>NC_135721.1:111440215-111740215 GCF_964656455.1 Halichoerus grypus | reverse complement strand
GAGGCAAGCCCTGGCACCCACCCCACGCCCTCTGCAGCAGAAGGCGGCCCAGGGAGGGGGAGGAACCTGTGTAGGGGGACATGGCTGGCGCCCAGGGGCGCAGGGCTCCGAGAAGTCACCTCCGGCGCCGCCGCCCTGGCAGGAGAAAACTCTCCCGAGAGAGTTCCCGTGCCCAGTGCTCACCGCACCGCGGCAGGAGACTTAGTGACCCAGAGGCAGCTGGCAGAGGTGTGAGGGGGGCCCCGGGAGGCAGGGGGCAGCGCTCGGGGGCGAGGGCACCAGCATCGGCCACCCTTCCCCCATGAGCAGCCCACATCAGCCTGATCTACCGAGTTTCAAACGTGCACATCCCTGGGGCTTCAGAGGCCTCGTTCTTCCCCTGCACCGTCTGCGAAACGGGGACAGGCGTGCACAGGAGCCCCGAAAGGCGGGGCCCTGCTGCCCTAACCGGCAGCAGACTGCTCTGGGGGAGAGCGGAACGGGCCACACAGCACCCCCCCCTCCACTGAGGCCGGGGCTGGTGACACCTGCTCAGAGAAGGGAAGGCCTAGCCTGAGGTCACGCTGTGTGATCTCATCCCAGAGCCTCCGCAGAACGCCCGGCACGGCGGCCACGGCCTGCACGCTGACTTGGCGTCACGGCTCCGGGCACATAACCATTTCACGTCAGCCTCGCACCGCCCTGACATGCACAGGAGGAAGGGGGCTCACGGCTCCGGGGGGCCCACAGCCCCACACACCTCAGGGGTGGTCTTCACCCCATACTTGACACGGCTCCGCAGTCCATCGGTGCCACAGCCGTCGGAGGGGTAGGAGGGCGTGCCGAGCGCCGTGCCCGGCGGGAGCTTGTCGCACAGGTTGATGGGCTGATCTTCGGAGGTGGCGGTGAAGTCCATGGGGGCCACGGCGCCGTTGCCATTCATCTCGGGGAAGGCGGGGTCGCCCTGCGTGCTGCTCGATGTGGATGGGTTCAGGGTGGAGGAGCCATTGCCGCTGCCACTCTCAGAGGAGGAGTCATCTGGAACAAGAGGCCTGGGTGTGAGGCTCCCCGCAGCACCTACTGTCCCCTAAGGCCCCCTGGGGGATCGTGGCCATGGCAGCCCCAGGGAATACTTGCCCCATCTTGTCCTCACCAGCATCTCTGGGCAGGAGGTGAGCACGGCTGTGCCCTGAGGGGCTCCGAGAGGCCAGCTCTGCCCCTAGCCGATGTAGGGGCACGGTCCCTCTGCCGGAACCAGGCCATCGGGGTGGAGCGGCCGTGGGGCGTGCAGGGCACGGTGGTCTCCTGCACTCCACACCCGAGGCACCATGTCCAGGCTCAAGGGAGGCCCGGCTTCAAGGGCCTGGGAGTGAGGGGCTGCATGCCAGAGGTCCTTGGATACCCCAGAGGTCGCTTGGGGCCTGACCGGCACCCCGCCTTCCTCTAACTCACCGCTGCCCTGCCCCTTCACACCCTCTCCCCACAGCAGGCTCTCAGCTTCCTTCATCTGCCCAAGGAGAAAGGGCTGATGCCCCACTGGGCCCCCCGCCCCCTCAGTTACCCACTCCTTCCTGCAAGCAGGCCCCGCCTACCCACAGTGTGCCCCCCACAGCCGCCTTCGGGGTCAGGCCACGTGGCCTTGGACATCCGGAGCCAGGGCTCCAGGGTCTGGGCTCTGCATTCCCTGCACCTCAATGGGCCATCGCCGCTTTCCAGAGGTGACAGCCCGACAAAGCTCTGCTGAGGGCGCCCCCTGCTGCGGAAAGCACAACACTGCCTGGGGAATCCGGGGAGACAAACTTGAACGAAGGCGCTAGACATTTTCAGATAAAATTCCAGGCCCCTCTCCCCAATCCAGGCCCAGCCTCCTGCTTGATCAGCTGAGACGGCAGCGGCCAAAGCTACTCCGAGCTCCCAGGGTCACTGTCAGGTGAGTACCGCGTGGTTCCCGGTGGCGCCCAGGTGCCCGGGCGGCCCGGCCCCAGCACCCAGAGCCGCTGGGGGAGGGGCAGCCACAGTGAGCCCTGACCGCCTCCCAGGCCGCCCCTTCCCCCAGGCCAGGGTCGCGCAAGACCCCACCCCCACTCTCCCAGCCAGCAGATTATGAAGATTTAGTCCCCGGGGCTGGGCATTGGGCACGCGCACCGCCAGAGCGTCCCCATGGCGACCGAGCGGCTCTAGTGCCCCAACCAATCGCTGGCCTCCCGGCTGCCCGGGGGCGGGGCCGGGCTGCCCATCAAGCCGCCGAGCCCTGGGCAGAGGGGGATGGGAAAGGCCGCGGCGAAGTGGCACCCCTCCCCCTCAACTGCCGCAGGTCCCCCAGGCCAGGCTGCCCCTCCCCTCCTCCTCCTCTTCCTCTGGGCAGCCACCGCTCCCTGCATCCTCCCGCAGGTCAGCTCCAGGCTCGAGCCGCCCCACAGCTTCCCTGCTTGCTCCGCTGCACCTCAAGAGTCCGTGTCCCCCCGCCCCCCGTGTCCCCAGGGCCTGGGGCCCTGCAACCTCTGGGCCCTCACCACCCATCTGCCGCCCCCCCCCCCCATCACAGATGGGCCAGGTTCTCCTAACGCAGTATCTCCAGCAACGATCTAGACGTTTGTGGAATGAACAAATTACCCAGCAGTATTTACTGAGCACCTACTGCAGGCTGGCCCAGGCCCAGGCTGGGAAACGGAGTCACGATGACAACCCGGGTGCCAGCCCTCCTGGAGGGACAGACGCACATTACTGAACCACAGGAGAGTGGCTGCCCTCCCTCCCCTCAGTCCCACCCCGGTCTCCACCCCACATTTTTCATCACTGCATAACCTTCCTGTTCTCCACAGCCTGCTGAATAATATAGAAAAATACAGTCCAGACTCCCGTGGGCTGTGTTCTTAGTCCCGTGACTTCTGTAGCCCAGGTCCCACTCTGCTGGCCACCGCGGGGCCTCGTGCCTTCAGGCCTCTGCTTGGGCTCTGCTGCCTGCCTGCCATGTTGCTTCCAGCTCAGAACATTTCAGTCCACCTTCAAGGCCTGGTTCACTGCTGCCTCCTCAGGGCAGGCCTCCTCTACTGTCCCTAGGAAGGAGGTACTCACAGCTCTGACGAAGCCGGTGCCCATCCCTCCTGGGAAACTTCATGCCTCCTTAGCCTGGCCCCGGCTGAGTCCTGACAGCCGCCCACCTCCCACCAGGGCAGGACCTGTTGCTGAAGAAGCCTCCACACATTCAGGAGCCTCTTCTGGAGCTGAGGTGCTGGAAGGCAAGGATGGACACCCATACTGGGTGATCACATGAGCTCCTATTTGCTCTGGCAGGTGCCCATTCTTAGCCCACCTTGCAGGTGAGACTTCACACCCTGGAACCATCTCCAACAGGCCAGCTGCTTGACCTTGGAGGGCTTTGTCCTCCTCCAAGAGGAGGGGTTACTAGGAGGGCACCAGGCCTGGCACACAGTGAGCCAACGTCCCGGCGCTCAGCATGGGCATCGGGCCCACAGCCTCCCGCAGTGCCCAACCCCTGTACAGGCTCAGACGTGGCACCCCAACCGCCTGCCTCCCCGACCAGCTTACCTCCTGGGAGGATGGACCTCCCTTGCCCTAAAACTCTGGTGGGGGGCAGGGGAAGGGGGAGCGGGGGGGGCAGGCCGACTCCCTTGCCCCGGGGCTGTGCACCTGTGCTGGTCAGCTGGACAGCCACGGGCCCTGGCTCCAGTCCGAGCCCCCGCTTCCCACTGCTCAGATGCTGCCCTGGGCTGGTAAGGCAGGTGGCTGGGCAGGTGGGACCGTGAGCTACCAGGAGTCCACATCATGCGTTCCAAATGTTTAGAAGAAACTGGGGATCTGCACCATTCTGTAACTATCCAGATTTTAAACTATTAAGGACTGGCTTGCATTGTTTACGAAAAAGGTTTTGAAAAACCTTGCCAAATAAATGGATAAAACAAAATGGGGTCTATCCATGCAATGGAACGTTACTCAGCCATAAAAAGGAATGAAGGCCTGACACCTGCTACACCGTGGAAGAACCTAGAAAACATCACGCTGAGTGAAAGAGGCCCAGTCACAACGGGACAGGCGCTGACAGTCTGCTTCCACGCAGTGTCCAGACGAGGCACCTTCCCAGAGACAGAAACATCTAGGGGCTCCCCGGGGCGGGGAGGAGTGGGCACGGGGAGCTACTGCTTAGTGGATGGAGAGTTTCTGTTTGGGCTGATGAAAACCGTATTTTGGAAATCATGGTGCTGCTCGCCCAAAACCGCCAATGTACTTAATGCTGCCGAACTGTATACTGAAAAACGGTGGAAATGGCAATTTTAATGTTATACCTATTTACCACGAAAATCCCCCCAAACCAACCAACCAACCAACCAACCATCTAAGACCTGGAGCAGACCAGCGGCCCCAGTTCACGAGCTCCGTGTGTCCCCCACAGGCCAAGTTTCTCCGCCTCCACACCACAGCCCTCACCAGAGGGACAGAAGAGTCACAGCGCGTGCGCCCCCCGTCACTCTGCCCGGGCCACCTCAGCCCGGCGTGCCAACCGCGGGCCTGCCCCACCTGCCCCAGCGCCGCCAACAACTCGGGTCCACTTTTTGCCAACCGGAGAGGCCACGGGTTTTAGGCAGAATGCAGAGGGCCTGTGGAGTGGGATGGACGTGGGCTGTCCATCAGATGCCACTTTACCTCCCTGAGCCTCAGTTTCCTTTCCAAAGGGGTGATGTCAGTAATACAGGATTTGTAAGGTATAGACAATACCTGGTATACAGAGTAGGTGCTAGGAAAAAAAAAAGCTAGTTCTATACACCCCACACTCTCACTTCATCACACATCTACTTCACACACACACACACACGCGCGCGCGGAAGCGTGTGTGCGCCTCCGAGGGCCCCTCAGAGCCCAGCACCGCGGGAAGGCATGAGCTCTGAGGTGGGCACGTATCTGAGGTGGTGCCCTGCCCACCCGTGTCCCTTCCTTGCTTGAGCACTTACTGGGTGTCCGGCCCATGCAAGACACTGGGGACGCAACAGTGAAAAGACAGGGGTAGTCACTGTCCTGGGGGCTCATACTCTAGCAAGTAAAAAACCAAACAGAAGGGTTCTAGAAGAGACTGGGCTCCAAAAACACAGTTGTGAGCTTTCTGGCCCTTGATCCCTGCTCCTCAACCCCCCAGCCCTGACTGCAGGGCCCCATCTCCAGAACTCATCCCGAGGGTGAGACACTGAGGATAGAAGGGACGGAGAGAAGATGGGAGGAAAGGAGGGAAGGCTTTTTGGAAGTAGCCCACGGAGGAAGCCTCACAGGAGGAAGCTGACAAGGCCCTGGGGCTAACCACCCCCCGCCGTGGGGGCAAAGGTGCTGCTGGGGGACGGGGGGGGGAGGGGATCTGTCAGCCTCCCAGGGCAATGGCAGCTGCAGGGACTGAGTTCAAGCCCCTAAGCGGGAACCAGACTCCCTCCAGGGGCGGCCGCCTTCCTGTCACCCCACCCAGCTCTCTCCCTCTCTGGCGCATTCCCTCCCCTCCAGGGACTTGCTTCAAGGTCACCTCGGTAAGACCTCCCTGCCCCCACTCTGCCATGCTGACCCCTTTACCTACTTTTCCCAGAGCGTTTTAATCACCTTCTCACGTACTATGTCTATGGCCTGTGCCCCCGCCCTGCAGACCCATAGTTAGCAGGGCTGTATGGGGGGTGGGGGGGGGTGCAGATCATTCCTGCCTCTCCAAAAACCATACTCCTCCCTCTGGCGAGGGCACCCACGTCTTCCAGGGTGAGCACATGGCCCATGCCTGGCCGGTCAGCCCAGCCTTTCCCAGTGACCAGCGGGCATCCGACCAAGCTGGACCCACGAAAGTCAGTCCCGGGGCTCTGGCTGAACTGTTTGGAAAGAAGTGCTCCTCCCCACGCCCCAGGGCTGCTGAGCCCATCCGGCAGGGCTGAAGAGCTGGCTCAGACAAATCCCCCCGGGTCCATCTGTGCCTAAAACCAAAGAAGAACCTAGACTTTGGTTATGGGAGCCAATGATTTCCTTAGTTGGAGGCAGGTTTGCATCACGTGTGTCCGGTTTGGTCTCTGGGTGATCCACAACCTTCCCTCTGGGAGGAGAGGGCCTGGAGCCGGTGCCAGGCCCACCACAAGCCCCAGGTCTGTCCCCTGGCTCCGTCCTGAGGTGGCCGATACCCCCAGGATGGGCTGGTGGCAGCCCTGGCCCCTGCAGTGCCTGGCCCCATTCGGGGAAAGAAGGAACAGACAGCAGGCTCAGCAGCCCAGGCTGAGGTTCCGGGCCACTCTGAATTCTTCCCTCCTCCCCACTCCCTCCAAAAAAGTGTGATTTAAAGGAGCTATAGACGCATACTCAAACCCACGCCCCATTCCCGAATGAGACCGAATGAGACCGGCGAGGGGGTGGGGGGCAGCAGGTGCGGGGCCTCGCTGTCTCCCGACCTTGGGCACAGCCCGTCTCCTTGGCTCCTCTTATCTGCAGTCCAGGGAGTTGCCGCGGACGCCCTCTTGGGCTCTGATACTTTATGACCCTGTGGAAGAACCCAGCTGGCCCCATGGGCAGCGGGGCCCGACCCGCGGGGCGCAGGCCTCCGGCCACGGGACTCTCCGGGCAGGCACGTGTGCCGGCTGAACCCGCCCCACACCCCCGGCTGGAAGTGACCCTCTGTCCCCACGCCGGCCTCATCACTGCCGCCGTGCCAGGAGGCCCCTCCGGGACGGGCACCCCGCCCGAGGCCAGGCTGCTGGGGCCTAGAACCAAGCCCACAGGCCAAGACTGCCCCCCACCTGTGACTGTAGGAGCGGCAGAGAAAAGGGTCCGCTGAGTGGCCGCGGGGAAGCGGCTGGGGAATGCACCCCTTCTGAGCATGTCCCCCCACCCAGGCCTCCCCAGCTCTGGGCAGGACGCAGAGCCCACCACCTGGGCCCGGAATGCCTAGGGCAGGGAAGGACTGCGGTGCCCATCTATTTACCGTGGGGCAGTGTGCTGCTATTCAAATGGGGGAATTAGCGATGAATGGGGGAAATTGTTCCTCCCTCTGTCCCGTCTCCAGAAGGAGACAAAAACCTCTTTTACCTCGGCAAACAATGCCCTTATGTGGGCGCCAGCGCCCCGCAGCCCGCACAAGCCTGGCTCTGTGCGAGCCGCCAATCGCCACACCGGGCTCTGGCGCCCCCCCCACCCCGCCCCGGCCAGGGGCACCCCCTCCCAGTGGCAGACCCACACCAGCTCCCGCGGTGGGCTGGGCCACGGTGGGAAGCTACTCCGTCCCTGGGACCTCGGCCTGGGCATCCGCCGGGGCAGGCTGCCTTCTGTGGCCAGAGGTGCAGCAGCTGAGGCCACACCCGCACCCCCTCCTCCCTCCTCCCTCCTCCGTGGGCTGCTGCAGCGGCCATGCAGGGAAGGGGAGGGGAGGGGGCATCAATAATTCACACACAAAAGAGCCGGCGGGGGTGGGGGTGGGGGAGAGGGGAGGGCGCTGGAGCCCGCAGCCCCACGGGCAGCCCCACCGTGGGCCAGGGCAGCGGAGACACCAGGGCCCGGCCGCCCGGGGCTCTAGGCTGCAGCCTGGGGGCGCCGGCTCCACTCTGAATTTGGGTGTGCACCTCACCAGGGCCGGTCCCCGCCTGCTCTGACAAAGGCCAGTGGCTTGGGCCGTGTTTACATGATACATAGTTCCCAGGAGCACCAGGCTCCTGGCAGGCTACCCTGCTCTTCCTCCCGGAAGAAAGGGGGAGGGCCACGGGGTCAAACGGGGGACACAGAGGAGTTGGGAGGGGGCAGTACCCCTGGGATCCCACCATCCCTGCACAATGGGGCCACACTGGGTGCCCGCCCCACAGTCTGGCGGTCAGGCCCCGGCTGCCCACCTAGCCGTCCCTCCTAAGCATCCCACTGCACCCTTGCGCTTCCCCTGCTCCCCACCGGGCTCCTGGTGCCACCAGGCCAGGGACGCTGGCACCTCCATTCCACGGCCCCGCCTTCCTGCCCGGTGGCCCCGTAAGCAGCACGGCCCCCTCAGCGCGCTGTCTGGTAGCAACGGACCTGCGAGCCACGCGCCGAACTTCCCGCTTCCTAGTGGCCACAGTTAACAGGTCAAAAGAACCAGAGAGAATGAATTTTAATGATCTATTTTATTTAGCCCAATATATCCAAAACCTTATTTCAACAACCAATACTGTGCTAAAATGGAGCTATTTTACATCCTCTTTCCTACGAAGCCTCTGAAACTCAGCGTGTATCCTGCACACGGCGCACCTCCATCTGCAGAGCCTTGTCGGGAGCCGTCTCCGGCCGCAGTATCAGCGCAGACCCAGGGTTTCCGGATTTCCCCTCAAACCGAAATCATTTCTCTCAGAGCAGGAACCCTGGGGCTTCTGCCCCTAGTGAGGGGTCCAACCCAAAGATGAGTTCAGGTCTTGGGAGCCGGTGGCCGGCGCCACCCACCGTGGGGTGGATCCTAAGTGTCAGGTTCCGGGCACACCCACTGTCCCTGACTTGTACAACCAGCCCTGCAGCTGGCTTGGGGGGGGGGGGACCAAAGGTTCCCTGAGGGAAGTCACTGGTGTCACAGAGAGTGAGTGGCGAAGCCTAGATGGGCCACTGATTCCCCAAAACACCCACCCTCTTTCTCCTCTTGGCCTCCATTTGCCCATCTGTGCTATGGGCCGGCCCCCACCTCTGCCACTGCCCCGCTTCCCACTGCTTCTCCCCCAGCACACACTGGTCCACACGCCTCAGGGGGAAACGCTCCCACTACGGACAGGCTGGGTCTGTGTCTTCCCAGGCCTGACATCTCTCTGGCCCCACCCTCTAAGTCAAGCACAGGCAGCGAGAAATCAATGCTAATTCAATGTACAAAGTACTAGCCAAGATGCCCACTGCACCCTCTCCCTGCCCCAAAACAGATCATGTGTTCCGAGAGCAAACAGAGACACTTCAGGCGACCACGTGTGAGTGATTCACGGGGCAGGGCCCGGGCCCCAGAGCCTGTGCGTGTGCGAGCTGTGTCTCAGGGCCCCGGCAGGTCCTCCACCAGCCCTCCCGGAAGCCGGCCTGGCTTCAGTGCATCCCGGTCCTCAGGTCAGAGCCATGACGCCAACGTGGCTCCGGTCACTTCCTGGTTCCCAGGAAGGTAGTCCGTGGACAGGCTAGGGTGGCAATGTCTCTCCTGCATGCCCCCCACCACCCACCCTGAGCTTTCTCTCCAGGGGCTGCGTCCGCAGAGGGTCAATGGGAAGTTGGGGTCTAATGTGTCTGAGACTGAGGGGCGGGAGCAGCGGGAGGGCTCTGACTTCCCCGACCGCCCAGCAGACCCAGGCAAATCTTCCAGGTGGATGTGTGTGTGGGGTCTCGCTCTCCCTTTCTTAGCAGGTGAACCTCACCTCAGGCTCTGGAGCCCGTCCTACTCTAATGTCCTTCCCAGGCATCTGGGGGCCTCAGACCCTGGCAGCCTGCACAAGGCCCGGGCTGTGCAGGCCCAGCCTGCTCCTGGGATAAAGGGATCTCTCGGTGCTGTCTCCCAGCCTCTCTTACCCCTCCGTGGCCAGAGGCCAAGACAGCCTAGCATTGTCTGCGCGGCCTGCAGCCCAGCTGATGATGGACACTTTCCTGTGACCCGGGACTGCCAGGGTGGCCCACAGCCAATAACCGGAAGGACTTGGGCCCCAGTTCTCTGTTCCTTGGGGGAGGGGAGGGCAGGAGGGTCATCCCGTGAAGATGTTTGGAGCCTTGAATAGGAACAACAGCTCTTGCTCTGGAAGGAGGGAGTATGACCTGCAGCCAGAGAATTAGGCCCAGACCCAGTTTCCAACCTCACTGCAGACAATTAGGGTCAGGGGGTGGGCAGGGCCACGGTCACAGGTGTGGAAGAGCGAACGCGAGGTCTAAAAGCTTCCTGCAGAAGGCCCTTAGAAGCCATCCCCGGGAGGCCACGGTTAAGTGACCAGGGAGCAGGGTGGACACCCCCAACCTTGAGTGTGGGGCCCACAGGGAGGCAGCTGTGGCAGGCCCTGGAGCTCCATCCCCAGCCGAGGGCCCGTGGGAGGGTGTATCCGGGGCTCAGGGGTAATGCCAGTGACCGAGCCCGAATGGCCTGGTCCCAACTACTTGGCCCTCCGCACGAGCAGCAGCCTGCCCCCTGCCAAGAACGCGCTCAGCGCAGTGGCCGGGACACAGGAGGCAACTGCTGCCCAGAAGCCTCCTCCTCGGACGCCAGAACGAGCTCACGGCGGCCTGCTTAGCTGCCCGCCAGCGTGGAAGCTTCAGTCGGGGTTTGCCGGATCCAGAAGCAGGGTCCTGGAGGACTCGGGGTCCTGACGCATGTGGGTGGGGTGTGGGACAGGAATTCACGAGATGCCAGGACATGTCGCGAGAGCCTGCCCTCCTGTTCCAGCTCTCTTTTTTTTTAAGATTTTATTTATTTATTTGACAGAGAGAGAGAGAGAGAGAGCGAAAGAGGGAACACAAGCAGGGGGAGTGGGAGAGGGAGAAGCAGGCTTCCCGCAGAGCAGGGAGCCCGATGCGGGGCTCCATCCCAGGACCCCGGGACCATGACGTGAGCCGAAGGCAGACGCTTTAACGACCGAGCCACCCAGGCGCCCCTCCAGCTCTCTTTCCAAAGAAGCAAGACTCGGGCCAGGCGGGGGGGTGGGGGTGGGGGAAGAACAGGAGCAAGGGACACTGGTGTGATGTAAGGAAGCTGTGGTCAGAACCATACAGGGGTCATGAGACAGAGGGGACCCAGAGGGACCTGAACAAAGAAAGAGACAGGACCAGACCAAGTGGGGCTAATGAAGGGTCTGGAGGACTGGGAGCAGTGAGGCGAGCCCCCCAGCCTGCGTGTGCCAGCTGACAGTGGGCCCCGGCGCCCGGTCCCCCAGCACCACCCCCGGCACCAGGCCAGCCACGGACGAGGAAATGGCCCCACGACCATTCGTCGAGTCTCCCCATCCCAGGCGTGTGCTGAGCTCCGTCACTGCCTCATCCGGCCGTCCGGTGCAGGGGGCGATCCGCCCTAGGCCCCACAGTGAGCCGAGGCAGGACGGAGCCTGGGGCAGGGCAGCGTGGCTATGGCCGGCCCACTTCCCCAGCACGCGGCCCTGCAGGGACGGGGGAGGCACCCAGGGAGAGGTGCAGGCCGGTGAGGAAAGCAGGGACGGCCCCTGCCGCCCAGGCTGCATTTCTGGGCAGTGGCGGGCCCTACCCAAGGACACAAGAGCCAGCAGGCAGGAAGCCTTGGGCTTCTCACAGAGCACTCCCAAGGACCCCAGGGTCAATGGTCACCATCACCCAGGCTCCGTTAAGCAGAAGCGAGGAATCGGAGCGAACAACTTGCTGAAGACCACCTCGCAGGGACAGGACAGGGCAGGCTAGAACCAGCTCAGGAGAGCCACAGCGGAGTGCCCAGGGCCTACCTGCAGGGAGCCGCGTCCAGCCAAGACCCGGCCCACAGAGGTGACCCCACCTCTCTCCATCCTCCTGGCTGTGGCCCTCTCTGCCCCGGCTCTCCTGTTTGGAGCCTGGAGTCAAAGGGAGCTTCTGGAGACGCGACCCAGGAAATCCCCAACCCTGGCATTCAGCATCTTCTTGCCGCCCAGCCTCTGCCTAACCGGCTACCTGAGCTTCCCAGGCACGCCTCAGGCCCACTCTGCCTGCCCTCGGCATCGCACCAAACACAGCCGGCTTCACGGCGCTGCACTGGTCCCCCAGGCCTGCCACTAGACGCCACCTACTCCGTGCTCGGGGCCGGGGATAAAGCCCAGAAGAGGACACTCGGCCCTGTGCCGGGCCTTGGCCCCACAGATGCTCAAAAGAGGGACTTGAATGTCCTCACAAATGGCCCAAACGGTGGCTCCAGAGTCAGAGACCCTTGTGGTCGCTTGTGGTCCCTCTCAGCAGAGGACATGTCCTTCCTTGTAGGAAAGGCTCGGTCATAGCTCCAAGCACCCGGCAGGCTCGGGAATGGGGATTCCAGTCACTGGGATGACTGGACAATCTTTACAAAATGCCACATCACTCACAGGAGAGGCAAATGACATTAGGAGGAAAAAAAGGGGCTGCAACATGACACGATCCCCCTGTCTTTTTTTGTTTTTTAAGAAAACAAGACTTTTATTATGTGCACAGAAAAGACTGACAAAAATATGCCCCAAATACTAGTCCTTTTGATTTTTTTTTTGCTCCATTTTTTCCCCTAAATTTTCTACAATAAATGTAATACTTGTGAAACAGGGGAAACAGAAGATATGTTTCTCCAGAGGCACGCCTGCCCTCAGGCAGCTTAGAGCCCACAGGGATCCCCTGTTCTTGCACCTCTCCCTCTCCCACCAGACTCCCCAAAGGCAGGAACAGGGCTTACCAGCCTTGGCATGACAAAACCAATTCAGAGCCCTGAAAGAACCAAAGGCCCCTCAACGCCTGGTAATGGGCACCAGAGGGGAGGCTCCTCCAAACCCTAGCACCCGCACCGGAGGGAGGGAAGGGGGGAGGTGGGAGGGGGGCCCCAGAGGCCTGGAGGCGCGGTCTCATCTGAGAGGCACAAACCAGAGGCCCTGAAAGGCCCCAGGTCACCACAGGGCCCTGGCCCAGCCATCCCCACCCCCACGGCCCTGCAGGAAGACGACAGTGCAGGAAGAGGGAAGCGGGACCCTCCGCTCTCCGCTGGTGCTGGCTTCCTGTCTGCCAGGGAGGTGAGTAATGTCCGCTCCCCACCCCCTCGCATCCCTTCTGGAGGCCAGGCCTCACATTTTCCATTCAGGAAGGGGCAGAACAAGAGGCCAGTGGAGCACATCAAGGGGAAATCAAGGAGTGGGCCCTCGCCTGGCTCGGCCAGCTGCAGCTCCAGACCCTGGCCTAGCCCCCTAGGTGAAGTTCAGGACGCCTGCCGGCTCACCTGGCCTGTGTGTGTGCGCTCTTGGGCGCGTTTCTATTCACTCATTCATTTAACAGACATCCCCCCCACCTGCTCTGTGCCAGGCTCTGTGCCGGGTGCTGGGGTCCTAGCTTCCAGGGTGCTATGCTATCTGGGGGAGAAGTGGACATCACACAGATCATCCCAATGACTGGGCATAACGACAGACGGACATACTATTTGGTCCCAAATCAACGCTAGACTACAGTGTCTCTGGACAAAGTCCCAACAGTTGGCTTCTCCCAGGTATCTTCTCTCTACCCCCAGAAGGCAGCCCCTGGGCCATGTGTTTTTCTAGGCACCTATGAAGTGCACAGAACTCCGTTTGGACTCAAAGCCCAAAGCCTCAGATAGGGCTGAGCAGCGGGTCTGGAAAAGACTTGGCCACGCATGGGCAAGAGGCAGCAGCAGGAACAGCCTGGATCACTCTGGCCCCAAGAAACCAGTGCTCCGAGTGTGTGAGGGGGGACTCCTCTGGCTCCCAGGCTCCCCTGCCCGGCTCTGGGGAACTTCACACATGGCCGACACTGGCCAAGGCAGAAAGAGGAAGGTAGGCTCGGCACCACCTCTCGAGTTTGGTCCCATCACCCAAATTCTCTTCATCTCCCACGTCTTGTGAGGCAAGGACAAGAGTGACGTGCTCACCCGTGGTGGCTACAGCCCCAAGGGAGGAAGCACTGTGCGCGTGATGCCCCCCAACCTAGTGTCTGCTGTGATTTCAGGGAGCCCCGAACAGCACCCAGACAAGAGGTCTGTGCCGTGAATGCTTGCAGGCCGTGCTGGACTTGGGGGAGGAAGCACACCGTGCCCGTCTCAGGGCAGACCCGCTCCAGCTCCATGAACCACAAAGACAGGCTGGGGGCGGGGGGGGGGGGGGGGGAGGACAGCGGGTGTGCGCATTCATTTCTGGTCTCAGCCTTGGGACCTCCCCTGCCTGCCAGTCTTCATCTGCATTTGTTACAGTGTGAAAGGTTTGGCGGGGGAGAGGAGGAAGAAGAGGAGGGGGAAAAGAAGGATGGAGAAAGAGGAGGGCTCCAACACATCCACCAACAGGTGTGAATCATGTGCAAACTACCTGGCTTCCTGAGATGCTTCTGGGCGGCAAGACTGGCCAGCACGGGGGACGCTCCCTGGCACAGCCTTGGGGGTCCCCACACTTTCTGGCTAAGGTAAAAGACCCAGGTGCTCAGATTGGGGATGTCCTCAGGAACAAAGAGCCCAACTTGTCCCCAACAAAGGGTGGACCTATATCCTCTCTGGATGGTGCGCTAGGGGTAGGTCTTGATAAATGTTTCTTTATTCATTCAGGCAACAAATATTCAGCAGGCCCCTATAACATGCCAAGCATGCAGCTGGGGTCACTGGGGACAGAGCAGAGAGCAAGACTGACATGGTCTGTGCCTTGTAGAACTCACAATGGGGGCTTCAGACCTCATCTTTCCAATTTGCCAGTTCCATGGAGGACTAATGGCCAGAGACCACACAGCAAGCCACCATGGAGGGCTGCTGGTTGGGTTCGGAGTACCGGGTCAACCCGAGCCCTTGCCTGGCCTGTCCCCACCCCAGCCCGTCATTAACAATGGGGAACATGAGAACACCCTGTAGTCCGACTGTCTCCCATTGACTCGCTGATGGGAGCAGGATCTCGGCCTGTGTCCACACTGTGAGCAGCTTCAGACAGGGGAGCTGGCTGCATGCCACCGTGGGGGCTGGAGGGCGGGACGAGGACTCGAGGCCAGGTCTGGACCCAGCCAAAACCCTACGGGAACCCACTGCTCTGGAGAAACACAGCGGTCACCAACAGATTTAGAATCAGAAGGGGCAGCAGACCGGGCGGACAGCTGGGCCTTCTCAAGGCCTGTGACCCCCTGTACTGGGTCTAGGTCCGCCTCTGGCCAGCACATCAGCCCATAGCCTCCAGACACAGCCTCTGATTAAATAATTAAATTGATGGTATCACAGTCAACACCATCCTCCCTGTCTCCAGCTCTGGCTGCCCACCCTGATAAACACCCTCGTATTGTCAGCAGGCCAGTCTGCCTCAGCCCCGGTACCAGGAGGGCCTGGGGTGACAGGAGGGGCAGGGGGCTGTGCATGATGACACCCAGGTAGGCTCCCCTAGGACCGGCCACAGGATGCGCTGACCCCACCAGTCTCTCTGCTTCTCTCCACTTCATCTTCATGATCAACCAAGCCCCAGGCAGCTGGGCAACTGATGCTGAGGAAGCCGTGACCCCGACAGAAACACTCCTTTCTGTTACCTGATCCTGGAGACCCCCGCCCACCACCACCCAAAGCACCAAATCTCCCTGGGAAGTGTCTCCAACAGAGATCAGACTCCCAAAGGGTGGTTTTGAGCAACAATCACAGAAGAATTTTTCAAGAATGAGTTGAAGGAATATGGCCGCCATTCAGTCCTACTACTCAGGTTTTTAAAAAAAATGTTCTGGATCCTTCTTGGGAAGGTATAACCCTATGCCCTTGGCTGAGCTCTGCTGGCTTGGTCTTTGGTGTGGCCTTTGGGTGTGGCCTTTGATCAGCTCAGATGAGGAGGGAGGTCAGCTGCTGGGCACTTCCCAGCCCTGGAGCCCCCAGCAGCATGTGGCTGCCCCCACCCCGTGGGAATACTGGGAGGTGGTATTGGTCTGGGAGGCTCTGGTGGGGAGGCTCACAGCACGAGGGGATCGTGCTGACCTCACGAGGTGTCAGGGCACAAAAGTCTTTTCTTTCCCAGCAGCCTTGTACCCCACTCCTGGCAAAACCACCCTCTGGGCTCCCCAGCCCCTGGCCCAGCTTCCCCAGCTGCCTCCAGGCTGGGTCTCCTCCCAGACAAAGCCGGATTCAGGCCCCGTGAGGGCAGTCGGGAAGCAGGCGCAGGTTCTGCCATGGAGACGAACTTTGACCCAAACTGCAAGGCTCCTACCCCTTATTTACTCTTTAAGGCTAACCCGTTTCGCAGAGTTAACATTACACCCCTTTTTAACCCTGCACTTCCCTCCCGCATTCCCGGCCCCGAACTTTGACCCCTCCTAATTGCCAGCTCTACACCCCACATCTCTGAGGCTCAGCCCTGGGCTCGTCCCCCACCCCCAATCACCTCCCCGGAAACCAGACAGAGCCCCACCAGAGACCGTGACCACGGGTGCCACCCCACGCCCACAACTGCGTGTAGCTGACACAGGCGCTGGTGCCCCCAGAGCCCCAGCCGCCCGGGGCTCCAAAGAGGCGCTCCAGAGTGGACCCCTGGGACCTGACTTCGGACTCCCAACTCTCCCATCCCGAGGAGAAAGCGTCTGTTCTGAGGCCGGAGGAGGCTGCCTGGCTGGTCCTGGAGGGCGGCGGGGAGCCAGTGCTCGGGCAGCTCCTCAGCCGGGCCGCTTCTCATCCTAAGAGGCTGGGGACACACAGTGGACAAGCGCACTGACTGCTGGCTCACAGGTGACGGGCAGGGACCCTGTCCTACAGCCTCATGTTGAGCTGCATGTCGAGCTACAGAAGCCCAGCTCTTGCTTTCGTGGCCGGGCAGCTGGACCGTTCCGGGTCAGGCACACCGGCGAATGACCTCCCCAGACCTGAACTGCGGTGACTTCGACATCCATATCCCATCAGCCCGCGAGCATCAGCGCAAACAGACACGACACCCCATCGGCTGCCGGCCCCCGAGGGCTCTATCCATTTCCCTCCCGGAGGACTTGCTCCCCCTGGGCACCAGGGGCTGGGGCACTGGCGGAGACACCCAGGACACCAGGGGCAGCTGGAAGCCTGGACCTGGGCCACCCCCAGAGGCCCCAGCCCAGATTCCACGGGCCCCCTGGCAGCGGGCGCAGCCCCTCCCCCGCCGGCCATCAAGGGACACTCACCGTCCTCTTGGCTGTGGAGGTTCTGAGGGCTCCGCATCCTCTCGTCCTGGCTGGGACTCAGGCTGGAGGCCAGGTGTGGGTCAGCTGACATCCATGTGGAGTCGTTCATATCAAAATCTTCACTGCTCACAGAAGTTTCATCCTGATCGGGGACAAAGAAGGTGGATGTTCAACAGGCACAGGCTCTCCAGAGCCCCGAGGCAGCAGTTTCGGTGAACCCCGGGTCCTGTGGGCATTTGGAAGTGCCCAAAGGCCACCGGGAGCCCCCAAGCCTTGCAGTAGGGGCTGGGTTGCTCCCCTTGCCCCCCATGGAAGTGGTTCGGGCTCTGGTTCCTGTCGGAAGCCAGGGCTGAGGGCCGGCGAGGTCTGTAATTGAAGACAATTATGAGGTCTTGCATCCTGTAAGGGCGGATAGCAGGGCCTGGCTCGTACCCTTGTGAGCCAAGGTTGAGACAAGCGCCGTAAACAAGGGCCACAGCTCCCCTCTCCCTGCCCACAGCCCAGAGAAGACGGCTCACTGTGCACAGGGCCTGGCGGCCAGAAGGGGGTAGCAGGACCTGCCCGCGCGCTGCGAGGCCAAGCCGTCGCCCCCACTAGGCCTGCAGCCCCAACTCCGGCTCCCGTGGAGCATGCATGGAATTCCTTTCTCCCACTCCCCCAATCCAGAGGACATTTCTGTCTTCCTCCTTCCTAACCTTTGCTGGGCTTCAAAGATATGCTCTTGGGCAGCTTCCAGGGCTGAAAAGGCCAGCCCCAGAAGTGCAGAGAAGGAAGGGGGTGGGGCAGGCGAGGAGGGTTCGAATCAGACCGCAAAAGGGGGTTTGGCTCAAGGACCTAGGGGGCCGCCAGGGCCTTCCAAACAGCCGGAGGGCCTGCTGGAGAGGACCACGCCTGCCTCCTCTCCCCTGGCTGGCTTCAGTGAGCCCCTGGCCAGTCATCTGGGAACCCCCAGGGCGGGGCCCCTTCAATCCAGCCCTCCAGTGGGAAGGGACCCCACCTCCTACTTGGCCCGGCCTCTTTCAGGAGCTGCAAGCAACTGTGTTTGGGAGCTGGCTGCAAAATGCAAGAAAGATGACCCAGCAGCTCCCACACCCCGGGCTGGCTTCGCCCCCTCCCCTCTCCCCTCTAGCAAGATACAATGGCATCTGTGGGGCCCCCAGTAAGGACCTCTGGCAGAGCCCCCCCACATCCCCCCCCCAAAAAAAAAGCCTCCCCTCCAGGGCCCCCCTCACAGACAACTCTTTTATAATGAGCAAACACACTTTGGTTGGAACTTTTCTTCGGAGGCTGTCCCTGAGGCAGACACATCTGTTCTCCAAGTGCTAGGGAACCAGTGTGGATTATCCTCCACCCCTCCCCCACCCCGCTGGGCTGGCAGGGAGTTTCCTGGAATTTACAGCTTCTGTGCAGCGAGTGTGCACCCTCTGCGGCTGGATCTGGAGCTCGCGAGCTGGGCCGCCGCGCCAGCTCTGCCCAGCTCGGGGGTCCCCACGAGGCATACCCGGAGCCTCAGGGGACAGAGACCATGTGTCCTCCTGTGCCCTCTCCCACCCCCACACTCTGCCTCCCTCCTACAGGCTGCCCTGCTCCGTATGCACAAGCACATCCGCCCAGTCTTCCTCGGGCGAAAACACGCTCACTCACATTCACCCAGACTATGTTCTCACCCCCGGGGGGACACGCGTGTTCAAGAGGCTCTCTCTGCACAAACGGCACAAAGGGACAACAAAACCCTCCCCTGTACCCCCAGGATGGAACCTAAGAGGGAGAGGGGAGACTGGCAGGAGAGAGGACTCTTGGAGGCATAGAGCCCATCCAGGCTCCGGGAGCCGGGAACCGCGGCATCCTTGCCTGGGCACCTTGCTCCTTCCTGGCTGCCCAGGGCACGCTGTGCTCAGGACCTGACCTGAGGTAGGAAGGCCCTCTCCTGGCTCTGGGGTGTTGTTGAAACACTTAGGACTTAAAAGACTGAATCTATTAGCATCCGGAAGCACCACCTACTCAAAGCGCTTCACGCATTCAGTCAGCAAGTATTTACTGAACACCTACTATGAGCCAAGCACCTTTCTAGGCGCTGGGAAATTGTGTGGTGGGTAAGACAGAGTCCTGGCCCTCCTGGCACTCACCGTCCAGCAGGGGAGGGGAGGGACAGTGAGCAGATAAACACATCACCATCGTGGTGAGGAGAGCTCCAGAGGAGGTGGGAGAGGGGCCTGCAGGGCTGAGCTGTCAGGTGGCCGGAGAGGGCCTCGCTGGTGAGGAAACACCTGAGCGGAAGCCCACGGGAAGTGAGGAAGGTTGCCATGTGGGGGTCTACGCAGGGAGCCTTCCGGGCACCAGCATGTGCGGGGGGTGGGGGACAGGGCTGTCTGAGGAGCAGCCAGGAGGCCACTGTGGCCAGGGGGCTAGTCTGGGGGCAGCGGAGCCACACAGGAGTGTCCCCGGCCCATCACCCCGGGCGGGGCTGTCTGCAGCGCAGAGAAAGGCTTGTGGACTGTTCCCCTGAACACACAGCGTCCTCACGGTGGAGCAGGGAAAAGGCAGAACTGCTGGGTGCCGCGCTCAGGGTGCCCGCACTCTGCCCTCCGCCAAGTTGAAAACATTCACAGCCGCCAAAGTGCACCAGGTGCCAAGTGCTCCCCTTGGCCCTCTCGTTTCATCCTCCCCGCAGGCCCACCAGGTAGATGTAGTTATCAGCCCCATTGCACGGATGAGAAACTGAGGCTCCGAGGGGTTAAGGCGCTTGCCCAAGGTCATGAGCTTACAAGTGGCGGAGCCAGAGGTGTTGGATCCTGAAGGCCCAGACACGCCCTCCTTCCTGCCGGCTAGTCTCCGCTCCCGCTGTCCCCCTCACCTGCAGTACCCACCCTACCGTGGCACTCCACAACCCAAGTTCTGAGCACACACCTGTCTCACCCACCGGCTCCGGCTCGGTGTCCATCAGTCGTTCTCACACCGCCTGTCCGCCGGCACCCGCGGCCCCTGCACTTAGGCACGCCCCCCTCAGCTGCGGCGCGTCGGCACGCGGTGGGGCTTTGCCCCGTCTTTCCCCGGAGAATCGCAAGTCCTTCCGAGGGTGGGGACGAGGCTGGCGGTTCCCTGGACCCCCACGAGGCCTGCGAGACGCGGAGAACTGGCTGAAGTGCCTGGCATGATGCTGGTGTTGAATGCGGATGTGGCCGGAGTTTGACAAGTAAGGACTCGGTCCCACTGCACACAGCTCCTGGACGGAGACCAGATGAGCCCTGGATCCTGCGGCGGGCGGGCGGCAGCGAGCAGCCCTGCAGGGTCTCCCTGCTGCCCCGCCAGCCACCCCCGCAGAGCCTAGGGTTTCTCCGACTCCGATCGCTTAACCGTCCCCCACCCGGACAAGTCCAGTTAGGAAGAGGTGAGCTACATTTCACACTGACTTCCCAATCACCCGATAATGAAGAACACCCAGCGCCCACCCACAAGGGCCTCTGGGGCAAGGGTTTTAGGAGATTTCCTCACAACCACTCCATAAAAAAACAACAGCAAAAAACCCAAAAAGGCAGGCACCCACGTCAGGCCTATCCCGGGACCTGGTACCTGCCCCTCGGAGACCTGCCCCGGCCGCCCAAGGGCACCACAGCTAGTCCAGTGAGCTGCAGGCAGCCTGCGCCCAGAGCCCCCTTGGCATGGCCACCACACCTCCGCCCTTCCATTGAGAGAACCAGACTCCTTAACGACAAGTGTCTCAGGATGAGACCCAAAGGAAACGCACGGGAGACGAAGCTGTATTTACACACACTCCCACACGAGCTCTCTTCAACGAGGCGACACACATTTACTGAGCATCTACTGTGGGCTCGTGTTGTGCTGGGGACATAGATGACTAAGCCTCCTTTCCTCTAGGACCTTGTTATCTAGGGAGAGACACCAGTGAGAAATTCGGACCTGCCCGTAAGTGCCGAGAGACGGGGGCTGTGGACCCCCGCCCACGGTACCTGCGGACTCTCGAGCTTGCCCCAGAGCGTCTTCTCCCGGACCCCGGGGTCCTGCTCCATGAATCCCGGCTCGGAAGGCAGAGGTTCTATTTCACATTTGGACACTACTGCTACCGCCATTTTTTATGAGAAATCAAGTGTGGTCAACCTGACTTAAAAGCAGAAAACGAGTAAGTCCCGGTTGGACTTACACAGCTGCCACAACTCTGACTTTCGGGGCTGTCTTGGGAGAGAGGCGTG
The DNA here is from genome assembly GCF_964656455.1 of Halichoerus grypus. Classification (NCBI taxonomy): domain Eukaryota; kingdom Metazoa; phylum Chordata; class Mammalia; order Carnivora; family Phocidae; genus Halichoerus; species Halichoerus grypus. Next base: position 111,719,279 of record NC_135721.1, on the reverse strand, counting down.
CCCAGACCCCCTCTGCGCCCTGCCTGCGACAGCGCAGCCCCCAGATGCAGAGGGCAGACTGAAACTTCACCCACTCACACGGGGCCAAGGCCCGGGGAGCGGGCTAATTACACAGGCAATTACCAGCACACATGGTCCCGAGCCCATCAGCAGCTCGAGCGGGCGGTGCGCTCGAGTCCGGGGCAGGGGGGTGTGCGGAAGGCAGCCGGGCGCAGGTCTGGGAGCGGTGGCAGGGTCTCAGGCCCCTGCACTGACCTAGGGTGCTCTCCCTGCTCAGCCAGAGGTCGCGAGTCAGGCACCTCTTGCTTTTCTCTCCTGGACGCTCAAGGGAATTTGGTCTACTAATTTCTCTTTCTGTAAACAAACTTCAGTGACGTTTTCATCAGAAAATACAAGAGTAGATCCAATCCAGTACTTCTGGGCCCCCTCTCCCCAGGCTCCCCGTGAGTGACCAGACAGTCGCTCCTCTTACCTCTGCCCTCAGACACCTTGAAGCCTACGGCCTTGCACCTGTTGGTAAAAGTCCATCATTCGGCACCAAAGGGCCTGAGCCATTGTGGGCCTCAAGGTGACAGTGACAACGGCCTTCCTGAAGAGGGAACTCAAGAACGTGTGGGGAGCAGGCGGGCAGCACCCAGCCAGCCGCTGGGACACACCCCAGTCTGGGAGCCCTGACTCTGGGTAGAAGGAGAGGGACCGACCAAACCCTCCCTGCTCTTATCTGCAGTCCAAAATTCACGGGCAGGTTCAGTTTCTCTCCACCCAGGTTCTGTGGCCCTTCCTCCTTCGCAGGCAAACTAGCACCAACCGCTGCCCAGCCTAGGAGGAGGAGAAAGTGGGAGAGCAGAGGGGAAATGGTGGAAACGAGCCTGTATCCATGGCGGGTAACTAGGAACAGGTGCTATCAGTAACCTGATTATTTTACAACTGGGGTCAATTTCTTGGGAACTAGGTTCCTGGTGCCTCTGAAGTTGAGCCATTTGCATCCTCCAGGACAGGGATCCTGGGGCGTGCCTCACACAACATTTTCCAGGCCTTTCCTCTGAGCTGTAACTCTATCTCTACCACTTGCTTTGAGGGGGAAAAAAAATAAATAAATAAAGGAGGAGGATTTGCTGAGAATTTAGTGCAATTGTAAGCCATAAGCCCTGACCAGGAGCCCCGGGTGTGTGTTTCAGGGAAGGGGGTGGGGGGAGGACAGGGATGTGCTGGAGGTGTTTCTGGGCCAGGCAGGAGACAGACCCCTCTGTCTCACCCCTGCAGTCTGTTGGATGAGAGGCCAAAGCTCTTGCCAGAAAGACCAGGCTAGGACAGCTGCCCCGGCACTAGTTCTACCCCAAGTAGGCAGGCACCAAGATGCAGAAAGTGAGCACCTCCTTCTGGAACACCTGCAGGCTCCTTCCAGGCCCTGGAAATTCTTCAGTACGAGGCAATTCTTCCCCTTGTCTCCATGTCAGCGAGCATTACACACACAGCCTTCTGAGCATGCCAAGAAGGTACTGAACCACATTTGACCCCAACTTAACCACTTCAGTTCATCAGATGGCTTATTAATGGAAGACGAAAAACCCCCAGGATTTAAAGCAACAAAGGTTCAAATCCCTGTAGTGAAGGGATTGCACAAATGAAATCTTAGGGTGGTCTGAGCCACAGCTCCTGGGAGCTGTGGGGTCCCAAGGCAGCCACTTCTTGCTACACTCCGAGCCCACCTGGCCACCAGGGGAGGAGGCCAGCCTTCCAGGGACACTCCCTGCACAATTCTACTCCTTCCTGCTAACACACCTCCTCTGCTCACTAGTCGTAAGTCATACAGGCCCTTCTGGGAAATGTGAAGTGGGGAGGGCTGAGACAGCCAATCACCCACCACCTTTTAGGTGCGCTCTCTCACACACATAGGGTCTGTCAGAAACGCACATATATATGGGGATGCTCTGTTGTCCTTGCTGTCATGAACGCCTGAATGCTGGGAGTGAGCATTTTCAACACCTTCCTACGAGTGTATCGAGTGTAAAACGGGCTTTTGTTTCCTAGGCAAAGGCAACTGGCTGTTTTCCCAGCACTCCTCACCATGAGGGCCTCACTGACACCCCAGGCCCTGGCATTAACAGGGGTCTCTTTAAGAGGGTGGGTGGAGAGATGAGCTGCAGCAGACGGGGTTCTTCCAGCCAAAAGGAGGGCTGGAGAGGAACCACTCTGAGCTAATCCCCTGCAGGAGTTTCCTTCCAAGAAAAGGACCCAGACAAGACAAAAAAGTTCTTGAGCAACTCGGGGTGGCCAGGCTCCACAGGGGCCCAGGGTGGCTGAGGCCACAGAAGTTCCCCCAAACCCACCTCCCTAGCTGGAAGGAAAGCTCTGGGGGTACTCCGCTCCTGCTATTCTGCAGGCGGGTGCTGAATGGGGTCCCATCACCCAGCCATGGTACAGTGGGTGTGGGAGGAGGGGCTATCTTAAAACCTACTCTATAAAACAAGCCCAGCTTGAACTGGGATTAGACAGGAGCTTGATATTATTTAAAGACACATTTAGGTCCTAATGGTTTTCCAATGAAGGGGTAATTTACTATGTAAGGACTAAACTGCCACTGGGGCTGGGGCCATCCATGGGTCTTTCCCCCAGACCAACCTACAGCCCAGAAGCAGGGGGCAAGACAGCACCCCTAGTCCTGTCACACAGATGGTTCTCCCCAGAGGAGCTGTGAGAGCCCCACACACCTCTCCCCACAACCCCCACCTGGTAGGCTGGGGGCCCCAGGCTGGGGTTTCCAGCTGATTCTGGGATAAGTAGGGCTTTATCTCAAGGGAGAATCTATTTCAAGCCACAATCCTTCTCAGAAAGAGGAGGAAATCACAGAGTCCAAACACCATTTCAGGTGAAATCAAGAGGTTATTAATCTCCCCTCAGAGCAGACAGAAAGAAAAATCAATGTTTTAGAGGGGGGAAAAAGGTTCCATTTGAATTAATGGGTTTGTGGCTTCTCCATTGATCTGCGCCTCTTCACACTTTCTTTTTGTGCTTTTGTGCTCTTGGGGAGGGGGAAGGGAGAAGGGAATGGGGAGGAGGGGGGTGGGCCTCCTGGTAAGGAAAAGGACGGTCTAACCTTAACCTTTCTCCAGGAATAATGCTAATTAGTCAGGCTTAATGAGAACTTCCCCCAGGAAGCGCGGCCCAGTAGGGGCGACTGGACTCTGGCAAACGCTGCTCCAGGTTGGGGGTGGGGGGAGGTGGGCGGTCACTTCTGAATTCTAGCAGCTGGAATAAAAAAATGTGGATTGCACCCTCCTCCCCCGGGCCCCACGAGAAAGTGTCCCGCCCAGGAGGGCTAGGTGGAGAGCGGATAGCGGCCGGCGGAGGTGTAAATCCAACTTAACCCGGACGCGCGCCCTCACCCCGGCCAGCTGCCCCCGCCCCACGCGTCCCCTTCATTAAGCAATGCCCCTTCGCCTGGGGCTGCCGACGCCCCCGGCTTCCGCTCCGTTGGTACACCTGAGAAGGGCCACCGGTCCCCTCCGGGGAGGGACAGGGGCCTGCCAAAGTGGGCTCAACTCTGCAAACCTCGTCTCAACTCCCCGCGCCGAGGCTGGGAGCCCCTCCCAGCCACTCAACGCTTCCCGTCCTCAGATCCCCAAACACAGTCTACTTCCCCTCTCGCCGCGGCCGCGGTGGCGGCAACCCGAGCCCGGCCCCCACCCCGCCGCCTGCGAACGCCTTCCTCCCCGGGACGCGGTGCCGAGCCCGCTGCAAACGGTGTGGCCGCCGCACAATACCGCGGCGCGGCGCACACAATCACCGCCCCCCAGGACCGGCGGCGCGCACGGCCCGGGAGTGGGGTGCTCCCAGCGGCCCCCCGGCACTCGCGGCCAGGCACACCTCTCGGGCACTCCACAGCCCCCAGAGTGCATCTCCTCTGCCCGCCCCCCCCACACTCGGTCACACTCACCCGCCCCCCGCCCCAGCTCACTCCGCCCAGGGCGCAGCCGCTTCCCTGCGCCCCCCTCCTCAGCCCCAGCGCAGGAAGCTCCCCCCCGTCCCCTCCCCAGAACCCCCCAGCCCCCCCACCCCCCAACCGCAGCTCAACGGCCGGCGGCAGGAGGGGGGCGGCGGCCGGGGGCCCGGAAACGGCCCGATCGCGGGGATCCGGGCCGGACTCCGTACCTGGGCGGGAGGCGAGGCGGAGACGGGCGGTCGGGCTCGGCGAGTGAGCGGGGCGGGCGGCAGTGACAGCCCCACGGCTCCAGCTGCTGCTGCTGCTGCTGCTGCCGCGGCCGCCCGGGGAGAGGGGCTGGCACCGCCGCGGCGCGTCACTGCCCGGCCCGGGGGCGGGGGTGGCCAGGGGGAGGGCCCAGGCGAGCGGCGGCGGCAGCGGCGGCGGCGCCGCGGCCGGGAGGGAGGGAGGGGGAGGGGGGGCACCGGGCACGGGAAGGCGGGGGAGGGGGGGCGGGACCGGGCACGGGGCGGGGGCCGGGGGGAGGGGAGCGCAGGGAGGGCGCACGCTGGGGGAGTAGGAGGAGCAGCAGGAGGAGGAGGTGGAGGGGCTGACGAGAGGGAGGAGTGGGCACGGGGGGAGGGGGAGAGAGAGGAAAAGGAGGCACCCAGAGAGGAGAAAGGAGGGAGAGGCCGGGGGGCGGGGAGGGGGGAGAGGAGGTGGAAGGAGGGGGTGCTGGGCCAGGTAGTGGGGGAGGGATGAGGGCGCACTGGACGCGCTGCCGTGCGCTCTGGGGGGGGGAGAGCGCTCTTAAGGGGGAAGCGCTTCGAAGAAGATTCTTGCCCGGGGCTGAGCCCAGGAAAGAAGGCGGTGGGGTCTGTGCCCGCCCCTCGCTCCTGGAGGCCGCAATCTTCGGGTCTGAGGGTGGGGGTTGGGGGGCACCCGGCCCGCCGGCTCTCCGCGTTCAGGCCAGGAGAGGAGAGACTTGGCCCAAAGAAAGTGACTCAGACACCATTAGGAACTCTCGGCGCCCTGGGGCCTTCGGGCAGCCCTGGACCTCCTCGCGTCTCCTGGTTCCCCGGGGACGCGGGTCCTCGCTGGGCGGGGCGGCTGGGTCCCCGGGCGGTCTCCGCGAGACCCTGGTCTGGGAAAGCCAGGCACGTGGCTGGCTCTCTGCCGCCCCCCCATCTCAGGGCCCCCCTTTTCTTGATCAAGTTCAAGCTCGGTCCCCTCGGTGCGCTGCCCACCCTCTGCCCCCTCCTCTCCCTTCCCCCTCCCGATATTCCGTACCATCTCGCCTTTTCACTCTTCCTTTGTCTCTTTCCCACCACTTAGTTTACACCCTCCCAAGCTCCCCTTCTCCCTCCCCCGCGGGCGCCTGTGACTTCAGGATGCGTTCACCTGTCCGACCCAAACATTTCAGCGATCCCGAGCGCTCGCCGCGGACTCTCTCTCTCTGCTCCCTCCCCACCCCCCGCCACCCCACTCCTCCCGCCGGTCATTGTGCTCCTCTAGACCACGGGGAACCGGCTCCTTACGGCGCGCTAGCTCCAGTTGTAAAGTAATAGGATAACATCAAGAATGCTGGTCCATCCCAGACCTGGGCGCGTACTGTCCGCGGAGACACAGCACCGCAGGAGAGGGAAGACCCGTGCGGATCCGAGACGCCGTCCTCCCGCACACAGACAGACCTCGTCCGCCTGGGGTGCAGGAGAAGACCGCGTGGGGCGCCGCGGGGTGGGGGGTGGGGGACACTGAACCTGCAAGCAACCTCAGACTCAGGCTAAAACATAACTCGCTCGTCCCCAAACAGCACAATTAGACCCCAGCAGAGAAGATGGGTCAAGGGCAGATGTCCCCCTCCTCAGATTCACAACCTCTGTTACAACGGATCTGCCTTCAGAAAAAGCCTATGCTTTAACAAGGATGAGGAGCTGCCCTCGTGGAATTCTGTGAGGAAATGGTAAAATACAAAACAAAACAAAACAAAAATACCAACAACGATCCCACCTCCTAGTCCCTCTAGTCGCATCCGAAAAAGAAGGGCAATTTCTCCTGACTTTACGCTACAACTCATTCACAGTGGAACCAGCAAAGAAGAAAAAACAAGAGAGCCATCTCGATTGTTTGCAATTTTGAAACAGACTGCCTTTAACCCTCCAACTTTTTTTCTCCAAAAGCCTTTTTCTTTCTTTCACTGAAAGCTGTGCATTGTGAACAATCCGAGGTAAACAAGGCTCCCTCTACAGGTGTGAGTTGGAAGTACAACACTACAGGTTCAGAGCTCAGTATTCACCCATAAGAAAAATGAAAAGATGGCAACACATCAAATTAAAGGCATGCAGAGCAGACTTCCTTCCACACACGCTAAAGGTTTTTCTGTCAATATAGAACTTAACTCTCTTTTTAAAAGAGGGTCTAAGCACGTTATTCATTAGCACCTTTTATCCATGAAATCGAATGTGTTTTCAAATCAATGCACCCTTCCCAGTTTTCTCTAATAGATCTTTACTTCTCATCCTCTGTGGCGGGGGACGGTTCAGAGGCTGCATCACACATGTCCACATCCACACATGTTGGTGCCCAGTTACGATTTTTAGAATTTTAATTAGTGGCTGTGACTCTTCAGTTCATCCAGGGAGATGTGGGAGTTTCCAGCACAGGAAATGCCCTTCCTCACTCTGAAAATGAAATAATTCAGGCCCCGGATTTCCCATCTCTTCCCAACACATTTCTAGAGACCTTTGACTTCTCCTGGCCTGAGTCACTATCTCACAGCAGTGGTGGACATTTGGGCTTGAAATATAAAGCCAAATCCAACTGAAGTTCAAAGGTGGAATTGAACCCAGATAACCCACCTCTTCTCTGACTAATAAAAGAGAGCTAGTACTGCCTGGGAGAGCAGAGCAGTGATTTTCTCTAGGCATGAAATGTGAACTCATTTACCATCACTGAGATAAAACAGCCTCAGCCCCACTCAGCCCACAGAAAGCAGTTGGGAACCCTAGAGAAACCTGGCTGTTTAGCAGCACTGAAAATTAGGTGAGTTTTCCTGTGTGCTGAAGCCTGCAGAAATCTCCCAGATCCTTAGTCCTGCAGGAGCTGCCACTCCTTGAGTAACCTTGTGCCGGTTGCTTTCAGTGTCCTTGTGCCTTTGGACAACTCCCTCTATCCTTAAAGTGGCCACAGCACAGGTCCCAACAAGGAATGGCATGACCTAGTTTCTTGACCACTAATTCTCCCAATGATGTGTCCCTTCTTTCGGCCCCAGTCTGGTGGGAGACTAGGGCAGAGAAGGCTGCTCCCATCTGCTTAAGAGGGCAGTACTGCCCTTGTGTCCCCTTTGTGTCAGGCCCTGCAAACTGTGGGTGTTTTTGTAAATGGACAATTGGCAGGGCATTTGCTCTAGAGAGCTTCTTAAGCAGCAAACCCCTCCAAGCAGATTTCTATATGAAATGAGCATACTCCACAAGTGGGGATCTGGCCAAGGGAACCAGGAGTTTGTTATTATTAGGAATAGCAGGATCTTAGCCTGAGCAGAGAGGATACTGTTCAAGCATCTCAAAGCATTTAAAAACCCATTTATCCCTATAAATTACTTACTAATGACAGAAGGGAACAGGTACCTGCACAATGGAGAGACTGGCAGACACCCTCCAACCATGTGATCAAATTCAGTTGCCCCCAAAGTGGGGCCACCTGACATAATGTGCTCACCTCCTGATGAGATGCAATTACCCATGTTGTGTTCCCCCCTCAAAATGCTTAACCTGAATCTGATCATGAAGAGACAACCAGACAAGAAATCCAGAAAGAGAGACTCTCCACAACACAACTGTCCTGACTCTTCAAAAGATTCATTGTTACTTATTCGGCTGTTCTAAATCATGAGACTAAAGAGAAATAACAACTAGATGCAAAGTTCGAATCTTGCTTGGATCCTAGAAACAAGGAGTAAGGTGGAGATGGGGTGGAGAGGCCCAGGAAGGGGTGGGGGGTGGAGTGGAGACAGGGGTTGAGGGTGGAGACAGGGATGGGCTCTGGGCTGAGTGGTCAGGGAAGGGCCCTCTCAGGAGTAAGCCTGAATGTGTGGCTGAAGTTGACAACTGGGTGAAGACCTGGGGGTGCAGTCTTCCAGGCAGAGGCAAGAGCTGGTGCCAGGGTCCTGAGCTGGGAAGGGACTGGCATGTTTGAGGAACGTAAAGGTGACTAGTGTGGCCAGGGCGAGATTGGCCGGGGTGCGGGGGAGGGTGAGAGGGTATTCAGGACCAAGCATGCATGGCCATGTACGCAACTGTAAGGTGTGTGGATTTTATCCTAAGAGTGAGGAAATGATGCAATCTGAATTATGCCTTTAGACCAGAGGAGATGAGATTATAAGGAAGTGAGAGTGGCAGCAGGGACACCAGTGAGGAGGTTGAATAGTGTCCAGCCAAATGGGACCAGTTCAAATTCTGACTCTGAGACTAGACAAGTGACCTTAGGCACCACACTTAAATCTCTCGAAGCCTCAGTTTCCTGATCTGCAAAGTAGATAATAAGATAGTGTGCTTAATGTAGTATTTGACACTGAAAGTTCCCCTTTGAGGGGCACCTGGGTGGCTCAGCGGGTTGAGCATCCAGCCCTTGATTTCGGTTCAGGTCATGATCTCAGGGTGGTGAGATCAAGCCCCACGTCAGGCTCTGTGCTGAGCATGGAGTTGCTTGAAATTCTCTCTCTCTCCCTCTGCCCCTCCACCCCACCCCTTTGCTTGCATGCGCAAGATCTCTCTCTCTCTCTCAAAAAACATTAAAAAGTTCCCCTTTGAAACTGGACACTGTGGTGGTCAGCCTCTAAGATGGCTCCCTGTGATCCTCACCTCCTGGTATCACACCCCAGTGCCCTGTCACAATGAATAGGGCTGTGGAAGCAATGAGATACTGCAGAAATGAGAGTGTATGACTTCTGAGGTGAGGCCATAAAATGCAGCTTGATCTCCTCCCCAGACGGAGTACTTGGTAAATGGCAGCTTTTATCATCATTATCAAGATTCTGGGTTTTCACAATGATGGCCATCCCCCTCCACAAATCCTGCACCAGTTTACTCAGCCACAGCAATGTGTGGCAGTTCCCATCTTATGACATGCTTGTCAATGCTTAGGATTAGCAAGCTCTTTTGTCTTTGTCAATCTAAGAGGTGAAAAATGGTATATCTTATTTTCCTTTGCTTCTCTTCATTTGGGAGTGTGAGCATTATATTTATGTGTATCATGTGTCTATTGGTCACTTGCATTTGTTAGAACAACTTGTTCATATTCTTGGCCCATTTCTCTATTTGAGTTGGTGGACTTTTTTTTCATGAAGGAAATTTAATCTTTTGTCATATATTTTGTAAGTATGTTGTCCTTTTGCTGTCTTTTTATTTTATTTATGATGGGATTTTTTTTTTGCCATATGGAAATTTTACATTTTTAGACCCTCAATTTTTTTCTGTTAGGGCTGAAGCATTTCAGGTCAAAATAAAGGTTTTTGTGTGTGTGTGTGTGAAGATTTTATTTATTTGACAGAGAGAGACACAGCGAGAGAGGGAACACAAGCAAGGCGAGTGGGAGAGGGAGAAGCAGGCCTCCCGCTGAGCAGGGAGACCGATACGGGGCTCCATCCCAGGACCCGGGGATCATGACCTGAGCTGAAGGCAGATGCCCAACGACTGAGTGACCCAGGCGCCCCAAAACAAAGGTTTTATTCCACTCAAAGATTATAAAAGTAATTCACCCATATTTTCTTGTAGAGCAATTATAGCTTCATTATACGTAAATCTTTTTTTTTAAGTAAGCTCTATGCCCATTTATCTCCATATAAGTAGTGAGGTAAAGATCTAGTTTGTATTTATTTTACTTTATTTTTAAGATTTTATTTATTTACTTGAGAAAAAGAGAGAGAGATTGAGAAAATGAGTGGGAGGAGGGGCAGAGAGAGGAGCAGACTCTCTGCCGAGCAAGAAGCCTGACAGGGGACTCCATCCCAGGACTCTGGGATCATGACCTGAGCCAAAGGCAGACGCTTAACCAACTGAGCCACCCAGGCGCCCCTTATCTATTTATTTTAGAGAGACAGCACAAGTGAGTGGGGGCAGGGGCAGAGGGAGAGACTCAAGCAGACTCCCCACTGAGCGTCGAGCCCCACAGGGCCTCAATCCCACAACCCCAAGATCACAACCCTGAGATCACAACCCAAGGGGAAACCAAGAGTCCAACGCTCAACTGACTGAACCCCCCAGGTGCCCTCTCCATGCCATCTTTTAAATAATTCATCTTTATCCACGGATTAGAAAATACCAACATTCTATCATGCTGATTTCCCATTATTTTTGGAATTGTCTATTCTATTTTATTGATGTATTCCTGTCCCAATATTATAACTCTAGAATATATTTTAATACCTGGTAGGGCTAACAGTCACCTCTACCCTCCATGAACTGTCCAATTAAACCCAGGCCATAGCAGAGAGGTGCTCTAGGTGCAGACAATCATGGAGAAAGGAGAGGCTTGGGGTAGGGCGTCCCTGGAAGAGGTGACATCTACTCTGAACCAAAGAAAGCAGGAGGAGTGTGACAGGTGGCAAGTAGGGAGGGCATTTCAGCAGGAAAGAGGAACATGGATGGAAGCACCAAGGGCTTCACACATGCCTGAATTCAAAATACTTGATCTGTGGGTTGGGTAGTACCTTGGCTTAACTATTTATTCTTTGCGTTTGCTGATTTTTACACAGCTGGCTGCAACCTCATAGTCAGTTTGACACCTTTGCTGAAATCTAGGAGAAACTGTCCAATACTGCTTCCTCATTCCTTCTCTATTTAGATAAATTTCCCATTACAGATATAACTAAAAGAGCCTGACTTGTGGAAATACACTTTCCTAACAACCACAAGAGGTAAAAAGTATAATTTCAACAATCTCCTTTTCAGCTTCAAAGTGTCATCAGTTAATCTCTGTTCGTTTCACTCTCCTACTCCAAAACCTTCAATGGCTCCCAGCTGCTGGCAGAATCAAGTTGCAGCTCTCTGGCCTGGTGTTCGAGGCCTTTCACAGCCCTGCTGGCCTCATATCCTTCTGTTCCCAGCTGCAACCTCTGCGTCACACAGACTCACTATCTTCTGTGCCCCAATCACCCATGTGTGACCCCCTCCATTCCTTTGATCATGCATGCTCTCAGGCACATGTCTTTCCACAAATATGTATGGACCCCCTACCTCATGCCAGATGCCACGGTAAATATGGGTGACCCAGCAATGAACAATAGGATACAGGTCTGCCTACTCGGAGCCTGCAGGCCAGCAGGAGAGAGAGAGAGACTAAATAAATGACCACAGGGTTTCTGGTCACAGGATATACATTCAGTTGGTACTTGACAGTTGTGGGACCTGCTGGGAAGCAAGTGCCTAGCATGTGAGAGGGACAGAGTGGATCCTGGAGTGCTGCACTGAAGAGGTGACATTTAAGGTGGGCATTGCAGAATGCATGGGTGTTCGCTCAGTAGGAAGATGTTTTAGGCCATTAACAAAGACACCCTCCACCCCTGCCAAATCTGGACCCCTCTGAAGCCAGAGCGCCAATCTCGCAGGCCACCTGGCTGGCTCCTGTGGCAGGTCGCTGCTATTCCTCTGTCACCTCCTGTGCTTGTGGTACTTCCCGTCTCCTGCTTTCTACCTCATTTCCCCAACTCGAGCAGGGACTCTCAGGGCTGAGACAGGCTCTTAGGCGGCAGAGTCCCTGGCAGCATTGTGCACACCATAAGAACTCATCACTGCATCACTCGGGACCCCGTCCTGCCCTTTGCCCAGTACAGTGCTGAGTTCTGCAACGGAGCTCTGGATTAAGCACACCATGGGTGACACAGGCCACACTTTGCCACTCCCACAGAGCATGCACCTCACCTCTTCTCTCTTCCTTCTTTCCTAGTGCCTTTGGAGAGGCTCAGCCAAAAAGCCAAGACCAGCGCGCAACCTAGCACTTGCACTCCCAGGTATGCACATGACCAAACGAGTATGGATGGGCCCTAAAGCACACGTACTAGCATGGTCACGGAACACTATTCACAGTAGCCCCCGCCTGGAAACTAGCCCAGCGTCCACCAGCAGAGAATGGGTAGTGGTGGCACACCCGGGCTGTGGGAAGCTGGGCCGGGGGAGTTCTCAGGGATGAAAGTCTTGCTGGCTCTTCAACAGGCGACTGGAGGAGGGGCGAGGGCCCCCCTGCAATCTGTAAGACACGGCAGCCACCTGGTGCTGCTCCAGGGAAGCCATGCTGGGAGGTAGGGACAGGTTGTCAAGAGAAAGGGGTGGGTAGCACTTCCCGTTTTCACCCTAAACCCCTCCGTGACGGAGTCCACAGCTGGGGATGTGTGTGGGGCAGACAAGGCAAGGAGGCCTTTCTGATGGCTAGAGCCATGTGCCTGGGGGGCAGCACCAGGGTGGGGGTAGAGCAGGGGAGCAGGTGACTGGGCTGTGTTCTGTTTGCATTCAGGCCCTTCCTCGATGTGACCTCAGGCAGGCAACCTAACCTCTCTGAGTCTTGGTTTTCTCATCTCTGAGCTGGGGGACGACAGGGACTCTCTCTGAAGGCTGCTGTGAGGCTTAAATGCAGAGCCGCCTGCAGGGGGCGTGGCTGGCGCCCAGCGCGGAACACTTGCGTGAACCTTAGTTACCATCATGTCGATGACAGCGTGAAAGATAAAGTAGTTCGGAACACTGAGCGCCTACTGTGTGCTGGGTCCCGCCCAGGTGCCAGGACTGTGGTGCTGAGCTAAGGAGATGTGGGCCTGCCCCCATGAAGCCGATGGTGCTGGTGCCGCTGGGGGCCTTGGCCTGTCCCTAGCTCACTATCACCTTCTTTTTCCTTTCTCTCCTCCTTCCCCTTCCCTTGGGAAATAACAGATTAATGTCAGAAGGAACAGGGCTCTCTCTCACACTAGCTCTATGACTTTGGACAAGTCACCTAAGCTCTCTGAGGCTGAGCCTCAGTTTCCCCAGACATGTGGGGCACCGGGCACACAGAAGGCCTTCAACAACCGTTCCTTCCCTCCTCCTTCCTCCCTGCTTCTCCTCTGTTTCCTTCCCTATTACTCTTTTCTCCTGCCCAGTCCTTTGGCATCTTAATACCCAAGGGCAGTGTCAAGCTCAGTTGATGGCACCCAGGCCATGGGGGATACTTTGGACTGATTTACCTGCTACCCAAACTCACCATTTCTCCCTTCCCTTCCTCAACTAGAGAGGGTGGGAAAACAAAATTCTTTCTCTCTCAGCCTCCCTTGCAGCTGGGGGGTAGCCATGGGACCCTGGCCAATGCGATGTCAACAAAAGTCTATTGGCAATTTTCTGGGAAAGCTTTTGCTTTGCTGGACTGAGCGTACACCACCCCTGCCCATCTTCCTCTCACCTTGAATGTGGACAAGATGGTTGCAGCCAACTTGCAAACATGAGGAAAAGGTCCGCAACATCACAGAGGCATCAACGACACCGTAGACGTTCACACCAACAATGGCTCCTCCACCCCTCTTGTTGCAGGAGAGAAACAACGTCACGTTTGGCTAAACAGTCAGCTGAGTTTTTGTCTTGCAGTCAGAAGCATCCCTGACTGACTCACGGGATTCCTGCATGAGGATGCGGATGGACTGGACAGCAAGGACCCCACTCCTACATGGCCTTTTCTCTAGAATGTCAACTCCTTAAGAAGACGAAGGAAGGGGGCTATGTCTGTGCGTGGTGCCTGGGAGAAGGCAGAGCACTTATTCCCCTTCCTCATGAACTCCGCAGGGGGGAAAGCTGCCCAGGCTACTGCACGGTCGTGCCCAGACGCTTCCTGAGCCACAGCAGTGCACCAGTTAAAAAGTATCTTCTGTTTCTGTGCTATTTTTCTCTTGAGGCACTTAGAGCCATTCCAAAGATCCACGCCTTAAAACAACCATGGGGATAGCAAGGCATGGGCTCTGTTACTCATTTCTACCGGGGAGGAAACTACAGGAAAGAAAGGAGTGCTGGCCTGAGGCCAGGCTGCTTGTGATCCTGCTGGGCTGAGCCCTTCTGCCTGTCTTTAGCACTCCAGCCCAAAGCTCAGGGCTATCCAGGCCCTGTTACTGGGGTCCTAGGAAGGGTGGAGGGGCTGCTGCCTGGGCACAGGAGGGGAAGGCGGGCAGAGCTCTGGGGCCCTTTGCCAGCTTTGCCAGCGACATGCCTGCCTACTGCTGACCCTTGAGATGCTGGGCTTCCTCCCCAGAAGGATTTCCTTGAAGAAAGGGGTTCCTCTGTCAAAAAGCAAACTTTGGAAACCACTGAAGTCTGGCCAGAACCTGCTGTTTCAGTAACAGGGAAGCTGCAGCATAGAGAAGTGAAAGCTAGATAGCTGTTCAGGAGCAGGGCCATACCTAGAACCAGAGTCCCTGTACTCTCCCCTGGCTGCTTGTCTCTGCTCACTGTCATCCCAGTTAAGCCCCTGCTCTCCTCTGCTGGAGGAAAACGCAGCATGAGGTTTCACACTGCACACAACAAACTTTGAATCCAGCTGGCAGGCCCCGAGAGAGTTCTTCTACAGACTGCTCAAGCTTATCACAAGCCTGTCTCTGCCTTACTCCCTCTGTCCTGGCCCCCGTGCTGTGCCTCCCCAGGGCCTTTGCACCTGCTGACTCCTCCACCTGCAAGGCCTTTTCTCCTTCATTGCCACAGGTCTGGCTCCCTCTTATCATTCTGGGCTTGGACTGCCACCTCTTGAGAGAGGCCTTCTCACCCAGAGGTGCAGTCTATCAACTGTCCCTATTTGAATTCTCTGCCCCAAACTTCTCACTTTTGCATATTTTTTCTTACTGACTTGTTTATCATCGCTACAGCCTGAGAGTTCCCTGAGAGTAGGCTCCTTATCTGTCTCTTTCACTGCTGTATCTTCCACACTCAGAACAGTGTCCAGAACATAGTAGGAACTTCAATGATTTTTTTAATGAAGGAAGGAAGAAAAAATTTTACAAATATACAAACACAGGGTCACAGGGAGGACAAGGGTCTGGTGGGCTGTGAGCAGAAGCCGTGGGCCTCTGTCTCCTCCATCTGAGTGGAGCCGGGGGGAGCTGCCGGCTGCCCGGCATCCACGCCTGGTCACCCTGAGTGGAACAAAGCAGCCAGCACAAATTCACAGTGCAACACGGTGCCATCCCACCCTCAAAAAAAAAAAAAAAAAAAGGCTGCTAAGGCTGCTAATGAGGTAAACACGATCATAACCAGGAAAATCTTGGCCATGCTTCCTTGCGTCCACCCAAAGCCATTATCTCTAATTGATCTCCAGACATCAGCTGGAGATTTAAAGCGTCTGAAGCCCTCCCGCGTCCCCCAGGTCTGGTGACAGAGGCCAGCTCACCCGCCCCCCCGCACCCCCCAACTGGGTCAGATCTCCTCCAGCAGCTCTTTGCTGGGGTGCCGGGACCCCGCTGCGCCCCACGTGAGAAGGAGCCATAATGGTGGCAAGAGTCAGGGTGGGTCAAGAATCTATGGAAAAGCCACGGCCCACAAATGCTCAGCCTTGAGGGGCCCAGAGACCTGTATTTCAGGGCCTTCAGTGGAAGGCTAGACAAAGCCACCAAGGGTCTTGCCCTAAAAAAAATGTGGCAAAAAACAGGGAGGGCTGGAGAAAATACCTGCCCCATATACCCTCCCTTGCTCTAAATGAAAGAGATACTCTGAAAACTGGAGTTAGGAGTTTAGTTGTTCAAAACGGCAACGACAACAACAACCCAACAGGACTTAGTCACAAGACAGGGCCCTTCTGGGTCTCGGTCAGGCTGGGCCCAGAGTAGGGAGGGTCACAAGGTCAGCTGTCGGTTCAGTGACCATCTGGATGCTTTGAGTTGCTCCTTCCTGGCCCGGCCCAGGAGAGACACCTCCTCTCCTGCTGGGTCTCTCTTGTCCTTAAAGACGGATCGGGACTCAGCTACCCGGGGTACCTCCCAGGGGAGGCTTACAGCCCGAGCTCCGAGAAGACAGAGCTGCCGCCTCCTGTTTATGGAAGCCCAGGTAAGCGGCTCCTGACCTTGCCCCTGGCTTTTCCCTTGACACAGATAAAGCATCCCCGCGTCTAGCCCTGTGCACAGGAGTCTGCTTGTGGTACCAGGCAGCTCTTCTGCCTGCACCAGTAAATTATGGGCACTGTGTGCATTTTTTTCCCTGGATAATGGGGTTGAAAGGCCAGGTCGGCATCCTCCCATGTATGGGGGAAGAGGTCAGCAGCCTGGAAGGGGACTGAACCTTTCAGAACCGATGGGGACAATGAGCTCTTTAGGTTTGGGGTATCTACTGGCTCCATCAGGCAACTGGCTTTTGAGACAGGATGCTGGTTGTTTTCTGCTTTTTTCCCCCACACAGCTTCAGGGAAGCAGGAAGAAAGAAGAGACGCAGATCTCTCTGAACCCAGGCTGTCCTAGCAAAACAGCCATTATGCTAATTTTATTTGAGTATCCGGAAACTGCAGCAAGTTTCCAGAAAGTACCTGAGCATTCTCAATAATGTGTATTGGTCCCTAAAATAATGCCCTATAACAAAGATGTTTAGGGGCGCCTGGCTGGCTCAGTCAGTACAGCACGCAGCTCTTAATCTTGGGGCTGTGAGTTCAAGCCCCACATTGGGTGTAGAGCTTACTTAAAATAAAATAAAATGAAATGAAATAAAATAAAGCTAAGCTAAACTAAACTAAAAAGATGTTTGACAATGGGTTTTTTATTCCCTATTTTGTCCTCTCAAAGAGAGGTTTCCAAGAAAACTGTCCCTCTAAAATGTAGAAATGTCTTCTTTTGCTTAACACCATCTTTAGGAGGCTGGGAATGCTGGGCTGTTGTTGTTTATAGCCCCCAGATTCTAACCCTGGGATCGTGATGCTCCTGGCTCACAATCCACCCTTGTTTTTTGGTGAACAGAAAGGCCTGCAGTAAAAGCGTCTTGACTTCATATTTGCGTGGTCAGATCAATAGTGCCTCTATGTTATCTTTACCCCACCAAGAAGGAGATGCAAAAATTTTTAGGCATTAAACAATTTTTTTCAAATAACTTTCTTTTTAAGCCAAGATAACTTTGAAAAGGACATCAAGGAGGAGAACCATTCCTACTAGATATTAAGACATATTAGTCTTAACACTTAAAACAGTTTGGGGCTGGTACAGGAATAGACAAAGAGGCCAATGGACTGAAGAGAAGTAGATTCTGTTTCAGATGGAAATTTAGTAAATTATAAAGGTGGCATCTCAAATCAATGGGGGAGAAAATAGATTCTTTAATAAATGATGCTGACACAGAGGGTAAAGCAGGATCCACATCTCAGAATACACCAGGATAAGCTCCAAATGGATCAGAGATTAATTGAAAAATAAAAACGTGCTTAGTTTTTGCTTTTTCAGCTTAAAGGGTCTAAAAGGAAGGACACCCCAGTCGCAATAAGCACACTTACCACCCAGATCGTGGTTTTTAATATGATTCTTCAATAAAAGGAATCAGAGCTCCTTTGAGATATGGCTGATTCTAGCATTAGGGCAGGAAATATACAAGGTGAGCCTGGAGCTTCTTATAGTGCCAAAAAGTAAAGAAACACTAAAACAACACAATACAAAATGAAATCCTACAAAAAACAACACCCCAAGCCCCTCAATCGGGGTATGTCCAAAGACCACAGGAACCAACTGTAAGAGCTCCCAGTGGCCAAAGCTGGAACCAGTTTCAGCATCAAAAGAAATAAAGTAGTATCGGGTTATAACCCAAAATGTAAAATAAATAGCCATATAAATAAATTATTGAAAGATTAAATAAATATATAAATGAGGAAGGAGAGGCAAATCTCCCATGCAAAAGAATTCCAAATAATATATGTAGAAACCTTGTCTTCAAGCAGGGAAATTATAACCCCCACTCCTTAGGTGTGGGCCGCACAGAGCAACGTCCTGCCAAAGTGTACGGTATGGGGCGGGGGGAAGAGTAGCTTTACAGTTTTGAAACCTGACAAACATTATCTCAGCCAGGTGTGACCAAGGCCAACGCCAATAGTCATGAATCATATTGACAGTATGTACCTTTGATATGATGTGGCAAGGATGGAACTCTATGTCTGGGGTCTTCCCCTGAATAACCCATAACTCCAGTTTTATACTGAGAAAAATATCAGACAAGGGGCACCTGGGTGGCACAGTGGGTTAAGTGCCTATTCTTGGTTTGGGCTCAGGTTGTGAGATCGAGCCTCGCATCAGGCTCTGCTCTCAGTGCAGAGTCTGCTTAGGATTCTCTCTCCCTCTGTTCCTCCCCACCCTGCTCGCTCACTCTCTTTCTCAAATAAAAATAAGTAAATATATATTTTTTAAGATTTTATTTATTTATTTGAGAGAGAGTGAACAAGAGAGCACAAGCTGGGGGAGAGGTAGAGGGAGAGAGAGATGCAGGGTCTGGGTCCCAGGACCCCGAGATCATGACCTGAGCTGAAGGCAGATGCTCAACCGACTGAGCCACCCAGGTGCCCCCAAAATAAATAAATCTTAAAAAGAAAAAGAAAAATGAGTGAAATTCAAATCAATCATTAAAAAGAATCTGCTTCTCCCTCTCTCTCTGCCCCTCCCCCTCGCTCATGCTCTCTCTCTCAAAATAAATAAATAAAATCTTTAAACATATAAAAATAAATAAATAAAAAAGAAAAAGAAAAACATCAGACAAATTCCAGAATTCTACAAAATACCTGACCAGTATGTTTCAAAACTGTCAAGGTCATCAAAAACAAGTGAAAGCAGAACAACTGTCACAGATGAGAGGAGCTTGAGGAGACATGACAACTAAATGTAATGTGGTATCCCCAATCAGATTGTGGAACAGAAAAAAGGAAATTAGGTAAAAACTAAGGAAATCTAAATAAACTATGGACTTTAGTTAACAGTAATGTGTCGATATTGTTTCATTAATTATAACAAATGTATACCAACCACATAAAATGTTAATATGGGAAACTGTGGGGGCGCCTGAGTGGCTCAGTCGGTTAAGCGGCTGCCTTCGGCTCAGGCATGATCCCAGGGTCCTGGGATCGAGCCCCGCATTGGGCTCTCTGCTCGGCAGAGAGCCTGCTTCTCCCTCTCCCTCTGTCTGCCGCTCTGCCTACTTGTGCTCTCTCTCTATCTCTGTTAAATAAATAAATAAAAATCTTTAAAAAAAAAAAATATGGGAAACTGTGTGTGTGTGGGGGGAGAGTGGATCATGTGGGAATTCTGTACTATCTTCTCAATTTTTCTGTAAATCTAAAACTTTTCTAAAAAGTAGCCTATTTAAAAAAGTGAAAACATTGGGGGTACCTGGGTGGCTCAGTCGGTTAAGCATACGACCCTTGATTTTGGTCAGGTCATGATCTCAGGGTCATGAGATAGAGCCTTGTATCAGGCTCCATGCTCAGTGGGGAGCCTGCTTAAGATTCTCTTTCTCCCTCTCCTTCTGCCCCACCCCACTGGCTCTCACACTCTCTCTCTCTCAAATAAATAAATACATCTTTTTTAATAAATGAAAGTACTAAAAGAGAACATAGAGGTAGAGTGGAATCATTTAGCTTTATAAAGACTCAAATGCAGAAGCCATTAAAGAAAAAAAAGAAATTGAAGACATAAAAATAAAAATGACAAAACACACATCATAAGCAAGATCAAAAGATAAAGGGCTAAGTTTGGGGAAAAAAGAGGCAATGGCTAACTCTGGAGAATCAAAAGAAAGGAAATGTAATCACAGTATGCTAATTGGCTCAGCTATGAATAATATATGCACAGTTATAATAATATAGATAATGAAATGATTTATCCAAATAGAAAGGTTTGGATAATATTGAGGGATGGAGGAAGGGGAAATAATAGGTGTATTTATTTAAGGGTGTGATAGTATAAATACTTATCTCCTACAGCAAGAAATTAAACATCAACCAAAACAGCCCAAATTTAAAAATCAAGAACTAGCAGCATAAGCATATGTTATTTAGAAACAAAAGTTAAAACCAGAAGAGAGAGCTAAAAGATAAGAAAAGAGGCTGTCGGGGCTCCTGGGTGGCTCAGTCGTTAAGAGTCTACCTTCGGCTCAGGTCATGATCCCAGGGTCCTGGGATCGAGCCCCGCATTGGGCTCCCTGCTCAGCGGGAAGCCTGCTTCTCCCCCTCCCACTCCCCTTGCTTGTATTCCCTCTCTCGCTGTGTCTCTCTGTCAAATAAATAAATAAAATCTTAAAAAAAAAGAAAGAAAAAAAAGAGGCTGTCTCTGAAAAAAGAAATTAAAGTGGGGAGGCCAGGGCAGTGTCTGCTGTTTTTCTATATGATTTTTAAAATATGTATTCTATTGATAAAAATAAAAATGAATACAAATCAACAACAACAACAAAAAGATAAAGGGCCACTTGAGATGCTATCTCTGAGCACGAATCACCTTGGAGTTATGGGAGAGGGGCTGAGGGGCACAGGGCAGAATCTGAGAGCAACTGCCCCACCCGCACATCATCTCACAGCAGAAATCCTCCAACGATCATTCTTTGCCTGGAAAAATCCAAACAGCAGCCTTGGTCAAGGTCAGTATTTTAGTTGCTTTTTGTTTTTCTCACTGCAGCACAAACCTTCCACGGTGCCAGAGATTTACTGAGACAGAAAGAGGTTTGGGCTATAGCCTCTCAGATCTTGAAAATGGAGCCAGGGCCATTTTGGGCTCTCATGGAGGCAAGCTGTGCCCCCCTCAGTTCAACAACATAACAAGTAACGGTGGGCTGATCCTAGAGGCCTGTTGAGGGTATCTGAGAGGCAGGAGGCAAGAGATGGAACAAGAGAAAGAAACCAGGAAGGCCAGGAGTTGGGAAAAAAGAAGGAAGCTGGGAACTGAGAAAGTGGTCCCAGCATGCCTTGGTGGATGAACCCAGTGGGGAGAGGAGGAGGACTAAACTCCAGGTAGCCAAGGCAGAAGACCCACATTCTCACAAGTTCCACAGGGTGCACTCCATATACTACTCCATGCACATTTCCAAGAGCAAAAACAGAGATGCTCAAAGTTTGAAGATACTGGTCTACAGAAGTGGCTATAACAACACAGTAGTACAAATTACAAAGGTGAAGAGACTGATGAAGGGGTCATGGAAGAAGGATGCTGCCTCTCATGGTGAAGCCTAAAGGTGCCACTTAGGTTCCACAGCACCAACCACCTCCTCAACCTCCCCCAAGGGCAGACCTCCAAGGTCAAGAGGCTCTGAAATCCTACTGGGAAACGGCCTTTGATCAACATAAAATATCTCACTTTGCCCTATTTAGTGCTTTTTTGCCTTGAACATTTACTTGTTTGATAGTAGCAGCACTGCCTTCTTTTCTCTTCTTTTTGTCTTTGTTTTTGTGTCATTTAAAAAAAAAAATGTCTTTTGTAAATACCAAATGGATTTTGCCTTTAAAAACCCTCACTGGAGGTTTTTTTACTCTTTGCAGTGGAATCTAACCCATTTACATTTACTGTGATTTACTGGTATTTGGTCTTGTTCCTGTTAGCTTATTTATCATATCTCTTTTTGGTTGCTTCTTCTTTTATTCCCTCATTTAATTACTCTTGCTGCATTGATCAGGTTTTCTTTGTTTCTTTTATTTTTTTTCTAGGGGTTTAAAAGATCTAAATTCTATTTCTATTCCATGGAGATTACTGTTTAATTTTTAAAAAATACATCAGAACCTCTGCTTCCTTAATAGCCCATCAAAGGTTACCTACACTGAGCCACAACAGGGGACATGGAAACATTTCCTTTCTGCTATTTCTCCTCTGAGCTCACATCTTGCCTGGGCTGCAGTGCAACCTGAGGAAGGGGAAGGAGGAGATCATTATTTTTTTGTTTTGTTTTAAAGATTTTAGGGCACCTGGGTGGATCAGTCAGTTAAGCGGCTCCCTTCGGCTCAGGTCATGATCCTGGGGTCCTGGGATCGAGCCCCGCATCTGGCTCCCTGCTCGGTGGAGAGCCTGCTTCTCCCTCTCCCTCTGCCTGCCACTCTGCCTACTTGTGCTCTCTCTCTCTATCTCTCTGTCAAATAAATAAATAAAATCTTAAAAAAAAAAAAAAGATTTTATTTTTTTAAAGTAATCTCTACATCCAACAGGGGGCTCAAACTCACAACCTCAAAATAGAGTCACACGCTATTTGGACTGAGCCAGCCAGGTGCCTTGGGGATCATTATTGTTATCAAGCTCTTCAATCTGTGTATCAGAGTCAGTGCTCATGGGTTCTCCACAGGTAGGAGCCCTGTGAATCAGGCACTGTTTAGGTTAAGTGACAGGCTCTCACTTCTTCTTTGGGTCTACCCATTTCTTGGGGTCCTTCGGAGGCTGAGAATGTTCATGAGAAAAGAAAGCCACAAATCGGGGCAAGGACTTAGAGAGAGAAGGAACAGAGCCCTGCTTTAATTCTTCTCTGTTCTGCAACCTGGTCCAAAAGATTAAAAAGTGAATGCAGTTAGTCAAAAAGTGGAAACAACCCAAATGTCCATCAGTGGGTGAAGGGATAAATAAAATGTAGTCTAGCAAGTGATGGAATATTACTGAGCCATAAAAAGGACTGAAGTTCTGACACCTGCTACAACATGAGTGGACTTTGGACACATTACGCTAAGTGAATGAGCCAGATACAGAGGGACAAATATGTGATTCCACTTATATAGGTACGTAGATAGTCACATTTATAGAGACAGAAAGTAAAACAGTGGCTACCAGGGGCTGGAGGAGGAGAGAATGGGAGTTACTGCTTAATGGTTGCAGAGCTTCTGTTTGGGGTGATGGAAAAATTTTGGAGATAGTGGTGATGGTTGCTCAACATTGTGAATGTACTTAATGCCACTGAATGGTCTACTTTAAAATGGTTAAAATGGGGGCACCTGGGTGACTCAGTTGGTTAAGCATCTGCCTTCAGCTCAGGTCATGACCCTGGGGTCCTGGGATTGAGTCCCACGTGGGGCACCCTGCTCAACGGGGAGGCTGCTTCTCCCTCTCCCTCTGCCCCTCCCCCTGCTTGTGCTCTCCCTTTCTCTCTCTCTCTCAAATAAATAAATAAAATCTTTAAAAAAAAAAAGTTTAAAATGGCAGCGTGCCCGACTGGCTCAGTCTGAAGAGCCCACAACTCTTGATCTCGGGTTTATGAGTTTGAGCCCCATGTTGGGTGTAGAGATTACTAAACAATATAAATAAACTTTAAAAAATGGTTAAAGTGGCAACTTTTATGTTACAAATATTTTATCACAATTTAAAAAAAAAGTGAATGTGGAGCGCTTTTTGGAGTGGGCTTATTACCTCCTACACTTAAGGAGATTGGAACCTGAGAAAATTCCACACTTGGATTATGTTCATTTCCTGCCCAAATCCTTGCCTAGCTCCTCAGTGCTGGCTGAGGAAAGGGCTCTCATGTAGCCTCACTGCAAGGAAGGCCCATGCTCTGCGCCTCTTCCTCGTCCGTCTTTCTTCTTCCTCCTCCTTTCTCCAAACTGGCTTCGCCTCCTAGAGCTGTCACCTCTCAACTCCCCTTACCTGGGCCCTCTTTGCCCAGGGGGGTTTTAAAATAAGCAAACGTCCCCTGAACTGCCTGGCAGGTTCCTGGCCCCTTCTTGCCTCTGTTTTCTGTCTGGGTCACAGCTCCATGACTGCTGTCCCATCTACTAAGAAAAGCTCCTTGAGAACAATTATACTCTTATTCATCTTTATGGCCCTGGTCTCTTGGACAAGGTCATTCACTGTGTCTGTTTAGACACCAGGTGCCTAATGGCAGTAGAGGTCACCGAGATTTCCCCTGTGCTTCTCATGTGCCAGGCGCCGTGCTCAGTCCTGAGCTTGCTTTGCATCATTTAACTCTTGGAATAACGCTGTGAGTTAGGTGTATTATTATTACTCCCAAGTAATAAAGCACCGAGAGTGAAGCAATTTGCCCCAAGTCACACAGCTGGTAGGCAGTGGAATTGGTACCCTCAGCCTGCCTCGAGGGGCGTGGGCTGGCATCCCGGCTAAGAAAGTGCTGCTCCATGCTGGCTGGCTGCAAGGAGCATGAAGGCCCGAGCTCTGGAGACGCCAGGGGCCCGGGGGGCCGGGGCTGTGGACCTTGCAGGCCCCACATGTGTGCTGGGGAGAGGAGAAGGGGAATCCTCCCCCTCCTCTCCGACCCTCTAGGACCCACGCAAAACTCAGCCAGGAGAGAGGCAGGGGAGAGAGAGGCAGAGGTTAATGGAGACAAGTAAAAGCCCCCGTCACTGGGGCTTAAACAATGGAGCAGCTCCGCTTCACACGCTGCTGGGAGAACCATTAAATCCATTAGCAGGACATTAGCGCTGCTTCAGGAACTGGAGAAAGGGGAGGCTGAAGGAGGTGCTGACAGCCTTCCTACTCTGGGCAGAGCAAAGGAATCGAGGGGGTGTGGGAATCAAAAAAGAGCTGATCCAGGGGTCTCAGCCTCCATATCTATAAAATGGAAGTATGTGTCCGGGGAAGGAGTACAGACAATTTGTCCCTCTCCTTCCAGATCTGGATATGATTTCTACATTAGGGTCTCGGTTCAAACATGGGGATCTCAGGGAAGATCAGGATACCATCACCCATAATATGCATATCAAATTGTATGTGTACCCCTGCAGATCACTGAGCATTTGCAAGGTAGAGGTGACCTCCCTCCCAACCCCAGCCCCCGCTCCCCCCCCCAGGCCAAATTCTTCTTGCGGTATTTCCTTAAGCATCATGTAATCATGTATTTAAGGCAGATCCCAGTTCCCAGGCCAAACAAAACCCTGACGTGCTCTGTCAGCAACTCTGCCAAGGACATTTTCCCTCCACCAACCCCACGGACGGCACATCTGTTTCAGTAAGTGTGGAGAGAAGCTGGGCTTGGGGCCCTGGCAGGTGCACAGGTTCAGGGATGGGAGAGATCTGAGTTTCATTCATGTCAGTGGTTGTGTGACCTTGAGCAAGTGCTGAACCTTTCTGAGCCACAGCTACGGGATCTGCCAAATGAGGATAATAATGGGACCTTGCAGAACTGTGAAGGCAAGGGGTAAAGGGTGTGAAGTGCTCCACCCAGAACAGGTGCCTAATTTTATTTATTTATTTTAGAGAGATAAAGAGGGGGAGGTCAGAGGGAGAGGGAGAGAGAGAATCTTAAGCAGGCTCTACACCCAGTGCAGGGGCTCAGTCCCACAACTCTGAGATCATGACCTGAGCCAAAACCAAGAGTCAGACGCTTAACCAACTGAGTCACCCAGGTGCCCCAGAACAGGCGCCTAATTAATAATAATCCAGTGCCTTACAAGAGCACCCACCCAGCTCACTCCCTTGTCCTTCCTCTGCTCCTCCTCTAAAACCCCAGAGTGTTGATTTTGGTTTTCCTTGTCTCTCTCACTGAACTGTGAGAGCTAGCAGGGCATAGACTCTCTTCTGTTCACCACTATCTCCTTAGCACCTGCAGCCATGCCTGGCTACGGTGAGCAATGGATGGATGGATGGATGGATGGATGGATGGATGGGTGGGTGGGTATGTGGATGGGTGGGTGGATGGATGGGTAGATACGGGGGTGAAGGAGAGAGTGAATGACAGGAAAATTATAAAACCAGCTTATTTGGTAGGTAGAAACGTCTAGGCCCAGAGGATAAAGAGGCTCTGATAAAATGGAAAATCAGCACTGGAAAAGCAAAGCAGGTTGTTTGTAGAGGCTAATCCTCTTTCTATTCAATAGTCTGGAAGGCTGGACCCCAAAATATTCACAGTGACCTGAGTGGTGGGATGGTGGCGACTTTTATCACCATGCTTTTGCTTTTGGCTACTGTGGCCAGGTGTTACTTGTGTAATTAAAAGAAAAGAAAACCAAGTTACGCAGAAAAGAAATCCAGTGGCTGCGTGGAGAAGAGACCCTAGTGCTCCTCTTTGGTGTATCTTTAGGGCCCACAGCCCTAAAAGGGGATTTGCCAGCTGGGCCACCGTAGAGGACAGAGGCCTGCCTCTTACCCTGTGAGTGCGGCCCCCCTCCCTGGGACCTCATTTTATCCGAGAACGCTACAGAGCATTTTCCAAGGCAGTCCACGTCTCATGAAGTCTTCCTACCCTGCCCCCAAGAAAATGTATTCCTCGTACGTTCCTTGGTAGAACTAAATGTGATTTCCGTTTTATGTCTTTATAAGAATTTTCCCAAGTAAGGGGGAAAAAAAAGAGTTTATAGGACTACACTCCCCTATTTTCAGCTCAGTCTGGCCACTGAGATGTTAGCTCCTGGGCTCTGTGTCTTAGGGAGGAGATCCTGGGAGGCTCGAGTCTGACCCCCCCAATGTCTTGCATATGGAGGTCACCATAAATATTTGCTGCATTGAATCAGCCCTCAAGAAGAATCTTTTTTCTTTGTGTGAATATTATTAGATTTTCATATTACCTAATATCCTCTGTGGAGAAGGGCCCATTTCCCCGCATATTAATCTGATGCAACTGGACAACACGTAACGTGGTTCTGTCCAGTTCACACATAAACCCCACCTCCTGTTCATTGCCTGCTCCAAGCAAAGTGAGGGGAAAATGTTCTATTTGCCGTACTACTTGTCTCCTGGATATCTCAGCCTGGAAAAAGCGAATTATCGGGATTTTTCTCACCCAGGGTTTTTAGATGTAGAGCTTTGTTTGGCATTAATAAAATATCATGTATCCCAGCTCCTGTTCCTTTAGAATTGGGTTGATTTTCCATACGGCCTGCACGAGTGATTTGCAAACACGATAGGTGCCCTCTGTCAGCATTGCAGGGTCAGAGGGATGCTTCAGGGAACGAAGCCACTTTCAGAGCCTTGTCAGCACATGGGACTTGACAGTGGCAGAGCTGGGCCCCCAGCTGCGTTTGTATAGCAGCCCATTGACTGATCCCAAGGGGAGCCCAACTCTGACCTCCCTGCAGGAGAGAAGCTACCAATTCAAATATATGTATTTTTCGTTCCAACTCAAAGCTGAAGAATCAGAGACCTCTGGGTCCTTGGCCCTTCCTTGCCCCTGCAGAGAAATAATCTGGTGAGCACTGGGATTGCTTGTTTCGCCATGTGCCCAGCTATGAAGAACAGGGACTGCCTGAGAGACTGAGGCCTAGACAGCTCAGGGCTATGTGGCAAGTGCTGGAGCCTGGCAGATGAAAGACCACACGTGCTAGGTGTGATGTTGTTTCTCCTGCCCGGTGTGTGCAAGGAAGGTCTACACCTTTGATCTCCAGCAGCACAAGGGAGAACATTGGATACTGTCCGAAGACCCCCACCTGGGAAACTACGAATGAAGGCGAGGAAGACACAGTTGCCTCTGAGACACCTGCTCTCAACGTCAGCCCCAGCTGGACTCTCAGAGCACCCTGGGGAAAAACACCTTCCCATAATCTGCCTTTCCTTTGTGAGTAGCCCAAACCTCAGCAGGGTAATTCAACCATCTTGTTTCATGAACTTCGGTTCATTCACAGATACCCATCGAGTGCTTCTTTGCCCAGCATGTGTGTCTTCTCCCTTTTCTTTCAGCAACAGAATACCTCACACTTCTGCACCAGCCATATCAGCCTCTCAGATTCTCACGGGTGCTGTCCTCCTTTGAGCCACAGGGCCTTTGCACAAGCTGTTTCCTTGGCCTGGAGCTCTTCCCTTCAGACCTCCTTCTCAGCTCATGCATCCCTTTCTGAGGCAAAGCCCTGCTTTGATTCACCCGTCATGGCCATCTAAGAGTACTCACAGCACCATGTGTTCTCACGCACAGCCCTCATCACAGGTGCACTGTGGTGACTGACTCATCTTTCCCCCCACTGTTTATTGCTACCTGCTCTGAGCTGGGCACTGGTGTGTGATTTTTTTTCATTAGTGTCTGTTTCCCCCAAATCATAAGAAGAACTAGTAACAGTAGTTCCTAAGACTTGTTCCTCCCTAGAGCCTGGCTCATGGAGTAGGGCTCCATAAATATTGGTTGAATGATTGAGTCCTTGCCAATGTACCTAACCAATAGATTTAATTCCCCACAGACAGTAAGAATTTGTATAACAGGACAAACTACAACAGGATCCAGTAATGAGGGATCACAACGCGGGCTACACTGACCACTCCTGGTTCCGGTGGTGATCTGGATCTAGCACCACTTCGTAGGAAAGACAGAGCCGTGAGGCTGTCCTACCAGCTGTTCAGGTGACTCTGCACTTCACGGTGACAGATGAGCACGGTGATAAGAATGTGTGAGAAGCCAGGTGCTCATGACAGTGTGGATGGTTACAGGAAAAGAAATTACTCTTGAATGAGGGTCAGAGATCTCCTGCTGAACCTGCACAGTGGTGTTTAGAGTTTATAACTAGTAACAAAACCCCACCTTTATTACTGACATTCCTGCACAGAAACAATTTTACTGTTGTGAGTTAGAAACCCCCACGCCATTTTCCCCACTGACATTATTTTTGATCATATGACATTTCTTAGGGGTGTCACCATCACAGAATAGACCACCTCAGGTGAAGAGATGTAGGAGATACAGAGACACGAACAACTCTATCACCCAGAACAAAGCTTACTTCCTCCAACCTTCAGGGGCTGGGGCATGGGGGTGGGGGGACACACCATCCCTCCTCCCTTAGGGGAGGGCAGAACGTGGCACATTCAAGCCAGCCAGCTCAAATCCTCGAACCGCGTGCCACAGCCCCAGATGCTACCTGAACACGTCCTGTTACATCACCTCGGAGCTGGCTGTGCTACCAGCACCCACTCTGTGTGCGCATGCTCGGGTTGTCAAGGAGACCAGCAGTATGTGGGACAGCATGCCCCCCAGCGCTGGAAGTCAGACTTTTCGTTGGGGAGGGGGGAGACCCATTCCCCCAGGTAGGCCTCAAAGGTATAGTAGGTTCATATGTCACAACAGATGAGAAAATTTGAAGCCGGAGATGAGAAATTATGACCCTGGTTTTAGGCAGTGGTGGAGGGAGGGGGTGGCATTCACCTAGTCCTTCCCTGAA
Source organism: Halichoerus grypus (assembly GCF_964656455.1). Taxonomy (NCBI): domain Eukaryota; kingdom Metazoa; phylum Chordata; class Mammalia; order Carnivora; family Phocidae; genus Halichoerus; species Halichoerus grypus. The sequence continues at coordinate 111,690,367 of NC_135721.1, read as the reverse complement.
GGACAGTCATGCTACTTGCTTTGCAAAGGGCTAGAAGGTAGACTGTGTGGGGAGGCAGGCGAGAGTGGTTTTCTTTTCATAGCCTGTTTCCATGGTGCCTGAAAGCACTTGGCAATCTACAGCTGGGGAGTCTTGGACAGCCAGGGGGCCCCAGGGCCTTATCTCACACGGGCCACCCGCCAAGGCCCATCCTTATGGCCCCCCTGGGCTCCCAGAGTGACAGAGGCCACAGGCGAGCAGCCAGGGCCCCTCTCTCACCTCCCTGGGGAAAGGAGGTGAGCGACATTGCAGACAAAGGGCAAAGCAGAGAGAGAACAACTGAAGAGCCAAGGTCTACAGCTCATGCACAACCCCTCCCTTGCTCATGCCCTTGCGGAAAGTTCTACGAAGCATGAGCTTCCTGGGTTTCACTGAAGACCAGGCAGGGCGGTCTGCCCAGCAGACCCCCTAACTAGGAACACATTCTTTCCTTCCCCTCGGCCTGGACGGCAAGGCCCAGATCACCAGATAAGGGCCTCTTTGATTTCCAGTGTGTTTACACATGCTGTGGCCCCACATCTTGGAAAGAACCAACCACATCCAGGCCGGTTAGGACGCTTCCAGGCAGGGCGAGGGGAGACGGACGCCTTACCTGTTCCTGGGAGTTCATCACTCGCAACTTCATCTGCTTCAGGTACGTGGAGGTAAGGGGCATGTTGTAATCGATAATCCCGGAGACCAGGGGAGAGGGAGGTTCGTTTTCTGCAGAAAGAACAAAAGGAAGCCACTCTGAGTCTGTGCCCAGGTTCCCCTGGCAAGCACCACACCCTGTCACCCACACAGAGAACACAGAGCCTGAGGAGGAGGAAGGCACAGGCCGGAGCTGCGAGCCGGCGGCTCGGCTACCCCAGCCGGCCTGTGGATGTGGACCAAAGGTGCTGAGAAGAGGTTGCAGTTGGGGGCCAGTGTTTAGGAAGAGTTCACAGGTAAAAAATCAGGAATATTTGGTGGCTTTCAGAAACGGAAGTTCTGGTCATCCAGGGCCCACGTTCCCACGTGGCCAACAACCACTGCAGCTTTGCCGCAGCCCCTTCTTGCAGATGGGACGGGAGCTTGCCGTTTTGTCATAGTCCCCGCCATTTCCTATGCACATTTTCACGTGAGTATGATACTGGCCAGGCCCTCGAAGACATTTATGCTTCCAGCCCCGGTCTGAGCCAGCTTCCTGGTGCACACATGCCGCCACCACCTGACCCCATCTCCCACCCCCACGGCGTCCCCCCAAAAGCATGGGCAGGTACCATATGGCTCACAGGTCTGGCCCAGGCCTCCAGTACCCGCCTCCCAAATTCTGGTCCCTCCTTAATCACATGGAGAGGAGACCTGGTCCTCCCTTGTCCTAAAGATCAAAGTAACACATGTTCTTTTTGTAGAGCATTTGCAATGTGTGGAAAGATGTAAAGAAAAAAAAAAAAAACAATAACGGCACTAAGCAGCTTGGCATATGCTTCTGTTTTTTTTCTTTCCTATGATTTCTCTTCCTTATGTACTTGATATTAAAATGCGTACAGAAAATTATGTAGTCCGCTTAAAAAAATTTTTTTTTTTTTGCTTAACATCATCATAGTCATTTCCCCCACCATCAAAAATCTTGTTTTTCTTTGCAGATAGCATTTCTATAGCTGTGTACTATTTTACAATAATTTATTTAAGTCATTCACTTACGATTGGCTACTTAGGTTGTTTCCTATTGGGGGTTATTAAAAACAGTACTAGAGGGAACATCTTTGTGCATGAATATTGGTATGTATTTCTGATTGTGTCCTTTGTAAAGATTTTATTTATTTATTTATTTATTTATTTATTTATTTATTTATAGCACGGGCATGCGTGCAAGCGGCGGGAGGGGCAGAGGGAGAGGGAGACAGAATCTCACACAGATTCTGCACTGAATGCAGAGCCTGATACGGGACTCCATCTCATGACCCCAAGATCATGACCTGAGCCAAAACCAAGAGTTGGACGTTTAACTGACTGAGCCCACCCAGGCGCCCCTGACTGTGTCCTTTTTGGATGAGTCCAAAAAATGGAATTCATGGGTCAAAGGGTAGGACTGTTCCGGGACAGGGAAAACCCCCGGCTAAGCTGCCTCCTGCAGGGGCTGCTGCAGTGGACACTACCCACCCATTGTGTTCTGCATCTTAGCTGCCACTGGGGGTGCCCCAAGGGACAGACTTAAATGGCACAGGAATAAATCAAGGAAGATGGGGAGCATGATTAAAAGGGAGCCTGTAACCCTTCTCCCCATCCCAGCTTCCTCTTCAGATGTCTTCAGACACCTCAGATGACCAATCTCAAAACCCTGGAGTCACCTGCTGGGGCCTGTCACCCTAAGTGGGGTCTCATTCGGTCCGTTAGTCACTTGACCCTGCTTCACCCTCTGCCTGGGGAAGAGTCTTGGTTACCCTGTTCTCTGGTCTCCTTTTCCTGCCTCCAAGACTCCAGGCTTTTGGCCCAAAGCTCCCGCCAGTGCCTAGTTCTCTTCAAGGGCTGGAATTTGAGCAGTGCGAGAAGGAGAAGCAGGAGCGACTTCTGGGCTGGCTGAAGCCTGCCCTCCACCTTCGCCGCCGTGCTGGAGAGATGGGCTGAAGAGCAAGTGGGTGCCGGGGCCACGGTGGGGGAGCCAGAGGCCAGGCCAGGAAGGTCCCTGCAACCTTGAAAACACTATGCTGAGTGAAAGAAGCCAGATGCAAAAAGGCAAATACTGTATGCTTGCACTTGGATGGAATATCTAGCATAGGCAGACTCGCTGAGCCAGAAAGTCGAATAGAGGTTATGAGGGACTGGGTTTTGGGAATGGGAAGTTATTGCCTCATGGGCACATGGTTTCTGTTTGGGGTGGTGAAAACGTTTTGGGAAACACACAGCGGTGATGGTTGCCCAACGGTGTGAATATAAATAATGTCACCGAATGTACACTTAAAAATTATTAAAATGACAAGTTTTATGTTATAACTTACAATAAAGGAAAAAAGCCCCTGCAAACAAGGGGGTGAAGCTACCCAAAGGGGACAAGGGAGTCCCCTGGTTGATATGGATAAAACAGCCCTACAGAAAGTGGAGTCCGTGTAGACTGGGTCTGGGGGACTAGGGGTGTCCTTTTGAGGTGCTTTACTTCTGGGACCATACAGGTTGAATAACATTTTTTATCAGGTTTTATGAAAATGCAGAACTATGTTTTGCTTTTTGAAGCTGTGTTGTCACACTCAGAGTTTTTGTGTTCTTTAAGGAAGATTTTTGTTCTTCGAGGAAGAACTAAATGTCACTAATATCTCAGAAACTGGCTTAAAAATGGGCTGAACTTTTTTTTTTTAAATAGAGATTTCCTCTTGGTTCTGTGGCAGAGGGTTCTGGTCCGGCTGCACATTGGCGCCTTCGAACAGACGCCTGGCGCTGTGAGGGAACTAAAATCGGTTTCAGTGTCCTTGGGTCCTCTTCTTGCCGCCCCACCCTCAGCCCAGACTTGACCTCCTGAAACCCAGGGGCATGTTGGGACCTGCCTCCCCGCAGATCGACAGGGTTGGAAGCACTATGTGAGGCAGACATTTGAGCAACCACATTGAAGACATTTGAGCAACCACATTGAGATGGTGTCACTCAAAAGAGCCATGGTTCCTGTTTTAAGATCCTGGGTCTTCAGACAGAGAATTCTGCCATTTCCATTTCATTTCCTCAGAGACATGGCTGTCTGGTGAAAAGCTGTGAGCAAGGCCGCCCTCGCCTTAAGGATGGCTGGTCAGAGCTGCAAAGGAAGACCTCATCGAGTGTCGTGGTGACGCTCCGTGTTTGGCCATCCATGGAGGTCAGCCACTGTGTTCTTTTTACTGATGGACACCCCTGGCCTGCCACGACTGCTTATGAGAAGGTATCTTTAATAAAACCAGGTACAGCCTGGTTTAGGGGGAAAAAAAAAAAAGCAATGGCTAGGATGGCACTCTCAGGAGGAGGGAGGAGGGGTCTTCCTTGGCCTGTTCCCTCCCCAGCATGGCCACAGCTCAGAAACCACCTCCAGTGCCCAGAGGCGAGCTGGGAGGGCTCAAGAAGAGGAGCCCAGCCGCCCTGGGCACACACACACAAATCCATCAGAGATCCAAGGGCAGTGAAACGTTCGAGCCTGTGCCTCCAGAAGTGAGCGTTCTAGCGGGGAGGCAGGACCACGACGGCGGGGGGGGGGGGGGGGCATTCCAGGTGAGAGAAGGTGCCAGGGAGCTGGCGGTGGGACTGCGGTGAGGAGAAAGGCAGGCAGGGTTTGGGGCAGTCAGGAGCCCCACGGTTCTGGAGGTGATAAGTGGCTCACATCAAGAGGATCGGCTTGGTAGGAAAGAGGTGAGGAGCAGGGGCCAGCGGGAGCTCTGTGGAGTCATGCGCTCACAGGTGAGACGCATGCCAGGCTGGGCATAAGCTCAGGTGGACGCATGAAGGGGTTAGCAGCGGCTTCCCTGGGCTCTGCTGAGACAGGCCAGCCCCCGCTGTGGTCAACACACAGAGCAGCCACGCCTGAGCCGCTAAAAATAACCTGATACCACTGGTGAGGTAGGTGTTCGCAAGGGTCACAGGGCCACAGGTCCAGCAGGCTGCTGGTGAGAGAGGCAGAGGAACCTCTCAGAGAAATGCCTCAACACTCTTTGACAAAGAAAACAGAAACCTGCCCAAGTGCTAGCCTTGGTTTTAGGGGCCTTGGAAATAATCGGGGATGTAGAGTCCCGACCCTAGCCAAGCCAAGGGCTGACCTCCACAGCAAGCTCCAATGGCATGCATCAATCAAGGCAATTTTCGGAGGAGGTAGTGGGTCTTGCTCCTCCAGGTGCAGCACATGGGGGCAGTTCTCTCGAGCTTTCACCTACAGAATGGAAGAACTCAGTCCAGGGACACCCGTGGCTTCCGGTGCCAATGGCCAGTCACCCAGGCGGGGCTGGATGTTGAAGGATGTGTGCATCAGGAGGGCCCGGAGGAGTCACGAGACCAGCCAGCCTGTAGTGGTGTTCAGATTTGGAAACAGAGACCCGAGGCCTGGGGCTGGCTCAGAGGGTGATAGAAAGCCTCTTTCCCAAGGATGTGAATCAGCAGAGCAGCAAGTATTTAAGGAGCACTGCTGTGTGTGCATTCGGGGTGGGGAAGGTGGGGGAGCCCTGTAGGCACAAGCCCTGCACTCAGCAGGGTGGGACTGATGACCAGTCCATTAGAGCCCAGGGGAGGAAGAGCTTGGAGGACTCTGGAGTAGCTCAAGATGGCTTTGTGGAGAGAGAATCTGAACAGTGTTCAATCACTTAGCTGACAGCTACTCAGCACTCCTTAGGAGTTCCACGCAGACCCTCCTGCTCCAGGAGGTGGGTACTAGTATTTGTACCCCCATTTTACAGATGAGGCACCCTCCCTCATCTGTAAGTACAGCAAGTGAGTACGAAAACTGGGCCAGGCCAGGCCAGCAACCAGGCCAGCACAGGAAAGACTGCAGGGGCAAAGGAAGCAGCTGGAATGGGGTCACCTGGGCGGGGGACAGGAAGGCAGGATCTGGAGGGGCCAGGCACAGAGGGGGTTGGAACCAGACAGAGTCTGGGCCTGGTGCAAGGGAACCACCACCTGAGTGGACGATTCTGTCTCCGAGGAAGGGCCCCTGCAGGAGATAATTGGGTTGCCCACCACTAACTCCTCGTTTGCGGCCATGCAAATAATATTTTGTTGCCTCAAAGGAAACCGGAGCGTGCCTGCAGAGGCCCCTTTCCCCAGGAGCTGGGGCTGGTCTGAAGGCACACCCGATTCTCACTCTCTGTCCCCTCTGCGCCTGGACTCACTCAGGGGTGGTGGAAAAGGAGCGTGGAGCTGGGAGGCCCTGGAATTTCCCATCCTTGGACTTCCTGATCCTCGGCAGCCTCCTTTGTTTGTGCTCCTGGCGCTGGGGGAGGGCACGGGACTGTCCAGGCCTCCACGCTCCGCCAGGGACAAACTGCTGAGCAGGGGAGGCTGCTTTGCTTCCTTTCTTTCTTTTTAACACGAGGCCAGGAAGCCAGGCATTTTCCCAACAGCCCCTCGAGAAGTCTCCATCCTGTTCCTTGTCCCCCTCCTGCCCCACCTTCCTGGGACAGGAACACAGGGCCAAGTCTGGGGCCTGGGGCAGGAGAGGGAAGGGGTGGGGGCTGGCATGGCAGGGGTGCCTAGGAAAGAGCAAGCAGTATGGCCACATCCCGAGAGGCCAGCATGGCGGGAGGAGATCAGATCTGCAGACTCTTAGCTGGGGCAGGAGAAGAGACACCCTGCCAGCTGGCCAGGGTGGTCCAGGCAGCTAATGCCTCTGGCCATTAAGCAGACAGGGGAGCCTTTTAGACTCGGAGGCTCTCCACTAGCAGCTTCCAGAAACCAAGCCCTTCCCTTTTGCGCAGCATCCAGGTTGTATACCCAGGGTGCTCACCTAGGTGGGGTGACTGATCAGGTTTCTCCCTGCGGAGCCCCCTGAACATTGGCATTCTTGTGCCTGGACACCGTGGACAGAGGGTAGGGGGAAACAGGCTGATGTTTCCCACGTGCCTGCTGCATCGGGTGCCCTCCAGAGTGGGCTCCCTTAATTCAGCTGCAAGAGGCAGGCATTCCTCCCACTTTGCTGATGATAAAATAAGTTCTCCTGCCTCCTGGTGGAGCTTGGACAACTGATTTCACCGTGACACTCGTCTGTGCCTCATTTCCTCAGTGGCAAGCTGGGACAGATCCCTTATTGGATCTTGGAAGCTATTATGAGCAGAGAGGTTCCCAGCCTGCCACGGGGCACTCAGCAGCGACCAGGCACCACACCCAGGCGGGCTGGACAACCCCCCCCCCCCCCCCGATACTTTGCTATGGGCCACACTGTCTCCCACTCCCTCCGTGTCTCCTCCTCCGCTTGCGTGGGACTGTCCGCAGGAGAGCAGCATTCTGCCTGCCATCTGCAAGGACTGTCCCATGCAGGCTTACGCTGCCTGCGCTCTGTCCTGCCAGGAGCAAACCCCTGGAAAGACAGGCTCCAGCACAGAGCCCACAGAGCTGGTTGATATTCTAGGCGGCTCCCTCCCCGCGGCGTGAGTGCTCACATTCTCTCTCACTCTCTCTCTCTCCCCCCCACTTCTCCTTCTCCACCTCCCTCCCCTCCTTCTCCTCCCTCCTCCTCCCCGGGCTTGCGGGCATGGTGGTGGCAGCCCAGAGAAGGCACAGGCTGCTGCTGAGCTCAGCATCGCCCTTCCGGCCATGCCAAAGCCCACAGATGAGGAGGAGTGGGGCTGCAGCCCTCGGGACCTTGCCGCCTTCACTGAGGAGTGGGGGAGGTGAGAACCGTCCTCCACACCAGCAGAGAGCACGGGAGCAGAACAGAGGGAGCCTGCAGACACCCCAGAGCAGCCCACGAACCCGGCCGCTCTTGGCCCAGCCTCTGTTCCTCTAGGCCAGCGCTTCAGGGTCTGGCTCCGCCAGTTGCTATGGAAACGGTTAGGCCCGAACAGGAAGGGACAGGCAGCCACCAGCAGGGCACGTGCCCCTGGGACCCCGACTCTGACAGGGCGGTGGTGCAGCAGGGAAAGCCCTCCTGGCCTGTTTGCAGGTACCAAATGCTGTCTTGGCCCAGGGCTGCAGCCGCTCAGCCAGGGCCAGGCCAGGTGGGGCAGGGGCCTCCTCCGAGGCATCACTGCCTCAGCCCCAGCTCCCTCCTCCTGGGTGCTAGCCCCGTGCTGGCATGGGGATGAGCTCTCAAACCTCTCCAGGCCCCTGAGGTGGGTACCACGATTAACTCCACCCACAGATGAGGGAACTGAGGCTCAGAGAGATGAAATCACGTGTTCAGGACACACAGCTGCTAAGTGGCAGAGCTGGGATTTGAACCCACCCTGTGTGGCCTTGGGGGCTCTGCTCTTAAACCAGGAACCTGGCATTTATGAGGTATGAGCCACACTTGTTCCTGTCCCACAGGCTTTAGAAGCCGCCCAATGTACCCCACGAAGCAGCAGCCGTGGCCTAATGACCCCATGGACCGGAAGCCTTCTGGATTTGGTGAGTCAGCTGGTGTCAGTCACTCACAGGCATCAGAGACCACCAAAATGAGGAAAAAAAAAAAAACCCACTTGACACCTATGCTCTCATTTCTTTGTTGTCATCTACTTGAGCTTTGTTGTTGATTTTTCCTTCCCCAGAAATGGTGGATGCCCCTGGAGTACCACCCGAGCACATGGCTTGCCCTTCATTCTGAGTCTGTTCCCATCCTCAGGCAAAACACCCACTGACTTTAGCAACCTCTACAGGCCTGATGTCCAGCAGCAGCCTAGAAGCCCTGACAAACTGCCCACCTGGGCACCATCTCTCGGGGCAGAGCTATCATCGTACCGGCCACATGCCCTGGCCCACCTTGCTGTGCCAAAGCCGCCTTCGAAGAGGTGGGCCCCAGACTTACTGGAGGCCTCTGGGGATGTTCAGGTTGAGGTAGTGAGGGGACTGAAGTGGGGGTCCCTGCTGCATCTCAGTGGGCAGGGCAGAGCTGGAGAGCATGGACATCAGTCCCAGAGACCCACTTCGGCTGGCCACAAGTGCTCCGGGCATTTAAATTCTAAGAAATCCCCACGGATTTCCTGGATGTTTGCAGGGAGGGAACGAACACTTAGGGAGGACCTACTACTGGTAGGTGGGGGGCTCTAGGGTAAAAAGGCGCATGTGGCAAGAGGTGTGCTCCTGTCTCCAGAGAGCTCACAGATAGGGCCGCGCGACCAGACCCACGAGGGCACTGCTCAGGGCGAGGCCTGGGCGGCAAGAATCAAGGAGCTTAGGGAAGAGGGCGAGGTGATCGTTTCCATCAGGAACGTCAGTGGGAAAAGAGGATCTTGAAGGGCGGTAGGAATGTACCATTGGTTTTTCAAGGAAACCTGACATTTTTTTTTACAGTTAAAAAAACAACAAAAATGAGGCTCTCCGGGCATGGACCCACACTGGCCTCTGGGAATTGTGACAACCGCTGGCCATGCACTTTTCTGTCTGTGCCAGCAAAGGGCAGGCCTTGCTGGTGGGAGGGCCTTTCCCTGCACAGCCTCCCCCAAGCCACCAGCACACCCGCCTCCTCCCCTACCTTTGGGCTCCAGGCCATTGGAGTTAAAGTGCATCCTCTTCTGACACTCTGTGCAGCTCATCAGGAACCGGGTCACGGCCTCTCGCGGAAGGAAGGCATAGGTCTCCGCAATCTGGGGACAGAGGACGTTTGCTCATTATATGGGCCCAGGGGGAGGCCGCCTGGTCACCAGATCACCAAGGTCTATGCTTTGGTGGCAGGTGCTTGGCCCTTGCAGAAAGGGAAGGGATTCGAGGAGCAAGGAGCGGGTATCCTCAATTCTTAGCCATGGAAATGAGTTAGTACTCTAATGGAAAACCATTTTTTAAAAAATTTTGAATAAAAGAGTTAGAAATTGAGAAAGCAAAAACATTTAAACATTATCTAACCTACGTTTCATTTATTTATTTATTTATTTTAAAAAGATTTTATTTATTTATTTGACAGAGAGAGACACAGCGAGAGAGGGAACACAAGCAGGGGGAGTGGGAGAGGGAGAGGCAGGCTTCCCGCTGAGCAGGGAGCCCGATGCGGGGCTCGATCCCAGGACCCTGGGATCATGACCTGAGCCGAAGGCAGACGCTTAATGACTGAGCCACCCAGGCGCCCTAACCTACGTTTTAATAAGGAATACTCTCAGAGCATTTTATTGTTGCTCCTGAAAAATGAGTTTATAAACATTGCTCTAGGGGAGGGTGAAACAATTTCCATTCTTAGAGATGGATAAACTGAGATCCACTTATGAATCTACCAGCTCTGGGCCTATGAACAGAACCCAAGGTTCTACAAGCTCTTCCTGCAATAACTCACAGATCAAGAACATTTTAGGGAGAGCTGTGACAGTCTGATGACAAAGGATCAGATTTTTCAAACTGGACACGCCGTTAAGGACCCCCATGTTCCAGGTGAGGTCACTAGGCCCAGAGAGGCAGACCTACTTGCCTAAGGCCACACAGCTTGTTAGAGGCAGTGGCGACTAAGGCCCATGCTCCAGGTCACACCACACGGTAACTGCCTCCAGGGGGCCTCTCCAGCCCGGGAGGTGGGAAGGGAGATGAAGTAGGTGGGAGGGAATACAAGAAACAGGCTGGGCAGGGGAGTGGAGAAGGAGAGGGTGTGGGCCCAGAAGCCCACGCCGTATCCTCTTGCTCTGGGTTTCGGGAAACGCACTGGCCCCGGTTTGGCGGCCTCTTAGGCCCGGGTTCCCTGGCTGAGGCTGGGAGCTGCCCAGTTGCTGGTTTCCACACATTTCCCAGAGCCGGGGCCCTCCCGCTCCTCTCCACTAAGGGGCAGCATCACCCCAGCATTCCACCATCCTCGCGGCAGCCCAGCCGGGGAAAGTTGGCCGAGGGCTCTGGTCAGCCCACAGAGGCAGGGGACTGCTCTCCAGGACAGCACCAGGTCTGCTCCTTTGGGATGCACGAGTGCCCTGTGCCATCTCCGTGGTGGTCAGGAGGTGGAGTAGGGTAGGGCGGAGTAGATGGGGGGGGCGGGGCAGGGTCCCAGGGCTGTGGCCAGGCCCTCAGAGGACCAGCTCAGGCTGTGCCCTCAGCTCAGCTGGTGTGTGAAGCTTGGGGGCCACCCCTGCTTGGTGGCCGGCTGCAAAGACAGAGTTAATTTTGGTGACACAATTGTTATTTCTCAGCTGATTTGATGCTCTGCGGAGCAGGCAGGCTCCTTGATGAGTTATCTCCCTTCCAAATTCCCTGTCTGATTGCCTTCCTCTGGAGGTCAGGGACAAGGGCAAAGCCCTGCTCTCTGATTGGAGCTGGTGGATGGGAGGGCATGCAGCCCGTCCTCCTCGGGTCTCAGGGCTCCGGGATGGGGGCTTTCCTGCCACACACAGAGACATCTTCATTCCCAGCCCAACCTGCCCGGAAGTCTTAGGGGTGGCATGTCCCTCTCAGGCCTTCAGGGTTGGAAGGGTTGGGCCCTACTGAAGGGCTGATGGAGGCAGGAGTAAAGGGCCAAGAGGGCAGGGTGCCTGCTGGGCAAAGAGTGGGGCTGTGGCTGAGCTGGGCAAACAGATGAGGTCGGCCGAGGAGCCGCAAGGTGTGGCATCCCAGGTCAGACCTTGAAGAGATGAACTGAGGACCTGGGGGAGGAGTGTCACAGTCTGCTGGGAAAGGAGGAAAGTTGATACCATAGGAACAGCCCTATTTCACTCTATGGAGCTCACCTGCTGTTGGGCAGAGAAATCATTTCTCCAGCGCTCAAGGAGAGCCTTCGTGGCCTGGGTGCTCTGGTGAGGGTGGCCTGCAGCAGGGGCAGAGGCCCTACTCACCACCTGACCCAGCGAGGGTACAGGTACAATTCCCAGAGAGGGCCCAGCCCTGGCGGCCCTGGCTCTCCTGGCCTTGGCAGGGATCCCAGCAGTACGCAAAGCTGGCTAGCGGGCCATGGGGCAGAGAGCACTGGGAGCACACCTTCTGGCCCTGGGTCCCACACAGGGGGAGGTGGGGTGGACTCAAGAAGGCTAGGTGAGAAGTCCTTGCAAGCCCTGCCCTGGGTGGCTGGCATGTCTGCAGCCTCACAAAGAGCTCCGTGGGGAGTCAGTGAAGTGCAGAGTCCAGCCCAGCTCCATGCTGCTGTAGAGGCCCGCACGGAGGAGGGGCACCGTGCGGCCTTCAGCCTTCACTCTCCTGGCTTGTCCACAGGAGAGATGGGATCTCCATTTCTGTTCCACTACACAGATGCCCAAGGCCACAGGACCCCAGGATGAGCTGGAAGAAGGAGGACAATCCTCACTTATGCTCTAGTCAATAGGATGGTGGTTTTCAGATAGTTTTGGAGCTCCAGACACAGTTCTGGAAATAGTCTCTTATGCTGAAGCCCCAAATGTGAAACAGATAAAGATAGAGCTGCTGTGTTTAAGGAAGGGAAGCCCCAGGACCCCTGCCCCCACCCAGCTTCTCTCAGGGGCCTGCTGCCTTGCACTTGGGGCCTCCTGCCTGGATACTGAGATCTTTCACGTTTTTCCCAGTGGTAAAATGAAGGGAGAATTCACGGGCAGGGAGAGCAGAAGCTATGTGCAGAGTCGTTGACTTGTAAGGCCCCATTTTCGCTCCCCAGCTCAGGGGCCGACAAGGACAGATGAGGCCAGTTGGGGGGATTTGCACCACTTTACAAGACCCTCCTGCTGCCCTGAGGTGGATTAGCACATGGTGGGCCTGGAGAAGCTGCTGACCACATCTGGCCCCAACTCCAAAGTGGTCTGGGCAGCCGGGTCCAGGCTCTGTAGCTTGGTCTAGCCTACTGGCACCCTGGGAGAGAGGAAGAAAGCAAAGAGCTTGCTCCAACCCAGATGGGTACAGACACCAGAAAATCCCCTTGAAAAAGGACCATCCTCTGTGTGGGATCAGGGAACTTTGTACAACCATTTGGAACCCTCGCCAGACCCCGGGACATGGGCAAGTCCCCCTGTGGATCCTCTGGATCCTCTGGTCACATTGCATCAGAGGCAAAGTAAGGCAGGGACTTACTGCCCCAAATGGGAATCCCCTGCATTGTCCATTGTAAATGGCCATCTATCCCTGGCTCCTATACCTTCAGTTTCAGAAAGCTCATTACCTGCTCTCTCTGATCTATTGCTGGATAGTGGTTGGTGCTAGAAGCTTCTTTTTCCCACAGAAGAATGTGCCTCCTTTAATGCCCTTGAACAAGTCTGCCCATCTCCCTTCCAGCCCCCTGCTTCCTACAGGCACCCCAGGCCTGTAAGAATCTGGAAGGTCCCAGGTGCTCTAGAGATGGCAAGGCAGTCCCAGGATTCAGGTCTGGCAAAACACACAGAGACAGGTCCAAAAACCCCCCAGGGGTCGATGCAAACCCCACGGTGCCAGGCTGTGCCCCTCTGCAGCCGTCAGCACAGAGTTTCCTTGGGGGCTCTTTCCCAGACACGGATGGGACTGAAGAGAGAGGCCTGGGTTGAGGAAAATGGGAGCAGATGAAAAGAAGGGGGACAAAAGCATCCAGGCACCACCCCCACCCCCAAAAAAGGAAAAGGGTGGCAAGAGAAGGGTGACAGATGGGGAAGAGGAGGGGGAAGGGAGAGGAGGCACACCGGGGAGGAGGGAGGTGCAGCAGCCCCCTTGGCCTTCACACCCACTGCAGGAGGGCCCTGGCCTACTCCACTCAGCCTTGGCCCTGCGGCTGAAATTCCAGCTCTGTGCGCAGCCCAGCTGGCCCACTGCCAGTCATGTGCCAGCTCCAGGCTGGGCAGCGGGAAGTGGGGCACGCGGCGGGCATATGGACGAGAAGCCAGGAAGCGCGGAGCAAAGGGCTGGACGTCCGCTTGGCCCAGGGACACAGAGGCTGGCGGGACAGCCCAGCCCTGCCTTCTCTACAGCATGGAGGCTGCAGACCCGGCCTTCCTAAATACCCAGGGAGGGGCGCCGGGGTGGCTCAGTTGGTTAAGCCTCTGACTCTTGGCTTGGGTCATGATCTGGGGGTTGTGAGGTTGAGCGCTGCCTCAGGGCTCAGGCTCAGGGCTCCTCGCTCAGCAGGGAGTCGTTTGAGATCCTCTCCCTCTGCACCCCCCCACCCCCCGCTTGTTTTCTCTCTCAAATAAATAAATCTTAAAATAAATAAATACATACATACCCTGGGAGTGCCTGTGGTGTGAGCCTCATCAAGGGGACTGGGGCAGTCATGTGGTCTGGCTGGCCCAAGGCCATTTACCTTGACCACAGCAAGTCATTGGGCTTACTAGCTGACCACAGCGGGGTTTGTAGAGAGGGAGGATGGGTGGTGGTCAGGGCACGGGCTCTGGGGCCCGCAGCCTGGCTCTGAAAACCAGTGGGGTGACCTCAAGGCAGGTTATGTGTCCCTCTGAACCTCAGTTTCATCATCTGCAAAATGGAGAACACAGGAGCCCCTGCTTCATATATACACCCTTCGTCCACGTGAAGGCTCAGAGAGCTGGTGTCCAGGAGGTGCTGAGCTGCCCAGCGCTGGCAGACTGAACGCTGACAAGATGTGCTGGGTGTCATGACTACCAACGGGCCACAGAGCCTCTGGCTTGGGTGTCTCTCCCTTCATCTGTGACCCTCTGGTGGGAATACCCTCAGAACCCCCTTTCCCAACACACATGTACTGAGAAGCAGGAGGGGTGGGACAGGTGGTATAATCATCTCCTGCCTCCCTCAGCCCAAACCCTCATCTTCTGAGGTCCTTGGGCACATGGGTCCATCCGTAAGACTCATTTAGGGCAAAGGCCATCTTCTGGGGACAAGGACAAACCAGGTGGAATTTTTAAAAATCAGGCCACATGGGAAAATCATAGACTTATACAGGCCACCTCCACAGCAGTCCAAGGCTATTTATAGGAAGAACTTGGGGGTAGAGGTGGGGGTGGGGTTGGAGTTCACAGCTGCCTTGGGTGGGGAAGCCCGGTCAGAGGGGCAGCTCTCTAAGAAGCCAGAGAGAGGGTCAACACAGAGGGGGCATGAGGACACCAGCTGACTGCCATTTAAGTGTTATGTGACCTTAAACAGGTAGATCAACTCTTTGGGTCTCAGTTTCCTTAACTGCAAAATGGGACCATGGTGCCTCCATCACAAGACTGCTCGGAGGCTCGAATGAATGTAGCATGCTTGGCTTTACTGGTTTAGTGGTGGGTCCGGGTTCAGAGCTGTGCCTGAGCCATGGCAATGGCAGTCAACAGGGGGATGGGACCAGAACACGAGTAGGCCCCTCCTGCTCTGGCCACCGTCTCCTCTACCTCCCCATGTGTGTTGCTTCCCACCCCTAGATTATTGTCTCTGCTCCCTTCTGCCCACCCAAGCTTGGGATACCACCTTATATGCCATCTTCCCCACGAAGCTGCCCCCCCACCCCGGCTTAGCACTGAACGCCAGCGTCCAGAGGCGCCTTTGCGGAATGCCCTGGGGGTTCTTGTTCCCTCAAAGCTAGTCTTGGAGACATTTCTGGTTCTCGTGTCTTGGTTTTGCTCTCAGCCTCCCCACCCCAAGTCGAACTGTGATCTCCCTGAAGGTAGGGCCCATGTCCTCAGACTTCCCCTGGGGAACTTCCAGTCCTGACTTCACAGGGGCGGGTAGAGGATCGAATGAACTCAGACACAGGAAGCATTTAGGGCAGCCCTGGCACACAGTAAATGCCATGGAAGCATTCGCTCTTTCGATCCTTATTATCTGGCCACCCCCACCCTCACAGTCCCAGAGCAGGCGGCAAGGGGCTGGGGGGGGAGGGGACAAGTGAAGCAGAAACTGGGAAGAGAAGGGCTTTGCTCCTGCCCTCATCCCTCTCCTTCCCTCCCTCACTCCCTTCAACCTGCTTCTCCTTTGTGCCCAGACCCCAGAACCCGCCCCCTTGCTCCCCCCTTGAGCCATCTCTGGCTGCCGTGCCCTTGCCCTGTGCCCCCCTGGGTCCCCAAAGGCCGTTTCATCACGCCTCAGCTCCCTGCCCTGCCCCCGCCCAACATGTGCGGAGCCCGTGGCCTCCTGCCAAGGCCTGGGGCTGCCCGCAGAGGCCCAGAGACAGACATCTCACCGCTCGGTAGGTTTTCTTCTGCCCAGCGTGCTTGGGGGCTTTGCCTGGCTCCGCCGAGCTCTCCACGTGCATCGAGTAGATGATGTCAAAGAAATCTTCCACCACAGCGACCCGCTTCAGAGAGATGCCCTCCGGCTCCGACAGGCCATCTGCCCCCTGCGACAGGGGGGACAAGCTGTGTCAGTGGTGGGGATGACGGCGGCCGGCCGAGAGCTAGGCCCCAAGGCCTGGCAAAGGGTTGGGGGGGGGCAGGGGCAGGGACGACGCTGCTCCCTGACCTCCAGTGGTAGGTCTGGGGGGCCGGGGGTGGGAGGAGCTTGCTGAGAGGGCCCCAGGGATGGGGGCCCCAGAGTCAGGGGGGCTGCTGCTACTAAATCCCCCAGAAACAATGGGCAGGGAGCGACAACAACGAAAATACAAATTAAAAAACCAAGAGGCTCCATGTTCACAATTTCAGACAGATTGTGCCAGACTCAGGCGGGGAGCTCTCGAATCACATGCTGTGCCAAGACCATCCTGGAAGTCTCTGGGGAGGGGGGGCGGTGCTAAATAGATGCAGCCCCATCAGGAGCTCACCAATTAGCAGTAACCTTTCACTGTGGTCCTGGGCTGGGGTCCCAGGGGAATGGCTCGGATCACCTGGGTGACTCCTGCCTCCACCCTGGCCTTTCTGAAAAGCTTGTCACCACTGCCCGCCCTCCCCACTCCAGCAGCTGAGCGCCAGCAACAGACCCGGGCCCTTTGTGTCTGGAGACACAGAGAAGAACAGACACAAGGCCACGTGGAGATGGCAGGGCCTCGTGAGCAAGGTGGCCATGGACCCCCAAGCCTCTCATCAGGCTGGCATGAGTGCTGTCTGCTGGTCCTGAAAAGGCGTGCCGGGATTGAGATGGGGTCCTGCTGCTGGGCAGACACCTGCCCGACTCCCACTAGCGGGGCTGGGAGGGAGCAGGGAAACTGCAGGGCATGAGGCTGGGGGATGTAGCCAGGGCCCCTCAGGAAGCGGGCTGCTCGGGCAGGTCTTTATTCATAGGGCACAGGAGACACACAGACTCAGGGACACCCGGCTCTCAGCCATCATCTCCCTAAGGGGAGACTTGGAGAAGTCTGGGGGGCTTCAACGATGAAGAGCAAGCAGGTGTGTGTGTGTCTGTGTGTGTGTGTGAGTGTGTTGGAGGAGGGCTGGGGGGAAAGGAGGCGGGCTTTTCTCTAAAAGTGTCCAAAACGCAAATCTCCCAGAGAAATCTTTCCTAAAGGATCTTGCTCATGGCTCAAGAACATCAGCTCTAGGAGGGCGTGGGCTTCGTGTGTTGGCTCAAGTCTGCCTCCCTAGCACCTAGAACAATGCCTGATACTTAACAGGCTCAAAAAATAACTACCAAACGACTGACTGCTTATAAGCGGCAGGCAGGCGGGGTAGTTCAGACATACTCTTCCTCGGTCTGCATGGGGCCCATCGTTGAAGTGGCTGTGTGGCCCTGAGCAGTTATTTTGCTTCTCTAATCCTCAGGTCCTTTACCTGGAAAATGGGGCTAACAGAAGCAGCTTTCCTATAGCTACGAAGAGGAATAAAGGAGATACCCATGCAGCACTTAGCAGCAAGCCCGGCCCATAGGAACTGCTGGATAAGTATTATAATTACCAAGTGCTTTGTCGTTTGCAAAGTTTCCCCCAGCTCTGAACATCGCAACAAGCCTGGGGGGTTGTTAGGGTCAGGATCTGCCTGTGGTATAGGGGCTAGTAAGTGCCAGAGCGGTTTAGGACCTCAGTCTTTGTAGTCCAAGGAAAAGAGAGGTGGTGCTAAACGGGACACCTGCTCACAGAACATTCTGGCCATAGACAGGGTTTGGTTTCATCCAGCAACTCTCCCAACATGCCATGTGGGTGAACAGGGCTGTCTTTTTGCCAGTGGCCCCCCTGAGAGCAGACGGGCATCTGGAGTGGAGGGTGCCAAATCCTAGAGCTAGTAGGCAGCATCCGTCAGGGGTGACCTCACGGGCCCTGTACAGACCCTCTTGCCAATGGCTTCCTTCCTAGTCAGGATCCATTTCAATGGGGACTTCTCAGATAGCATGCATGGGGGGGGCACTGTGAGCACGTGCGTGCGCGTGCGTGTGCACTGTGTAGGAGTTGCTGCCTGCTGGTCCTGCTTCCTTGCTGTGAGACTGTGGGCAAACTCTTCAGCCTCCCTGAGCTTCACGTACGAGATGAGCTGTAAAATTCCATGACTCTTCTGTTCTTGAACTCTCTCAGGAGTTACCGTTACCTCTTTCCTGGGGGTATCTGAAGTCCCCTCTGAAGTCCTGGGCCATCTATAAACAGGGCTCATTACTGACAAACTGGTGCATTAGCTGACTTGTAACTACCCACCATTTTAGGGGATCTTCAAATACTGCTGTGACAGAGTTGCATGGGACAAATATTATGACAGCCCAGTTAGGATGTACTTCTAACCAGAGTTTCACGTTGGCAAAAACTAACAAAAGGATCGGAAGAATAAAAATGTAACTGGGTTTCTATTTCTTGATCTGGGTGGTGGTTTTACAGGTGTGTTCTGTTTATAAAAAGCCATTAATCTGAACACTTTACAATCTGTGTACTTTTCTGTATGTCTGTTAAGCTTTAATTTAAAAAGTATCTTAGGGGCGCCTGGGTGGCTCAGCCAGTTGAGCATCCAACTCTTGATTTCGGCTCAGGTCATGGTCTCCGGGTCGTGGGGTTGAGCACTGCATCGGACTCCGTGCTTGGTGCAGAGTCTGCTTGTCCCTCTCCCTGCCCCCCCCCCCCCGCTTGCATGCACACTCTCGCTCTCTCTCAAATAAATAAATAAATAAATAAAATCTTTTTTAAAAATATATTTTTAAAAAGTATAATGGGGTGGGTAGTTCCACAACATTTTGATAATCTGAATCTAGAGGCTTAATAATGGGTCTAACTGCTTAAAAGTGAATAGATCTCTCTGTTCATAAAACTGTTTCAAGCCAGAACACAGACACTTCTGGAAAAGGGAGATAAAATTGGTGGGAGGGAATAGAAAAAGCAAACAATTTGATGAAAGACAATATTTTAGGTAGGCGAAATGGGAAGTGTCCCCTAGCCAGCTTGGTAACCTTGGGCAGGTCACTTCTTGAACTTTTTTTTTTTAAGTAATCTCTACACCCAACTTGGGGCTTAAACTCACAACCCTGAGATCAAGAGTCACACGCTCCACCAAATGAGCTAGCCAGGTGCCCCACTTCTTGACCTCTCGAAACTCAGTTCCCTCACCTGTAAAATGGGCTTAAAAAGTCCTAGTTGGCTCTTCCAAGGATTACGTTAAGAGTGTATGTCAGGCATCTGGCTTATAAATGTTCATCTCTTCCCTTTGGACCCTGAATTTGGACATTTTGTGTTTAGGAATCTGCTCTTAGCTCCTGTCCTTCTGATCCATTCAGGTTACAGCACGGGTCCCCCAAGCTAATACCCACCATCAGAGGAGATGTTTAATTCCTAAGTAACACGCTAAGGCTGTCACACAAGCCTGGCAAAAATTTTCCTAAAATCAAGGTGTAACTAACCAACCCAGATTAAACAACAAAATATACTGCCCAGTGCCAGGCCTCTGTCCCAGCCTCCCATATCCATTCTAAGGCAGACACCGGTACCCACAGGCTTTGCACCCGGTCCAATGTGACTATAAAATTATCCCAGAGAAACTCTTCGGGGATCATTTTTAGTTGCTCCCTCTTTAAAAATCTATTGTGATCTCCCCTGACGTTCAAACCTGGATCCTATAATTGGTCTATCTCAGCTGCAGAGATGTACACAGGAAAGGAGCGGGCTTGTAGCAACCCCAATTCAAACCACACAAGGTCTGCAGAGCCACACCTTGAACTGTCCTCTGGTGAGCTGTGGCCACCTGGACACCATGTGTGCTACACCCTTAGGGAAGAACACCAGGGTATCTGTCTGTCCTTCAAGGAGAACCCTGGGAAGAGAACAAAGGGATCCCATGGCAGTCACATGTGACACTCATCTCGCCATGCCCTGCATCCACAGAGGTAACAACCTTCATGCTAAGTGCTGCAGGAGGGGCATGCCTTCCTTAGCTGAGAATCCAGACACAGTGCTACAAGGCAAGAGCTGCTAAATAAAGGAGCAGAAAGCACCTTCCCCATAGCCTTGGGATGCCCCTGCCAACCACTTCTGCTTTGTACCCAAATTAGCTTAATCTGATCCATGGCCCTAAGCAAGCCGGGCCTTGGTTTGACAAAGAAAGCTCACTCCATTTATAGGCTGAGTGAAGAGGGGACCTAGAGCCTCCTGACTATCCCCAGCTTCCTGGGAACGCCAACCAGGAGTGATGGAACGGAACCCTGAAGCACCCCAAGGGAAAAGCCATGAGAAATACACGGTCAGTTGCGCAGGACCAACCTCTGGGGCCTTCCTGCTTGGGGAAGAATATTGCCATGGCAACACACTACATCCTTTCGAACCAGCCAACTCCAAAACAGCCAGCCAGACGCACACCAACAAAACCAGACATGGCAAGAGTTTTAAAAATTTCATGGAGTTTTAAATTTTTCATACTACCTTTCTTGGACATCACCATCTTCCTTTAAACCAGCGCATCTGGATTCTAAACTAAAGGCCAGGTTGCAAGTTATTGAGGAAATCACCAAATGTCTATTTATATACGCTCATGTTTCACAATATTTAGAACGGTGGTCCCAAAGCGTGGTCCCTAGACCATTAGAGTCGGCATCACCTGGGACTGGATAGAAATGCAAATTCTCAGGCCCCACCTCAGACCCACCAAATCTCACTCTCTGGGGGGTTTTACTAGGGCCCCCTCAGATGATTCGGACGCACCACAGATTTTGAGAACTGCTGATTAGAATGTCTCCATGATTCAGATAGGGAGGTAACTAGTAAAGGAAACTGGCATTGGCTCATTAAATATATGCTTGCTCTGTGCTTCTAGGCCTAATATATTAATATTTTCTTCTCCTTCACTGAAGGCCAATTTTCCTAATGGTGGGAACAAAAGAACCTTACTGGGCAACATTAGTATAAATTCAAAACACCTGCCCAATGACTTAATGCAGATTATGGACAGAAAGGGCAGGAGTGCTCAGCAACCTGACATCAGATTTTTAAAGTCCTCCCTGTCAAAGTTAATTAATACTTAAGCAGGTCATCCCTTGACAGGTCTCTTCTGGCTTCCTCAGTTTCCTCAAACTGAGTGCTCAGCCAAGGAGGGTTGTGACACCCAGGGCTGCAGACCTAGACGAGGGAGATGAGCAGATCTGGCCAGGCCATTAGACAGGCTCCTGCCCGGGTGGGCTCCCTCAGGTGAGCTACTGAATCTGACTGAACCTTGCCTGTCTTCCCCCTAAGCCAATTAAATAGACCCCCGTCCAACTGCTAATGGATTTCAGTTCTGTCACTTCCATTGGAACTTCGAAGTCGCTTGCTGGTAATAAGTTATGCACTTAGCAAGGTGGGCTCACCGTTTCAGGCCACCAGGGTGCCAGTTAGTGCCCCACCACCACAATATTAGCAGCATATGCCTTCCAGCAACGATGAGGCCTTGATTGAGAGGATGTGGCTAAATAGGAGGGACATTTCTCAACTGGGTTCCTATGGTAGAGGAAGAAACCACACAGAAAGTCCTTAGGATGTGCCCTTTTGGTGCATTTCAGATCCCGCTCTTGATAAGGGGTAAAAATCAACAAGACTGCCATCAGAGGAGAAAGTCAGTCAGCAGAACCCACCCCCGGGGAGACATACCTTCGCTAACCATTTATGTGGGAGCCTGGGCCTTCAGGGGGCTGATTGCACAGGCACATGGGAGGATGCCCCTCCATCCTATCTGGGCCAGCCGGCTAAATGGCTGCCATTACAGGCAAAAGTTACTGCAAATATCAGCTGCATGCTACTTCCAGCTTCTGGAACTGTGGCTATTCCTCCTGTCCCCCAAACCACACTTTAATAAAATCAGGCAGGACTGAGGTTTTGCAAGTGGGGCATACCAGTTTTGGGGGGGTTCTTACAAAGTCTCCTTCCAGCTCCTGGCAGGGCTGGAAGAAGACCCGAGGAGAGGAGTCAGCCTCCTAAGAAGAAAACCAGAATGAAGACCCGCACCCAAATATCAAGAAATTTCCTCCTCAGAATCCCCAAGAAAAGCTGGTCATCATTTGTAAAGCCAGGCAATCAGGTATTGAGGGGAGGGCATTGCCTAAATAGAACAAGGATGGGCGGTGTTTGAATATCTCTCAGTTATAAATACTACCTATGGTGCACTGGAAACCAAAACCAAAACCAACCAAACAAAAAAACAACCTTCCAAAACAGAGAGCTGCACCAGAATTTTAGGACCCATAGTAGCCATGAGCTCTGGAGGCTGGGATGGGCGAGGGAGGAGACCACACCCCCGATAAATAAATAAATACATAAACAAGGCGCTGAGGACTCAGTGCAGCACCTGCCTCTTCTCCACCCCTGTGCACAATCTCCAACTGTTAGCGCGGAGCCGCCACCGCGGCGCACCTGCCATCTGGAACAGGCCTCACATATTCCAAGACCTCCTTTCTGCTTCGCTGAACCTCCATCTTCTTTCAAATCACGCTGGGGACCGAAAGGCACACCCCGGGCCACAGAAAGGTGCCTGGGATCAGCCCCGAACGACAGCGCTACCTCTGAGGGATGCCATATCCTTCGAGCAGCTCTGAATATTTCTTTTTCTTTTTCCTTTCCTTTTTTTTTTTTTTTTTTTGTTAGCTCTGGAATATCTGGAAAGGATAGGGGGAAGGGTGGGAAGAGAAAGGGGTGCAGCGGGCCCAAGTGTCCCCCTTTTGGCAAGAGGGGGCAATGACCCCAGTTTAAGGGATGAAGGGAGGGGGGAGCAGCGAAGGGCACTGTCAGGCAGGACAGCGTCAGGGGGCCCGGCTGGGGGTCGTGGCCTGGGGGTGTCCACGAGGCGCAAGTGCCCTAGGGGTGAAGTCACAGGCCTGAAGACAATCCAAGCCTGACCCTGGCCAAAGGGCTGGCCTGCCTGAGCCTCAGTCTTCTCCTGTGTTGAGGTGACACAATGTGACAGGACGGCTGTGGGAACCCCAGTGGTGCACAAATAGGGCCCACCCTGGGCGAGACACCCATAAATGACCTCTGTCGCTACTACTCTGAAGGGGCGCGCTCCAGGACTCTGGGGATCCGCCTCCCTCGGGAGCCGTGGCCAAGGACAGGGAATGGGGTCGCTGGGGGGGGGGCTTCTAGGCGGAAGGGGACGGCTGAGCCACGCAGGCCCTGCGGGCGGGTCCCTCCGGGGCCGCGGCGGGCGGCCGGGCGCGCTAACGAGCGGAGGCCCCAGGTGCGGGCCCCACCCTGCGCTAGGGTGGGGGGTAAGGGGGAGCTGGAGGGGGAGGGGAGGGCCCGCGCGCTAATGACTGTTGACAGCGCGCGCAGGGGCTGGCCGGGCCGCGCGCGCCGCTGACAGCTGCTCGGGCGGGGGGCGGGGCGCGGGGCGCGGGGCGGGGGTGAGGCTGCTCTCGCTCCCCCCACGGCGCATGCGCGTGCGCCTCGGCGGGGAGGGGCGGGGAGGGGCGGGGAGGAGCGCGCGCGCGCCGGGCCCGAGTTCGGAGGGCCTGCTGGAGCGGCTCGCGCGGGCTCCTCGCGGGCAGGCAGGTAATGAGAGTAACCATGGCAACCCACCAGAGGAAGTGTATTCTGCAGGAGACGTTAATCCCCTCTCCCCGGAGCTGGGACAGCCTGACTTTCCATTCTCACACAGTAATTAGATACCAGCTGTCAGTGCAGGGGGGACGGCTCCGCGGCTGCAGCCCTGCTTGTGGGGGGGGGGCGCACAAAGGGGGCGGGGGGGACGCAGGGAGGAGGGCGTTAAAGACACAGGGACGCTTTCCGGCCGTGGGCGAGGGCGGCGCGCCTCCCCCAGTCGGCAGCCTCCAGGCGCGCGTCCGCTCACCTGGAGACCCCGCCCGCGCGGGGCCCCGCCCACTCCACACGCACCTGCTGCGCACCCGCGCGCCCGCCTGCCCGCCCTCGCGTTCCCCCTCTCCCAGCCCCGCCTCCCCACTCCCCGCGCACCTGCCCTGCGCCCGCCGCCCTCCGCCCTTCCGCCCCCCCCCCCCCCCCCCGCCCAGGGACGCTGCCCACCTGTCCTTTGTGCGGGCCGGTACCATTCGATCTGGCCAGCTCCCCTTCAGGGAGCGCCCGCTATGTGCCAGGCGCTGTGCCAAGCCTGATCTGTGTAATCCTCACAGACCCTGTGTGGTAGGAGCCTCTGCTGTTCCCCGCCCAAGGCGCAGTGGGGTGTGGCCGTTTGCCCAGGGTCACGCAGAATTGAACCCCATCCCGATGCCCATTTCACCATCAAGCTACAGCGCCTCCCCATTGCATCCACATCCGTTATAGCTGGGGGGGGAGGGGGGACTCCCAACCGCTCAGGGAGACAAAACAGTCACACTGGTAGCTGGCATCATGGTGCACTTACTGTGTGCCAAACATTCACTGCCTCATTTCACTTTCCCAGCAGCTCTGGGAGGTTTAATTACCCCCATCTCAGAGGTGAGGAAACTGAGGCACAGAAAGCTGAGGCGACTTGCCCACAGTCACAAGTGGCAGAGCTGGGATTCAAACCCAGGCAGTCAGACCCCAGGATCCATGCCCCCAGCTACCGGGCACTATTAACTCCATCCCCAGGTTCCTGGTGGCTGGAATCCAGCCCAGGTCTCTCACTGTTCAGCCCACCCACATCCCACATCAGGGAGGAGCCATACCTGAAGAATCTAAGAAGTTCCTAGGCCTAAAGCCACTGCCACATCCCTAATTTCTGTCAGGTCTCCCAGAAACACTTGCTCTCGGCATGGGTAGCCACTTGGAAATCATTCTAGACCAGCCTCTCCATTTCCCAGGTAGGAAAACCAAGACCACCAAGGCCAAAGTCTAGCCCAAGGAGGAGATAGGCTGGTCAAGCCTTTGGGGAGACTTCAGTCCCCAAAGGCCCAGCTGTACCTCACTGATGTGCCCACCCCAGATCTGATTCTGAGGTGCTGAGAAGCAGAGCAGGCTCCTGTCCGCAGTGGCAGCCGGTGTCTGGGGCAGGAGGAGGCTATCTGATCCCTTCCCCACTGCCCCGGCCATGACCTCCTCCCTCCCTCCATCTCTCCCTCCTCCCTCCTGGCCAGAGTAGCCAGCACCCTGGGCTGCAGCTGAGAACCCTGCGTTCCCCAACCTGGCCCGCATTCCTGTGGGAGGAGGGGCGGGGGAGGCTGGGCCAAGGGCTTTAGGGACAGGGGTACCCCTGGGTCCACCCCACCCTGTGCAGGCCAAGGCAGGGCTGCCTCCAACCTCACCGTTTCCTGCCTCCGCTCTCCCCATCTCTCAGTAGCAGAGCTGCCTAAATTTGGCTCCAGGAGGGAATGGGGGAGGCGGCAGCAGGCGGGTGCTGTCAGAGGCCAGGGCGCAGCTCCCTGTCTAGCCGGCTGGCATTTTTGCTGTCTGGAGGAGGGCAGGGGGGCCCAGCAGCTCTCTCTGGGAAAGGGAGATGTTCGTACCTTCTGACATGCACTGAGTAATGTGCAAACGACATACAAACTGAGCTTCAAATCAGCATCCTAGCCAGGGAACAGCTTGGGTGCTGCTTTTGGGATGAGAACAGAAGAACCAGTGGCCCATTCCCTAGGGACTCCAGTGGGGGCTGAGTGGAGGGGTACGAGAGTGTCCAGGGCTGGGAGTTGGGAGATTCGGTTTTTCTCCAGGTATAGCTTTGGGGCTTTAGATCAGCGGCTGGACCTTCTGGGTCCCAGCCTGAGGACAGAGCCCTGGCTTTCTCTGCCTGCTCTGGCATAGTGCTTGGCACACCCTGTCACATGGTTAAGTAAGTGAATTCTACAGCCACTTTGCGCAGGTTTGAACCCTGACTCTCCATGAGCCAACTGGGTGAATTCCTCAACAGGATACCCAGGCAAACAGGTAGTGAGATTGGGCATCCCTTTTAGTACAGTTGCTTCCCTTCCCTGGAAGTCGGGCAGGGGGCATAGCCTGAAGGAACATGGGCTTTGGAACCAGGCCTAGATTCCAGGTGTGGCTCAGCTAGCAAGGCTCTGTGGGTCTCATTGCCCTTATCTGGGAAATGGGTTCAGGGTCAGGATCCCAAGATCAGTTGTGATGTTCCTGGGAGGGCCTGGCACACAGCTGGGCACCCCAGAAATCTTCCCACTGGCCTAGTCTCATTGTTCTCTGCATTCATTCAACTACTTGCCCTGTCCTATTCTCATCTCCCCTCTCCTCTTTGCTCTCTGTCTTGGTTTTTCTCTTGTCTCTAGGTAGTTATACATTTCTTGCAGTCTCTCTCCTCCCTTTCTCCCCACTTGTCTTCGTGACCTCATGCACGTCATTGCCTCTCAGAGTCTCAGTCGGCACATCTGCTAAATGGGGGTCATGGGAGGTGGATGAGGAGCTCCGTCTGGGATCTGGGGCTCAGTAGCACCTGATAGGTGGCAGCTCTTCTTTACAAGGCCTCCGCCTCCCCACCCATCATCCCAAATGACCAGGAGGGGTGGGCTGTGCCCCCACCTCTATCGGGTACAGGGCGTTGGGGCCCTGCTTCTTGGTAACTCTGTTTAACCCCAGATAACTGCTCTCCTGCCCCTCGGCCGGGGCTGATATGAGCTGAATCCAACTTCCTGCCACCCAAAAGCCACTTCCTGCCAAACTCGAGCTGATACCAGAAGAACTTGTTTTCTGTGCACAGAGCAGTCCTTGGTGGGGCAGCCACCCGCCTGCCTGCCCCGGGTGTGAACGTTTTTTCCATTTGCCTGTCTGCCTGGTGGGGCTGGGTGGGGGAGGATGGGGACTCTGCCCTCTTCACCTCTGAACCTGCCCGACCTGCCCCGCCACAGTAGCCTCCAGTCCTGCCAGTCCGCCCATCCCTGACAGGGTGCCAAGTGTCCCCGTGGGCCCCGACAGACATGTGTAGGCAGTGATATACAGTCCGACAGAGTCACACAGCCACGGGGCATTTGGGCAAGGACTCCAGGAGACAAGTGCGCGACACTGTGAGACACAGTCACTTGAGCTCAGTCATCGGATAGAGCCACATTCAGAATCCCACGGTTATACCCAGTCTCAGAGCCACTCATACACATGCACACAGATAGGAAGCTCCCACGGAGCTCCCCACGCTTGCCCCGCACCCCCCTTCCAGATGTGTTCACTGATTCAACAAACAATCTTTGAGGATCTGCTCTGTGCCAGGCCTTGGGTAACCCATAGTAAGAATTATTGGAATAGTAACAAATAATTAGCTGACCAGTGGCTCTGCCTCAGTTTCCTTATCTGTGAAAGGGGGAAAAGAGCCCTACCCCACAGGGCTTTTGGGAGCTAAAGCATGCAAAGCCCCTGAGCCGTCACCCCAAGTGACCAGGAGGAGTGGGCTGTGCCCTCAGACTCCAAGAGCACCAACTAAGTCAGGCTATCTTAGTTAGCCAGGAGCATCCTGTGCCCAGCACCATGCTGAGATCCCATGTACATTATCTCCTGCATCCTGGCCCGAGCCCTGGCGGCTAAGGTCATTGTTCCTGTTTTTGCAGATGAGGAAACTGAGGCTCAGGGGAGAGCCCCAGAGTTCCTTAGGGTGCCCCCATTGACCTTGTCCCCTGCCATACTCTCACTTTCCTGCTCCAGCCTGCCCCACGACCCGCCCATGCCCCTACCCCCACACACACTGTTGCCTCTGCTTGGAATGTCCTTGCCATCTGTCTTGGCATGACCAGCTCCTTCTGAACTGCCTACTTACACAGCAAGTCCCAAAAGCCCATGTCAGCCCCTGTTCACTTCCCTCAGAACACTTACCATTTGGGAAACAGTAAACCCCACTGGACATTAAGGGCCATGACCAAGGACCATTTTGTCCCATCCTCTGGCACACAGTAGGTGCCCCACAACTTCAGAACTCAGTGAGTCATCGAAGTAGCCTTCTCTTCACAGCTACTGAGGACAGAGCCTGGAATCAAACCCAGAATACTCTGAAGCTGGAGCTCATTTCTATGCTACACCACCAGCAGGCGCTTAATAACTTATGAATGAATGAATGAATGCATGCATGCATGAGTGAAACCAAGATCTTGGGATCCCAGTCCAGTGCTCCCCGGGCTAAGCCTTCTTCATTTCATGGCAGTGGGGACAGGAGCCAAGCTCCAGCCGCCTTGGATGGTTGCAGGGCTGACGGGCCACCCGAAGCCGGCTGTCAGGAGCTCGTCTGGCCACAGCCGCCAGCAGGGAAGACCAGCTGGCGGGGCAGGGTCCATCGGCCCAGGCCTGGAATCTGAGACGCCCTGAGAGGCCCAGCTTCTCTCCAGGCCCCCACAAACTGGCCTTTGTTCCCCGGGCCGGCCGAGACCCAGCAGCTTGGGCTTTCTCTCTGCCCGCGGCACCCGCGCTGAGCCGGCGGGGTAAATGGGCCAGCCTCCCCTCTGTCCATGCCCAGGACGTCGCTTCAGGACTAAATGGAGATGTAATTTTCTATACAAATCCATGACAATTTAGATGGAGTGATTGTAATTGGCTTTTCAATGGGGGTTTTGTCCAGCGCTGGTGGCTAGAACTGGGTGGCCTGTTTAAGGCAGGCTCCATTTAAATGACAATAAAGCAATAATATTGAGGACTTGTACAGTGCCCAGAGCCCCTCCTGGGCCCAAGTGGAGCCTCATGTTTATGGATCTGGTCCTTCCCCGGGACTGTCTGGACAACGGGGTGGGGGGAGCCCCGAGCCTGGGAGAGGGGCTGCCGCATCTTTGAACTTCCAGACACAGCTCTGGGATGGCTGGGGCAGGGTCCCAGGTCCACCACTTACCTACTCCCTCCTCTATTACACACTCAGTAACTAGTCACGCCTGGGGGCTGTCTGTTCTTCCAGGTGCTGAGGGTGCCAAGATACAGAGAAGCCTCCAGGCGGATCAGAGGGAGGGGGTTCCAATGGCTAGCGCAGCATGAGGTTTGCGAGCACGACCTGGAGCCAGACAGCACAGGTTCAAATCCTACTCCTGAGCTTTACTGAGTTACTTAACCCCTCTGTGCCTCTGTTTCCCTAGCCATAAAATGGAGTTGTGATGGAAGTTACTGTGAGGTGGAAACACCTGGGTAGGCTTCAGCTGCGTGCCTGGCCTGTGGGAGACCCTATGTACGTTATTGCCCTTGTTCACTAAAACCTCCAGCTCTGGGGTCAGACTTGCTGGGTGATGGTGGGCACGTGACTTAACCCCTTTCAAACTCCACTGGCTTCTCTTTAAGGTGGGGCTTTTAGGGGAGCCGACCCCACAGGGTCGCGAGGATTTAAGGAGAGAATGCAAGAGAGCGCTCAGCCCAGGGCCCGCGCTTGCTCCATAAACATTAGCTCTCTTCACCGTGAGGCTCCTTGGCCTTGAGGAGCTCGCCATCCAGTGATAATTATAATGTTGAGTGTGGGAGAGAGAGAAAAGAAAGCTCACAGGAAGCCGGGATGGAGCAGTCTCCGCCGCTGGCAGGGGACGGACCGGAGGGAATGATCCCGAGGGGCCTCAGGAACAGGCTGGGGCGTGGGGCTGTGTTAAAGAAGGAAGGCTTCACGGAAGGATGACCTCGGCCTGGGCCTTGAAAGATGAGTGGCATTTTTGCCAACAGAAAGGGTGGATACTAGTGCAGGGCCCTGTGGCTAGAGTCCCAGGTGGACCCTGCGGCCCTGCCTCCTGAACAGGTGATTCATACCCGAGGGGAAAGCTGAGGTGGGCGAGATGTGGGCAGGGGGTCAGGGAGGCCCTCCTGAAGGAGCCACGTGGAAAGCCTCTAGGGAGGGGAAACAGCACGTGCAAAGGCCCGGGAGAGGGCGCCGGGCGTCTGAGACAGTGGGAAGCTGAGAGCGGGGAAACCGTACAACGTGGCTGGAGAGATGGGACAGGGTTTGCGGCTTCCCTCACAGTGAAACAGGCAGCCCCGGAGGGATCTTAAGCAGGCAGGTGACACCATCCAAACTGCATTTTTCTCAGGATCCCTCTGGCTGCTTGTGGAAAATGGGCTGCAGAGAGGAAAGGGTAAGAGAGAAGGCGGGGAGACCATGGAGAAGCCATCGGTCACTGCGGGAGGGAAGTGGCTGGATCCAGCAAGGGGCAGCGCTCAGGGACTGGTGGATGGATCATGGGCGGGCAGAGCTGGGTGCGGGGCTATGTGCCGCTGGTACAGAAGCAGGGCTGGTGGAAGGAGATGGGAGAAGAGAGGTGAGGGCCGTCTCCCACCTCCTCACGCCAGGCTAAGGTTCTTGGGCTTTTTCCTAAAGGCAGCAGGGAGCCAACATGGTTTTTCTCCAGGCAGGGAAAGACCATGCTGAGATTTGTGCTTTTGAAAGATCATTCTGGCTGCAGGGTAGAGGGGTGGGAGGTGGTGGGTGGGTGAGGCTGGAGGGAAGAAGGCAGGGAGGGAGAGTGGTGGGTGAGGACTCAGAGGCCTCAACAGGCATGCTGGCCATTGTCCAACTCCAGAAACAACACACTTCTTCCTCAGAGAGGTCTAAAACCTAGTCCTAGGTCACAGAGCTTGTTGAGAGAGATGGGATACCACCCCAGAGCCCAGTGCTCTTTTTCCTTTTGGCATCATCTGCCTTGGTTGCCAATAAAATACATCACAAACAGTGCTTCATCCTCACTGTCAGGTATAGAGCCCTTACTATGAGCCCAGGAGGTGAGTACTATTATTGTTCCCATTTTACAGATGAGAAAGCCAAGGCTCTGAGAGGCTAAGTCACTTGCCCAAGGGCACCCAAGCTGGGAATGGAGAGCCAGACTCAGACCCTGGCACTCTGACTCCAGACCCACAGACCAGATGTCCTAACCAGGCCACAGGCCAAATGAGGCCTATGGACATATTTTGGGGGGCATGCAGAGATTTATCACAATTTCAAATTTATTGCTATACTTAAAAATTAGGAAATTTCACAGAAGGAGAAACCCTGAACTTTGGATGGAACCTCCTGATGTTGGCAGCCTCAGGACCCAATCCTTGAAGCTCGTCCATCTTGTAGCCTCCAGGGGAGGTCACACCTCCAGCCTGGGGCTCTCCTCTGCCTCCATATGGCTAGCTGGACAAATCTGAAAGCAAGTGAGTAGGGCCCCTCTGGAGGGCCAGGGAAAAGCATCCATCCATCCATCCATCCATCCATCCAACAAGTGTTTGGACCACCACCCCCCACTCCACTGCCCAGCCAGCCACTAGCTCTCCTGCGTCAGAAACCCCCTCCATCCCCACTCACTCAGGCCAAACCCTGGAGTCCGCCTGGATTCCTGCTTTCTCTCACGTGCCCCCATGCCTATCCCATCCCCCAGCAAATACTGTTCATTCTACCTTTAAGCTATAGCTAGAATCCAACTGCTTTCTACCAGTACCCCTGCTCCTGACCTCCTGCCCCAGGGCCTGTGGGGCACCAGGGAGGGGCATACACTGGCACGCCAGGGGCCTTGCGGCCTAGCTTCTGCCTCCCTACTCTGGGTCTCCGTTGCTTCCTCTGTAGGAAGAGTGAGATAAAGCGGGTCATTTTTTGTTTGTTTGTTTGTTTTGTTTTTTTTTAAGATTTTATTTATTTGCGAGAGAGAGAATGAGATAGAGAGAGCATGAGAGGGAGGAGGGTCAGAGGGAGAAGCAGACTCCCTGCTCAGCAGGGAGCCTGATGTGGGACTCGATCCCGGGACTCCAGGATCATGACCTGAGCCGAAGGCAGTCGCTTAACCAACTGAGCCACCCAGGCGCCCTAAAGCGAGTCATTTTGACTCCTGTTATCCTTTTGTCCAGATTCTGGAGCTGGACACTTCATGTTAAAATCCTGATTCCTGGGAGTGCCTGGGTGGCTCAGTCGTTAAGCGTCTGCCTTTGGCTCCGGTCGTGGTCCCAGGGTCCTGGGATCGAGCCCCGCATCGGGCTCCCTGCTCCGCGGGAAGCCTGCTTCTCCCTCTCACACTCCCCCTGCTTGTGTTCCCTCTCTCGCTGTCTCTCTCTCTGTCAAATCAATCAATCAATCAATCAATCAATCAATAAATAAATAAAATCCTGATTCCTTTCTGGCCTTGGAGGGGCACCCTGGGGGCAGGTCAGACGTTCTCTGGGGTGGAGACTGTCTTGTTTACCACTGACTGGGTCCCCAGTATCTACTAGAGCCTGGCACAGAGTAGGTGCTCAGGAAACATTTACTGAATGAATAAAGGAATGAATGAACCCCTGACTCACTTGCAGAGGGCCTTAATTTTCCCATCTGAGAAACAGAGTAATCTAATGCCTGGACTTCCTTCTTGTAAAAATTAACATTTATTGAGCACTTATTGTGTACTGTCACTGGGTAAGCGCTTTACATATAATAACTCGTTTACTTTTTTTTTTTAAAGGTTTTTAAATTTTTTTAAAGTAACCTCTACACCCAGTGTGGGGCTTGAGCTTACAACCCCAAGATCAGGAGTTGCGTGCTCTACCGACAGAGCCAGCCAGGCACCCACTCATTTACTCTTCACTGTAACCCTAGGAAATATGAACAACTCCTTTTTATGGTTGCAGAAACTAAAGCCCAGAGAGGCTAAGTGACATGACCAAGGTCACACAGATCATCAGTGGTTGGGCAAGAGACCAACCCAGGCAGCCTGGCCTCAGAACTCTCATTCTTAAACACTGTTCCAGACTGCTTTCCAGAAGAAAGGAGGTTTGGGAAATCCTGCTCCAAGGACGTAGCCCAAATTGCAGATGGGGGACTCTGCTGGGCAGGGCATAATTCCATGGCTCCCTACTGCTGGTCAAATAATACCCAACACCCACTCTGGACACAAGGCCCCTGGAAGTATCTCCAGCTGCATCTCCTCCTCACTCAGGCCCCAGTACGAAGCTGGCACACCAGCCGTCCTAGCTGCTTCTCTTCCCCATTAGACCAGGGGCAGTCCTGCCTCTGTGCCTGGACACCCACGGTTTCCTCTGCCTGAAATGCCATCACCTGGCTCCTGAGCCATCCCTCCTCCGAGTTTCATTCCAGTGCCCTTCTACCCACTCCCCTGTGAAGACTTCCCTGATCCCTCACCATATTTCTTGCCTTTGATGTCCTTTAGCACTTTGCCAACCAGGATAATAGAGTTAGTGTATTTTGACATGCCAGGAGGTACTATCCACAATGTCATTTTACAAATGAGGAAACGGAGGCACTGAGAAGGGACGTGAGTTGCCCAAAAGTGACATGGGGCGGAATCAGGACTGAACCCACATTTGCCTGACCCAAAGCTAGACCCCTGAGCCCCGGAGTCAGACCACAGCTCCTGAAGTCTGTCTTTGAGACTTTGCTGCCTTGCTTACGAGGAGGGACGCAGCCTGAGAGCAAAGGCCACTTCGCACTTCTGGGGACAGTGCCAAGCATACCATAGTTGCTCCTTCCAGACTCCCTAGTGACCGGCCCGCCTCAGCCTTCTGCTTGAGTAAGTGTGGTCTTAGAAAGAGATGCGCCAGGCACCACATGCAGTCTGCGTTCCTCCAGGAGTCCCTTTGGAAGGGGTTCGAGGTGCTCTGAAGGCACAGGGAGGATCGGATGGTGGGAAGTCAGCAGGCTCAGGAGGTGGACAGACCATATGACGTCAGATCATTGTAAAGTGAGGATTTAAATCTGACCCTGAGAGTCACTGTGAGGGGATGCCAGGGCCAGCATAGAGTGAGCACTCAGTATATGGTAGCTATGGTTATTCACTAAATGGTTCATATTCCAGGGCGCCTGGGCGGCTCAGTTGGTTAAGCGACTGCCTTCGGCTCAGGTCATGATTCTGGAGTTCCAGGATCGAGTCCCACATCGGGCTCCCTGCTCAGCGGGGGGTCTGCTTCTCCCTCTGACCCTCTTCCTTCTCGTGCTTTCTGTCTCTCATTCTCTCTCTCTCAAATAAATAAATAAAATCTTTAAAAATAAATAAATAAATGGTTCATATTCTAGACTTTGCTGCCAGGAGTGGA
Source organism: Halichoerus grypus (assembly GCF_964656455.1). Lineage (NCBI taxonomy): Eukaryota > Metazoa > Chordata > Mammalia > Carnivora > Phocidae > Halichoerus > Halichoerus grypus. The sequence goes on along the minus strand of NC_135721.1, from coordinate 111,656,784 downwards.
GGGACTATTAAAGACCAAAAAACATATCGCCCTCAGACCCAGCAATTCTACTCCTTGATATAAACTCACATGTGTATGGAATGGCCATCAATAGTCAAGGATGTTCACTGAAGTATTTTTGTGAGAGGAAAATACTGGAAACAACCTAAATGGCCATTAGCAGAGGACCAGGTAAATAAATTATGGTATATGCACAAAAGCAAATACTATGCAGCTGTAAAAAAGAATAAGAAAGTTCTTTATGTTCTGACCTACTTATGCACTGACAGTACATAGATTTACTGTTTAATGGAAAAACAACCTGAAGAATGTAAGGGCTAAAACTATAAAACTCCGAGAAGAAAACATAGGGATAAATCTTCATGTCGTTGGATTAAGCAATGGTTTCTTAGGTATGACACCAAAAGTGCAAGAAAAAGTAGGCAAGTTGGATTTCATAAAAATAAAAACTCTGGCACTCCCAAGGACACCACGAAGAAAATGAAAAGAGGGACGCCTGGCTGGCTCAGTCGGTGCAGCACATGACTCTTGATCTGGGGGTTGTGAGTTCGAGCCCCACGTTGTGCATAGGGCTTACTTAAAAAAAAAAGAAATGAAAAGAGAATCACAGACTGGAAGAAAATACTTGCAAATCATACATCTGATACGGGACTTTTTTTTTTTTTTTAAGATTTTATTTATTTATTTGAGACAGACAGAATGAGAGAGAGAGAGAGAGCACATGAGAGGGGGGAGGGTCAGAGGGAGAAGCAGGCTCCCCGCCGAGCAGGGAGCCCGATGCGGGACTCGATCCAGGGACTCCAGGATCATGACCTGAGCCGAAGGCAGTCGCTTAACCAACTGAGCCACCCAGGCGCCCCTGATATGGAACTTTTATCTACAATATATAAAGAAGCCTTATAACTCAATAACAAAACAACAAATAATACAATTTAAAATGGTCAAAAGATTTAAATAGACATTCCTGCAAAGATATGCAAATGGCTAACGAACACATGAAAAGATGCTCAACATCATTAATCATCAGGGACATGCAAATCCAAACCACAATGAGATACCACCTCACATACGCTTAGGATGGTCCTCATCAAAAAGATAGTCAGTGTTGGTGAGGATGTGGGAAAATCGGAAGCCTCATAACCTACTGGTAGGATTGTAAAATGGTGTGATCACTTTGGGGAACAGTCTGGCAGCTCCTCAAAATGTTAAACATAGAATTACCATATGACCCAGCTGTTCCACTCCTAGGTGGTAGAGAATTGAAAGCATATACCCAAAAACTTGTACGTGACTATTTGGAGCAGCATTATTCATAATAGCCCACATGTGGAAACAACCCAAATGTAAATCAACTGTTGAATAGATAAATAAAATGTGGTATGTCCATAACATGGAATATTATTTGGTAATAAAAGGAATGAGATACATGCTATAACATGGACAAATCTTGAAAAAACTATACTAAGTGAAAGCAGTCAGCCACAAAAGACCACATATTGTATGATTCCATGTACAGGAAATGTCCAGAGCAGGCAAATCTACAGAGAAAGAAGCAGATTAGTGGTTGCCCAGGACCGGGGGGCGGGGAATCAGGGAGAAGTGAAGAGCGACTGCTAATGAGTATGGAGTTTCTTTTGGGGTGATGAAAATATTCTAAAATTTATTGTGGTGATGGGTGCACAACTCTGAATATACCAAAATCCATTGAATTGTATTTTATTTTATTTTTTTAAGATTTTATTTATTTATTTGAGAGAGAGGGAGAGCACAAGCAGGGGGAGCGGCAGGCAGAGGGAGAGGGAGAAGCAGGCTCCCCGCTGAGCAGGGAGCCCGATGCGGCACTCGATCCCAGGACCCCGAGATCATGACCTGAGCCCAGGGCAGATGGTTAATCGACTGGGCCACCCAGGCACCCTGAATTATATTTTAAATGGGTGAGTTGTGTGGTATGTGAATCATATCTCAATAAAGCCATTATAAGAAAAAAAGCAACCTACATATTTGCACAACATATTTTGTGTAAAAATAGAAAGAAACCCCACAAATATATGTGCATATGTGTTTATATTTATGTACAAAATATCCCTGGAAGGATACCCAAGAAATAATAATGGTTGCCCCTGGGGAGGGGAGCTTGGTGGCTGGCAGACAGGGCTAGGAAGGAGACTGTTTTTCACTATACATTTGTACCTGATGAATTTTTTTTTTTAAGGAATAAGATTCTATTACTTTTACAAAATGTTATACTTTAAAACAACAACCAAACAAACACCCAGTGGTTTATTACTGGCCCTCAGCCAGAGGATGGGTTGGGCTAGGCAGCTCTGAACACAGGACATGGAGAGGGAAACCCAAATTGACAGTTTTCCAAGCCTCGCTAACGTCACCCTCTTATTCCTCACACAAGCCCTGCCAGAAGGTTTCATCACCAGCCCTGTTTCCACCAGCAAATCCTGTGGCTTCTCCTTCAACCAAGCCTAGAATCTGCCCACTTATCACCCTCCATGGGCACCATTCAGGCCCAGGCTGCCATCCCCTCTTGCCTGGCGCACTTGGATCATGGCACCAGCCTACTCCCAGCTTCCACCCTTCCATCTCCACACAGATCTGTCCTTGCCACTCATCCCCACACCCTGGGCACCAGACACTGACCTCCTCACTGTTCCTCACACTCCGTAGGTACTACACCTGCCTCAGGGCCTTTGCACTTGCTCTGCTCGCTGCCTAGATACTCTGCCATCTGATACCCACATGGAGGCTCCCTCACCTCCAACATGTCTCTGCTCTAATGTCCCCTCAAAAGGAGCCCTACCCAGACCTCGCTATCTCAAATAGCAGCTCCTAGCTGATCTCCTTTCCCTACGTTATTTTTCTATATAGTACCCGACATATTTAATATTTACATTTCCTTGTTTGTGACCTGTCTCCCAACCCCCAAATGTAGGCTCCATGGAAGGAAGAATTCTTTCTTTCCCCAGCACCAAGAATAATGCACATTGTAGGTGCTCAAAAATATTTGTTGAAATAAAACTGGGTCCTAAGAAACTGTCATAGATCAGCGGTTAAGGACACATGCTGACTAAATGTAATGTGGTATCTTGATTGGGATCCTGGAACAGAAAACAGACGTTAAGGAAAAACTAGTGAAATCTGAAAAAAGGATGAGTTTGGTTCCTAGTGATGGACCTCTGTCGGTTCCTCAGCTGTGACAAACGTACCATCATAATGTCAAACGTTAACAAGACGGGAAACTGGGTGAGGGCTACACAGGAACTCTCTGGACTATCTTTGCATCTTTTCCATAAACCTAAAATTGTTCTAAAATAAACGGTTTATATAAAAATTTTAAATGTGTCGTATGAAAGCACAAATGTACAAACTGAGGCTCAAATGTGCAGGCACTTGCCACAGCCACGCAGCCAATGAAAACCAGTGACCTGTGGGCAGAGAGATCCAGCAAACAGGCCCCAAGAGAAGGAGGCTACTATCACTGGAGATCCATTTGTTTTGCAACAAAGGGGTCAACGTTATGTTGAGGGAGGGTGTTTTTCTTTCCAAATCTCACAGGAGGCTCAGACATTTCACTGAGAATCCATGCCTGGCCCTACAGAGCTCAGAAGCCAGGCACACTCAAACAGCTACCTCCCCAGAAAATTGTCCTTTTCTCCTGGGTCCCCAGGAGGCCCAAAGAGCTTCTCCGAATCATGATAATGTTTGCTAAGGCCTTTCTTGGGTCTGTAGCTCAGGATCTCAAGCTGGGTCATATAAATCAGGGTAGGGGACAAGGAGGGGACTAAGGAAAGAACAAGAGTGGCCTAGGCAGGGAAGAGAAAAGGGACGACTCATATTGAGCACCTACTAGGAGCTGCCATGGGACAAGACATTTTAGACCTATGTGACCTCACTCCAGGCTCCCAGCCTCGCAAGGCTGATTTGGTTACTCCCATTTCAGCAGTGAGGAAACCAATGATTGGGAAAGGATGCAGTCAGGGCACGATGGAGCGGCTGCACGGGGACTCCATCTCCTGGGCCTCATCCTGAACCTCTCTCCACGCCCTCCCCGAACTCCAGCCATGCCCGCCAAATGCTCCCTCCTGCCACCTGGCCTTGGCCCACGCTGTACCCTCTGCCTGAAACACTCTTTTTTCCCCTATTACTAAGCTAACTTCTCCTTGACTTTGAGGCTTCGGCTCAAGTATTACTGCCTGTTATGGGCTGAGCAGTGTCCCCCCCACCACTCCTCCCCACTGCAAATTCCTATGTTGCATCCTACCCTGAACCTCAGAGCGTGACTGTAGGGAGACAGGGTTTTTAGAGAAGGAATTAAGTTAAATGAGGTTATTAGGGTGGGCCCTAACCCAATGTGACTGGTATCCTTTTAAGAGGAGGAGATGAGGACACAGAGACACAAGGAGGGAGGCCCAGGTGAAGACACAGGAAGACAGCCACCTACAAGCCAAGGAGGCAAGCCTCACGAGAAACCAACCTCCAACAACTTGATCTTGGATTTACAGCCTCCAGAACTGTGAGGAAATAAATCTCTGATGTTCGAGCCCCCAGGCTGCGGGACTTTAGATGGCAGCCCTAGCAAATGAATCGATTGCCTCAGAGAAGCCCTCCCTGTGCGCCCACCCCCCCACCACGGCCAGGTCCGGCCCTTGCGAGCACCGTTTCCTTCATGGTGCCTCTCCCAAGGGCAACGCTGTTTATGTGTGTGACAGTACAGTCAGTGGCCATCTGTCCTGGTAGATGGTGACCATTGCGAGGGCACAGACGGGGCCAGCCGTGGTCTCGGCCAGGGCCTAGCACGGTGCCTGCACACAGTAGGAGCTCCATAAGCAGGTGCTGAAGGAGTAAAGGACGAGCAAAGCTCCCCGGCCCTGGGGAGTTTTCTTGCCTTTCTTTGTGCCTGTTTCCCTGATCATGAAACAGCAAGTCCAAGGCTTCTGGAACTTTTAAACTTTGTTCCTCTTCTGAAGCAAATATTAATTTATGGAGTGGGGGCCTTCCCTGGGGCCCCTCTGCTCTGCCAGGCTTGGTTTTGCCCAGCGACTTTTTTTTTTATTAAAAAATTTTTTTTAAAGATTTATTTATTTATTTGACAGAGAGACACAGCCAGAGAGGGAAGGAACACAAGTGGGGCGGTGGGAGAGGGAGAAGCAGGCTTCCCGCTGAGCAGGGAGCCCAATGCGGGGCTCGATCCCAGGACCCTGGGACCATGACCTGAGCCGAAGGCAGACGCTTAACAACTGAGCCACCCAGGCGCCCCAGCCCAGCGACTTTAAATCAAATCCTTGCTAAAAAAATGTAAAATTAATTTCCAGAGTCAGCAAAAGGTGCCTCACCCTCAGCGACCTGTCCCTGTGTCTCCTTGAATCCTGTTCTTCCTGCTCCCCAGGTCCGGTTCAGCTTCCTGCTCCTTCCAGTTCCCTGGGGTACATCCAAAAACTTCCCTCCCCAAAAAGCTCACCCTCAGAGAACCTGGAGACATGAACTGGAGGCTCAGAAAGGGAAAGACAGTGGCCCAAAGTCACACAGCCAGGCAGGGACTGGTACCTCTGTGAACCTCTGTTCAGGGCCCAGTTCCATCTTATGGGGCATCAGCCGTGGTAGCTGCCCACAAAAGTGTCCTCTGCCCCGGGGAAATTACCCTATCCCCTCCATTCGCCCGACCCAGCAAGTCTGCTCTGGACGGAGAAGGGACTGGCCAGAGTCAACCTCAGGCACAGCAGATGTCCTGGGGCACGGAGAGAATGTGGCCTGCCCAAGGTCACACAGGCTGGAAAGAGGGGGGCCAGAGAGCTGGAAGGCCCAGAGCCCGGGCTGCGGACCACACGGCCATCCTGCCCTGGCCGCTCTAGCTGCACGACTCTGCACGAGCTGGGTTATGGGATATTGATCCAGCTCGTGCTGCAGGCTGGAGCCGGGGATCTTAGGACTCGGGCAGACCTGAGTTCAAATCTAGCCATGTGATCTTGGGCAAGGGACTCCATGGCTCTGGGACGTTTTTCCTCAACGGTAACATGGGGTTAATGGCGTCTACCTGGCGGGGATATGATGAAGGGAAAGTGAAACCATGTTAAGGTTAACATTCATGCATGCATGCCAACGTTACGGTGAAGCCATTAACACAGAGCCTATCTACTACTTAAGGTGGGGTCCACCCACTCAGCCCATTCCGTAAAGCGGAGTCCACCCTCACCCCCCACATCCCGCCCCTGCTGATGGGTCCCGTTGGTGCTGAGCGGCCCTGTGGTCCCATCTGCTGAGTCATGGCACCAACGCCCTTCATCACGCGGTTTGTGGACGGTGCTGCAGGTCGTCAACATAGCCAGTTAGAACATTCTCCACACCTCCTTGGTGTTTACTTACTACTTCTATAGAGACAGACTCCGAAAGCAGGGTCCTTGGCCTCCTCTGCAGGGACTTCAAGAGCAACCCAGCCGGCTTCCCAAATCTTCCCATTTGGGCAGGCCCAGTGCTCGGGCTAGTGCGAGGGATGGTGGGAAGCTCTACCCTCCCCTCCGCCCCCCTCCCCCGACCATGAAGCACTGTGATCTCTGGCAAGCCCTGAATGATGGACAGGGGGCATTCTTGACATGGAGCAGTTCTCTCTAGTTCTAGAAACAGGTTCTGTACATCTGATGCCTCTGTATGCAGAGAAACACAGACAAGCTGGTCGCAGCAGTGCCTTTGGAGAGGGGAAAGAAAAGGGGTAGTGCCTTTGGAGAGGGGAAAGAAAAGGGGCGGGCAGGGAATTGTTACCGTATCTTTTCAAACTGTCAAATTTCGCATCATGTGAATGCACTGTGTATTTAGACAAAATTACAAATATAACAGAACCTAGGGTTCTGGGTGGAAGGATTAAAACCCCCAGCATTCCAAGTTTGAATGACCCTTCTGCCATTCCTGTGGATGTAACTGACAACTGGGCCAGAGGGGCTTGACTGATACAGAGTGAGTTGAGAGGGGGTCATTTCACCTTATGGGCCTCAGTGTCTCCTCGGGATCAAGACAGCTGTTGAAACCCACATCGTCATCTAACCCCCATTTGCTAGTCCCTTGGGATCAGCTCGGGGTGGGGGGAGGGCACGAAAACAGTCTATCATGGGAGCCACGGGCTGAGGGGGTGAGCTCCTAAAAGCCCAATGGTCCAGCACTGTGAATGGGACTCTCAAGAACATCACCCAGGCAACCCCCTAAGTTTACTGATGGGGAAACTGAGGCACAGAGCTGGCATGGCACGGTGCTAGATGACACCACCAAACTGGGCATGTCACCTGCCCATAGCCCAGCACCACTTGTCTTCTGACAGAGGCATCTGGCGGGCTTCGTCTGTACTAAATTCGCCCCTGCACCCTCAAGAGGCCACATGGGCAGGTGGAGGATCTGGTCTGCACGCGGCCCTTTCCGCAGCCCAGGGAAGCTGGAGGGTCGGCTGCACCAGGCCCGGCTGGGCCTTGCAAGCTGCGGTAGAGTCTGGTCTTTGTCCTAAGAGCCCCTGGGGAGCCACTGAAGGGTTTTAGGCTAGGAACCAATGTTGTCTGATTTATGTTTCAGAAGATTGCTCTGGCTGCTGAGTGGAGAATGGACTGGAGGGGCAAGAAAAGGAGCAGAAGACTGATGCAGAAGCCGATGCAGCCTGGACCAGATGAGGAGCAGTGGGAGAGCCGTGAATGGGTCCAAGGAAGGTGAGCTGATTGTAAATGGCAAAAGTATATTCCTCCTTGGGTAGTAAGTCCCCTATCCCCGGACTTGTTTATACTGAGCCCAGGCCACACCATGACAGAGCTATTATAGCAGGGACTTGATAAATTGGACAACAATACCAAGATTCCTGGTCACCTCCTCCAGGAAGCCTTCCCTGACTTCCAAGGCTCGGTCAGCAGCCCCAGAGCATCCCATGTCACTGCACTAATTATCCTGGGTTATAATCACTGGTTTCCAGATTTCTATGTCCTTCTCCACCAAGGGAGCAGGGACTACTTTGCTCCTCTCCGGATTCCCAGTCCTCAGCAAAGAGCCTGGCACACAGTAGGACCTCATATGTCACTTCCCCTCCCTTTCTTTTCCTTCTCTCCCCAACACCCCTTCTCCCAGGTCTTTCATCTGGGTATCCCCAATGCCCAGCCCAGACGCTGGCATACCGTGGGTGCTCTGTAAACATTTCTTTTCTTTTAAAAAAAAATTTTTAAGATTTTAAGTAATCTCACACCCAATGCGGGGCTTGAACCTACAACCCCGAGATCAAGAGTCGCACGCTCCACCAACTGAGCCAGCCCAGGAAACGATTCCTGAAAGGGAGCGTCTGACCAGCAGATGTAGCACACAGTAGGCGTTCAGCAAAGGCTCGGCCCCTCCCCCCCAAGGGCAGGGTCAACAGCAGCAGTAGTAACACCGACTGAGGGCTTCCTTTGTTCAGGTCTGCCCTGCGCGCTCGGGGTAGGACCAGTATGTTTATTTTGCAGACCAGCTAATGGAGGCCTAGAAGGGTGCGGGGGCTTGCCTGGGCCCCACAAGCTGTCAAACAGCAGAGCAGGGATTTGAACCCAGGCTGTCAGTCTCCAGGACTGAACTGTGCGGCCTCGTTCAGAAGGCCGAGTACTCCGCAGTCCCTGGCGCGCTGCGGGTGCAGGCACATGTCTGTAGTGGGCCTCAGAAGGACACAGTCACCCCCAAACCCGCTGCCACAGACAGCCGCGGCCCGATCCCACTCTCCGCCCAGGCTTGGGTCTCCCTCCCGCCCAAGTGGGCCAGGCCATCCCTGGGGACTGCCGCCTGCCCAGGCCTGTCCAGGCCCCGCCGCCCACGCGGCCCTCCCCGAGCCGCCAGCAGGCCGGCACCGTGGCCTGCCCCGGGGGACTGAGCCTCGGCCGCCGGGCAGCCCAGACAAAGGCCGGCAGCGTGCCCGATCCCCTGGCACTCGGTCTGCCGCCGCCGCCCCCTCCCCCTCCTCCCTCCAGGGCCCCGGGCTGGGGGCACTGGCAGAGGTTGTTTTCAAATAGGAGGTGGAAGGAAGGATGAGGGACAGGACTGGGCAGCCCTAAGGGCAGAGGCTGGAACATCAGAGCGACGGGCGAGGGACAGGGCAGTCCCGCGGAGCTGAGCGGCCCAGCAATCAGGTGGCTGGGGGGCTGGTGCCAACCGCGGCTTGCTGAATAATGACCACTCTGGGTACTGGGGACTGTCACGTTGGGGCCTCACTGATCCTTCCAGCCAGAGATGGGGCTTCAGACTTCCGCCCAAGAGAGCAGGTATCAAGCTATGAATTCTCTCCCCGATTTAGCTAAGAGGAAACAGGTTCAGAGAGGCAAAGCCACTTGCCTAAGGTCATTGAGTTGCCAGTGGGGCAAACATGAACCCCACCCAGGTCTATGTGATTGCAACAGACCACATGCTTCCCATTGCCCCTATGGTCTCTTGACAAATAATTAATAATAAAAATAGAAACAACAATGAACATTTATTGAGTATTGAATAGGTGCCAGGCACCGTGGCGAGGGTATTACCTCTATTAAGTCATTTAATCCTCATTACAACTCGATGAGGTAAGAGCTATTATTACGCCCATTTTACAGATGAAGAAAATGAGGCCCGGGGAGGTAAAGGAACGCAAGATCAAACAGCGAGTGTGTGGTGGAGTGGGGTTTCAATCCAGCCACCCAGAGCCCGCACACTAACCCACTGTTCCATCCCGAATGGATGGATAGACGGACGGACGGATGGATGGAGGGATGGGCGGATGGACGGAGGGACGGAGCGGTTAATGCGTGCGAGGTCTGCTCTGTGTGCCCCGCAGCGGGCACCCAGTAGGTGTTTGGCCAGCAGTAGCCATGACAACGCCGGGCTTTCTCCTGCAGCCCCTGCGGAAGGGGCCTCGTGTCCCCAGCGGGGCTGGAGCTCGGGGGCCATGGGCCCTGTGCCCGGGCTGCTGGGGCGGCCCGAGCTCCCTCGCCGAGCTGAGCTGCAGCATGACGGATGTGCCCGCCGCCGCAGGGAGCCCGGGGTAGAGCAGTTGCCTGGAAACAGGCTGCTCTGGCGGCCCACACTCAGACCTTTGTCACCATCTCAAGGACCTTTTATTCCTCCTCCTTTCTCGCTGGAGCCAGACCCGGCACACAGGTGAGAAGCTGCAGCCAACACCACCCGCAGCCCCAGGCACAGGGGACCCACGGGGGGTGCGGGTGGGGGTCCGCGGCCCCAGGCAGGGGAGAGGGAGGCAGGTGCGGGAGAGACTGGGGAGCCCGTGGCGGGGGAGACGGCGCTCCGCGGGCGGCCCAGCCGCGGCTTGGAAAAATCCTGACGCCGGGAGGTTTCTCTCACCGGCTTTATTTCTCCCAGCTTCTCTGACAAAAAAATGAGCCTGAGTCCTTTTTTCTTATGGCGCAGTACTGGAAACCTCAGCTTCTGGAGACCTGGGCAGAGCTGGGCCTCTGAGGGGCCCAGGGCAGGGGGACAGGTGGAGTGACCCCCAAAGAGCAGGTGCTAATTGGCCCTTGTGCTGGGGGGCCCTGAGAGGGGACTAACGGGGCCCTAGGGGACTGGCTGGGGACCGAGCCACACCCAGCCAAGGCCCCGCTTGGGGACGGGGTGTGGAGGGGCTAAAAGTAAGCACTGTGGGGCCAGACCAGTCTGGGCCCAGCCCTGTCCCTTAGGCGGGTCATTTCTCTGTGCCTCAGTTTCCTCCTCACTGAATGGGGGGGACCTGCCTAAAAGGGCAGCCAGGAGAGTAAGATGTATAAAACATGTGTACAAAACACCCAGCATCTAGTGAGTGCCCAAAGAAAGATCCCGCGTGCCTTCTGCTGAGTCGCCTTGGGGTGCCCAGCCCCAGGTGTGTCACAAGGACGATCTCAGTGTCCCCCCGCCCCCAAGCGCTCTGGGAGGCAGGAGCTCTACAGCCTACTCATTGGACACACGCAGGTGCTGAGGCTCCAGGAGGGGACGGGGTTTGCCCAGGTGGGACACCCAGGAGGGTCAGACGCCAGGCTGACCCTGTCAGGTTTCCCGATGGCAGAACCGCCCCAGCTAACGGGGCTGCAGCTAGACTTTGAAAATCAGATCTCAAGCTGCCTGCCCCCAAACCCTCCTTGGCTCTCCAGTGCCCAGATAAAATCCAGGCTTATTTGCTGGGCTTTAGAGGCCTCGGCGGTGCGGCCCTGCTTGCCCCAGCACTGAGCAGGGCTTTGTGCCTCTGCAAGCTGTCTCCTCTGCCCGGGATGCCCACCCTCTGCTTAGCTCCGAGATGAGCTGAGTCTTAGCTCCAGGACTGACTCTTCCAGAAAGCCTTCTCAGCCCAGCATTCCCTAGACCAAGCCAGGGGCACGGTCTCCTGTGCTCTGAGACACTCTGTTCACCACCCTCCCCCCGCCCCCCGCCCCCATAGTCCCGGGAGATCTCCTCTCTGGAGTCCCAGGCCTGGGGGGCAGGGAGGGCGGGATGTACCTGACCTGGCATCCGAGTCCCTGCAGGCAGATGCCATCTCCCGAATTCCTGCCTCACCTCAACCTGCCACAGCTCCCCTGTTACCGCCTTTGTCCTGGGCCACACGCCTCATAGTCCTGGCCCCTGAGCAGACTACTCGTTTGTGCTCTGCTCCCGCACTCACCCCCACCCCACCACGCTGCCTTCCCCACGCTGCTCAGCAGCCCCCTGTCCCGCTGAGTCCAGTTCAGACTCTCCCTCCTCAGGAGCCTTTTCCTGACTACCCCAGACCACCGCAGGCAGCCCTTCGATCTGCTTTTCCTGCCTCCCTCCTGTGTGCTCCTGAGGGAAGAAGGGAGGGAGGGAAGAAGGGAGGGAAAGGAGGCAGGAGAGGAAGGAAGAGAAGGGAGAAACAGAGCAAGGGGAAGGAGCCCCAACTTTATTAGCGCCGACAGGCCCGAGATGGGCACACGACCACGCCGTATCTCAGTTATTTCATTCCTTCACTCAGAGGCCAGCAAGAGGAAGCTCGGGCTCAGGGAGATTAAGCCTCTCAATGGCTTAAGGGCCTGAGGCCTCGCTGGGCTTCTCCTGCTGCCCATGACACTAAGGCGGCACTACAGGGTCCCCAAGGGTCGCCACAGGGCCCACATTCCGTGCATTCTCCCACCGGAGGCAGCACAGACCCCAGGCAGTGGCGGCGGGGACAAGAAGAGCAGTAGTAACACTACCCGCTGATGATGGACACCATTTAGGTGCCGGGCTCCAAACCCCCACAATCCTACAGTTAACTACATGAGACTGTCACACAGAGAGGCAGAGCAACTTACCCCAGGTCACACAGCTAAGAAGGATCTGAACCTCGTGACTGAGAGGCCCATGATGTCCCAGAGCCCAGGACGTTGCTGGGTCTCCCAGCTGAGCCAGCACCAGCTGCAGGCAGCTGTAGCCCCAATTCTGGCCACCAGGTCCCGAGGCTGTCCCCAGAGGCTACCCGCTAATTAGCCAGGCGGCTTCTGCTTACTCAGTGGCTGCTGGGCCTAATTCTCCCAGGAAAGGCCGAGCTTGCAGGAGCGGGAAAGGTAATTGCTAATTTGCACGAGAGGAGACAAAGGGGACAAAGGCGCCCGTGGCTGCCCCGCACAGCCTGAGCTGGTCTCACATTCATGACCCGGGGCTGCCTACCGACCACCACTCACCACCCACCATGACAGGCTCCCTGGACGTGTCTGTCCGCAGAACACATCCGCACAGTCCCCGGCAGGTCTGGGTCACTGGGCCACGCCCCGGGAAGAGCGAAAGAGAGTATGTACATGGCCCCTGGCCTCCTTTTGAGTTCTGCAGGGAGCTCAGCAATTTCAAAACGGGTGACCCCCCCCCCCGTAAGGGCTCTGTCACTTTCTGGGCACTTGGTACTGCTGCCCACTGAACCTCACAACACCTTGAGGGTGATGCTGCGCTCAGCCCCATTTCCAGGTGAGAAAACTGATGCCCTGGGAGGGGAAGTGACTGCCCAAGGTGACCGCGCTAGGAGGCCGGGCAGCCAGGACGCGTTCTGCGGTGTGCTCGGCTGAGACTGTTCAGTCCCCATCTCCCATTTTGCAGGAGAAACTGAGGGCTGGAGGCTATGTTACAGAAAAAGTACGGGCTTTGGAGTCCCAGCTCTGCTCTCATGGCCTGTGTGCTTCAGGACATAACCTTGGGACATGCCTGTTTCTTTGTCTAGAAAATGGGCCTAGAAACCCGAGTTGTGTGGGCACTGAGGAAAGGCACTGGGACCTTAAAGGTGCTGACTACTGATGGGCTCCCAGACCTCGCCTTCCCGGGGTCACGCGGTGCGCAGGGGGTGGGGGCAGGGTGGGGCTAGAACAGGGGGGGAGGCTGCAACAACTAAGGAACAGAGCCTGGCGGGCAGGGTCTTCTGTCAAGGACCAGGCGGCCAGCTTGTGGCCAGGAAGGTGGGCTGAGGGAAGAAAGGGCCCCCTGCACAGAGCCTGCCTGCCGGTACCTGGCTGAGCCGTGATCCGCTCCCCGGGAGGACCGGCCTGGGCTGGAGCTAGGTCAGGCAGACCCAGTCCAAATCCTGGCCCTTCCATGTCAGCAGGGCATGCACTCTGCACGGCTCAGCTTCCTCATTCGTGATGTTCCGTATCCCCCCCCGCCCCCCCTCCCACAGAGTTGTCCTGAAGCTCAGAGGCTGATCAGGACGGGTAAGGCACCCGGGCCGGGCTGCTGGGGGACGAGTCTGGGGATCCAGCCCTCCCTGCCCGGCAAGGCCAGACACCGGATAGACAAACAGGCCGAGTGGACAGTCACATGAGCTCAGACCTCTTCCTCTTCTTGAGGACCCCAGACTCCGCCTGCCTGTGGCCTGAGCTTCTCCACGCTCTGGGCCTTTCAACATCCTTACAACAGACCTCCTGACCCAAGCCAGGCCTTACAAAACCTGCTCGGGGACCACAAATCTGAAAGTTGCTATTGTTTCGAGGTGCCAGTGATACGTATGCATGTGTCCAAGCCCGCTCATGGTGGTGGGGCGTGGGCGGCAGGCTCTGGACAATCTCCACTCCCCTGGATCCCCAGGGTTCCCTGAGCCAGGAGACCCACATCTTAGCCTTCTAGTGGTCCCGCCTCATGGTGACCCTGGGCAAGTCACTCACCCCTCTGGCCTCAGTTTACCCCTTTGTAAGTTGAAGCTATTATTTCTGCCCCCTCTTCCTCATGCACTTCTTAGAAGACTCAAGTGATGTAACAGATTCCAACAACAGTGAAAATAGTTCAAAGTCATACAGATGTTAAGGGCTGGTTTTAAACATTTACTGAGCTCCTCCTACAGGCAGGCACAGAGCTGGGCACTTATATACATGCTCTCTGGCATGTTTCCTGAATCCCATCCCATCAACCCTGTCAGACAAGCCTCATATCCCCATTCTGTAGATGAGGACACCGAGGTTCAGAAGGTTTGCCTAAGGTCCCGTAGCCAGAAAGTGGTGGGCCCGGGATTCGAATCCAGGGCCATCTGAGAGTCAGCCACATGGAGTGAGGAGTCGAGACAATGGTGTTCTCTTTTCCAAGCCCCCATGGGCCTTAAAATCCACCCTCCAGGTTGAACAAATAGATATCAGGGCCCCTGCGGGCATCACTAACTCTCACTGGGATTGGGAGAGCTCAGAAGTAATTTTGTTCTGGGTCCTAAGGTCCTGAGGAATAAACTGTAGTCTTTTGATTCCCAAATACAAGGTGTGGGGGAAGCCAGTGACACTGGCCTCCTTGCTGTTTCTCAAACCCACCTGACATACTCCTGCCTCAGGGCCTTTGCACTTACTGTTCCTTCCACCTGGAATGCTTTTCCCCCAGATACCTGCATAACTTGTTCCCATACCTCCTTCAGGGCTTTGCTCAAAATGGCACCTACTCAGTGAGGCCCTCTCTGACACCCTGATTAAAATTCCAATACCTCCCTCCCCAGCACCTCTGTCTGATTCCCCTAGCTCTGCTTGATTTTTTTCTACCGCACTTGGCAGCATCTGACAAGCTGGGGCGCTTTCCTCGTTTATTACGTAGTGTCAGCCCCCACTTGAATGCAGGCTCTCTGAGAGCAGAGATTTCCATTTGTGTCTCTAGACCATGGCACAGCACCTGGCAGAACAGCCACCCCATAGATATTTGGACAACTGAGTAACACTGAGGCTCAGAGAGGGGCAGCACTGGGCCCAGGCCACACAGGGAGCACAGAGATGGTATGTGCCCAGGCCTCCTGCTCCCAGTCCTCACCTTCTGTCCCCTCTCTTTTGGCATGGGATTGGCTCAGATTTGCACAGACTGGGGATGCAGGGGCATGGGAGTTAGCCGTGGGTGGGAGAAGAAAAGCCCCTCCCTTGGCGTTTATGTAGGGGAAGCAGCAAGGGGGGTACGTACAGTCTGCCCAGGGGCAGAACTCAGAATAGAACCTTCGTTTCCTTCTTGACTCCTGATTTATGGAATGGGGTCTCCCCCTGGAAACATCAACTTCTACAGTGAAGGTGCTGGTTCCTTGGCTTTCCGGTGGCCTCTCTGGGGGACAGTTCTCCCCTTTCACATACGAGGTGCTGGGCAGAGGAGCGAGGGCACCGTTTGCTCAAGCTTGCTGGAGCAAAGCCAGACCTTAAGCCCTGCTCAGGCAAGTCAGGCTCAGGCAGCTGCCCCTGGACTGGGCCCCGTGCTGGGTGCTGGGTCCGGGTCCAGGGAGCCGCCTGCGGCTAAGGAAGGGAACTGCCTGCTGGAAGTGGCAGGTAGCCACAGCTGGGAGCAGCTGCTGGTCAGCCAGCCTGCCTGGCCTTACATCCGGGTGCTGCCCTTTGCTCACAGTGGGCCTCAGGCGAGTTGCGTAAGATCTGTGCCTCACGGGGCTGTTTCGGGAGCCCAGTGTGCAGACGCACAGGAAGCACTTAGAGCAGGCCAGCACCTAGGGGGCACTCAATACATGTGCACCAACCACCTCCAAGCACACCGTCCCCTTCTCATCCTCATTACCGCTCCCCCACCGTCGCGTCGCCGTAACTGCCACCGCCCCCAGCATGACCAGCGCCGCCACCATCCCTGGGTCCTGTAGCCTCCGGCCCCCACGAGGCATCCAGAGCTCTAGCAGGGCAGGAGCCACATCTGTGGGGCTCACCGCTGTACCCCAGGAGGCTCTCTCCAAGTTGTTGAATGAATACATGAGCGAATGAGTGAATGAATAATGAATTGGCTTGTACTGAGAACAAAGCAGCTGATACAAGGAGGAGGATACAGATCCATTCCTTCAGCCCCTCTCCAGACCTTCCCCTTATTTCTGTAGCTTCTGCTCCCATTTGGGCTATTGTTCCCCGCCCCCCCTGCCCCCGGGCCTCAGCCTCCAGTCTCTGCTCTGCACACACCAGACTAGATTCGGCTCCCTAGATGCTTCCCTCCCCATGGTCCCCTGCTCTGCGATACTCAATAGCTCCCGCTGCCTGAGATCTGGCCTTCTGGGGCCCCATTAAGGGACCGACCACCAAGCTACATCTCCCAGCCCCAGACCTCCCTTCAAACCAGCGTCTCTTCCCCTCTTCCCACAGCTGTGTCTCTGCCTCACTTGGGCTTCTCAGCATGGCCAGGAGTGAGCCCAAATGTCTCTGTGACCACCTGCTGACCCTGCCAACCTCCTCTGGCTCACTCAGCCCTAGGACTGGGCGGTGGCTCAGACAGTCCTGGATGGGACCCTGACCATTGAGTCGGCTCTCACGTCAGCCCCACAACAGCCTTGGTCCTTTCATTCTGCAGAGGAGGAAACTGAGGCACAAGAAGGAGAATTAAAAGGTTTGAGACATTTGTTTAATAAATATTTACTGAGTGCTGACCAGGCACTAGGTGCTAAAAACACAGCAGTGAGCAAGATAGCCTATATCCCTGTCCTTATGAAGCCCAAGAGGACCACACACAAATACAGCATTGGTCAGATGTTCATAAAGGGTCCGGGGGTGCCTGGGGGGCTCAGTCGGTTGAGCGGCTGACTTTTGATTTCAGCTCAGGTCGTGAGATCCAGCTGCACTGGGCTCCATGCTGAGCAGGGAGTCTGCGTGACTCCCTCTCCCTCTGCCCCCCCCCCCGCCCCCCGGCTCATGCTCTCTCTCTAATAAATAAAATCTTAAAAAAAAAAAAAAGCCTCCAGGGGCACCTGGGTGGCTCAGTCGGTTAAGCGTCTGCCTTCGGCTCAGGTCAAGATCCCAGCGTCCTGGGATCAAGTCCCACATTGGGCTCCTTGCTCAGTGCGGAGTCTCCCTCTCCCTCTGCCTCTGCTGCTCCCCCTGCTTGTGCTCTCTCTCTCTGTCAAATAAATAAATAAAATCTTAAAAAAATAAAAATAAACAAATAAATGAATAAATAAATAAACAAAAAGGCTCCAAAGTTAGGGGAAGGGGCCGAGAACATGGGGACAAAAAGCATTTTGAAAAGGGAGTCAGGGGGTACCTGGGTGGCTCAGTCAGTTAAGCGTCTGCCTTCGGCTCAGGTCATGATCTCGGGGTCCTGGGATGGAGCCCCATATCGGGCTCTCTGCTCAGCGGGGAGTCTGCTTCTCTCTCTCTCTCAAATAAATAAATATTTTTAAAAAAAAGAAAGAAAGAAAGGAAGGAAGGAAGGAAGAAAGAAAGGGGCGCCTGGGTGACTCAGTCCGTTAAGTATCAGCCTTCGGCTCAGGTCATGATCCCAGGGTCCTGGGATTGAGCCCCACATCGGGCTCCCTGCTCAGCGAGAATTCTGCTTCTCCCTCGCACTCTCCCTCTGTTCTCTCTCTCTCTCAAATAAACAAATAAAATCTTAAAAAAAAAAAAAGAAAGAAAGAAAAGACAGTCAGGGAGGGCCTCACTGAGGAGGTGACATTGTAGCAGGGCCCAGTGAGGGCTGGGGGAACAGCCTGGAGGACAGTGTGGCTGAAGGCAGTGAGCAGGAGTCTGGAAGGTGGAGAAAGGGGCCAGAGCTGGGCCTTGTGGGCCTTGGTGTCTTTTGCGCAGAGGCTGATGGGGACCCACAAGAAGGTTTTGAGCAGAGGGAACATGGTCAGGTTTGCCTTTTTAATACAGTAGTTTGGCTACTGTGTGAAGAGGCAGGAGGTAGGAGGAAGGACAATGAGCTTTTGCTGGGGAGGAGGTGACGAGAACGGGGGTCAGGGGTAGAAAAAGCCCTTCACTCCCCACACCCCTCAGAGTTTACTTCCCCGGGAAAGGGACCCAGAAGAGCCAGACACGGGGGTAGCAGGGCTAGCTTGGGGATGCCGGGCAGAAGCAGCCCCCTTAAGCTCAGCAAGCCTGGCACAATGGGGACAGGGGCCTGGGTGCCTGAGCCGACCAGCTGGATGGCACATCAGGCCCTAGGCTGCCCACAGCCACTGGCCAGTGTGGCTACCTGAGGCTCCCAGCTCTGGGAGGGCGAAGATCAAGTCTGTCCTGTTTGCCACTCCCAGCACGTAGTAGGTGCTTAGTAAATCTTGGTGGAATGAATGAACAGGGCCTGGTGCAAAGCAGGTGCCAATCCGTTTGCTGAATGAGTCCGTGAATGAAAGGATTGCCTGCAGCCCTGTACTGTTTGCCAGGGGTTCTCAGATTAGTCTGAGTGCCTTAAAATAATTGCAGCTGCTGCTGACCACAGAGCTTTACCGTGAGCCAGGCCCCAGGCTCAGCCTCTGAAGCTGCATCCTACAACCCCACACAGCAGCTTCTACTGCTATGTCCATTTTACAGAGGAGGAAACTCAGGCCCAGGGACGTTAATTAATTCCCCCAAGGTCACTCAGCTGTTAAGCAGCAGAGCTAGGATTTGAACCCAGGGCTGGGTTATTCTCAGCTCTACTGTAATACCTCCTAAACTGGGATCTTACGAATGGCACCATCCCCTCAGTCGTAGATCCCGTGAGGGCAGGGACCTGTTCATGGGGTCCCCCGTGAACAACCCCAGCGCTCTGTCACATCTGAAGTGTTGGCTTGGCTCCTCACCACAGCCTCGGCCACCATCCTGATAAGGAAACCAAGGCTAGGAGCTGGGAACTTTTTCAGTAACGGTAGGGCTGAGAAGTGGCAGAGGAGGGCTCCGAATCCCCACCTTCGGAGCCGGGACAAGGGCTCTCTCCACAGCTCACCGCATCCCTCCTGTCCCCACTGCCACTTCACGTCCCCAGCACAGGAGCGGGGGGATCGAGTCCCCACGCCCCCAGACTGGACGAGGCAGGGGCTAGCTCCTGAGGGTCAGCTGATGTCAGAAACCCGTCCACACCGGAGGCCTGTCTGAGGATCCGGGGCCATTGGGCGGACCTCTCACCTCTGCCTCCTGCCTCAAGCGGCAGAAGCCATGGAAACTGAGCCTCAGGCCCCGCAAGGGAAGCTGGGCGTTTAAACCACACGCGTGGTGTGCATGGCTGCACACGCAGCAGTGAGCCCAGCAAAGTGGCGGCCGCCGCAGCGACCGTCACTGCTCGTGGAGCCCTCGGCCGCGGGCTCACCTCTGCGGGGCGTGAGGCGACAGTCCAGAGAAGCAGGCCCTGATATCACCCCCGGCTTAGATGTAGGAACAGACACGGAGACGTTAACTTGCCCAAGTCAGTGAGCACATAGGGGATTCGGGATTCAAAGCCAGGCAGCCCAGCTCAGAGCCAAGTGGACCAGGCCGGACACATAAGGGACTGGACCTCCCCTCGGTGGAGGGGGAGGGGGTGCGCTGGGCACTTTTCACCCCTTGCCGGTTGCTGTTTTGTTGTTGCTGCTTTCAGTCATGTGTGTGCATTACCTTGAAAAACACTTCTGTGCTCCTTTGTCCACGTCACCGTTTCCCCCTTCCGGGGGGGTGGGGAGCTCCCAGCCCCTCATCTCCCATTTCTTGGCTCATTTCCTCATAAGAGCCCTCCCTAGTTCCTCCCCAGTCCCCAGGGTCCTCTCTTCTTGCCTTGACGCCCCTCGGTGCCTCCCGGATTAGGCACTAGCCACCCGCCTCCTCTCGGGGCTGCTGGAGGCTGGCTGTGACCTTGGTGGTGAGTTGTGCCCTGCCTCATGCTGGCGGGCACAAGGCTCCCCGTGCCTCAGCCGAGTGCAGCACGCCGGCTGCCCACCTGGCTGTGAGGCCCCGTGCCACCGCCTGGCCCTCCCTGAACCAAAGAATCCCTCGGGGACCCCGAGGGTCAACCCTAGCAGTAGATCCCGTTTGCACCTTAGTAGTGCGTCCCAGGGTCCTCACACTCTGCCAGAGAGACTCATGCCTGCCTCTCTGGTCTGGGAAAAGGCACGGTGCACGCGTGTGTAATACCACAGGGGACCCTGGGATCTGACACTTGCTGTCAGGAGGATGGGGGATAGAGGGAGCTGAGGACACGACACTTCTTCACTGTACAGGCTCAAGTCCCGGCTCTGCCTCTTATCAGCTGTGTGGCCTCGGGCATGTTACCCAACCTCTCTGAGCCTCGACATCCTCATCAGCCAGATGAGTGCAAAGGTAGCATGTTTGGACCGTCACATGGAGTCACGTGCATGAAGTGCTTAACAGCGCCTGGCTCCTCGTGAGCACTCCACGAATACTAGCTGTGTCATGATTGCCATTGTTTTTGCTCAGTAGCAGGCATTCGCTGCATACTTTATGTATTTCAAATTATCCCCCACAACCCTAAAAGGGTATTGATATGACCATCCCCATTTTACAGATGTGGAAGCCGAGGCCCAGAGAGGAGGTGGCGATGTGTCTGAGGTCGCACAGCTGGATGATAAGGCAGGATTTAAACGCAGGGCTCTCTGGCCCAGGGAGCACGCCCACTCTTAGCCCCAAAATGGGCAGCCTGGACCCTGGGAAGCCCACTGCCCGCCTCCTTCCCTGAGAGCCAACTTCTGACTGGATCAGCGGGACTTCTGGCCTCTACTTCCCACCCGCTTCAGTTCGCAGGGCCTTGCCTCTGCCCCTGGCTTCTGTCAGGGCCTTCTCTCATCCAGATCTGGGGCTGGGGGTCTGCCGATCCTTGGGGGCAAGCCAGCTGACCACTCCTCCTGCCGGAAGTCTTCCCGTCCGGTTTCCCTGCACACATCCCTGCTGCACTCACTCCCTTCTAGCTCTGGCCACTGCCCCTCCTGTCCCTCTCCGTTCTGGCATCCCCTGCCCCGTCCCAGACCCCAGATCCCAGGTCTAACTGCTACTCGCCACGCTGTGGGCGCAAGAGACAAAAGCTCCTGTTTCCTGTGCTGAGCACCTGCCGTGGAACCTCTCTTCACCTTCCCCCCAGCAGCCCTGTGAGATGGGTAATACCACTGGGCCCATTTTACAGAGGAGGAAACTGAGGCTCCGAGAGGGGAAGTGACTTGCCCAAGACTGCACAGCAGTAAATGGCAGAGCCTGGATTCAGCCTCTGCCTCTACATTCCGCACTCCTCCTCTGACTTGCAGGGGCCTCACATTCAACATAAAACCCTTTGTCCCCAGCCTGCTCCTGTCCCAGCTCAGGATCTCCCAGAGAGGCCCCATCCCCCATGGGGCTTCCCAGCAGGAACTCTCTGAGCTGAACCTCCCCCCCACTCTCTCCCTTGGCCCAGGCTTTCCTGTTGCCCCACAAAGTGCTTCTTAGCCACCCTTGAGAGGTTGATGGCTCTCTGGTTTGGGGATCTTTGCACGGAGTAGAGGGGTCCTCCCAGCCCCTACTCTGTGGCCTGCCTGGCAGGCTTGGTTTTAGGGCATCGTCCCAGCTACCCCAGAGGGTGTGGGGTATCACCACTCATACACAAGGGGTCGAGGGATGACAGTAGGCAAGCCATTTGCCCAGAACCAGAAGCTGGTGGCAGAACTGGGGTCCAAATGCAGGTCTATTGTTGGCCATGTTACTCTCCCGTCTTCCCTAATTTTGCTCTACCCAGTAGAGAGCCCATACTGCCTGGGCAGACCCCTCTCCATATCCCTACAAAAATGACAATCCCACTATTAAGCGTTTCACAGGATTCTCTCCCTTGGTTTTCCCAACAAACCAGTTGGGGAGGGACAATCATCAGACCCATTTTTCAGATGAAGAAACTGCAGCACAAAGTGCTGACTTAGCTAGGTGCCCACATAGGCTGTGCCTTGGTTTGCTACCCTGCCTTGGTTTGCTAACCTGTCAAATGGGGTCATAACAGCCTCCTCACAGGGTGGCTGAGGGCCGCGCAGGATTGTGGAAGCCAGGGGCTCTTGGAGACACGCCCTCAGGAGGCTCAGAGATGAGGCCCGAGTGCACTTTTCTCCACCCGCCAGCATCCAGTCAGGGCCTGGCCTGCCAAAGGAAGGGCCCCATGTCTCCTTGAACATTTCCTCAGCCCGGGGATGCTGGGATGCCGAGAAAACGATGAGTCATCCACCCAAGCATAGGCCTCCCAGAAGCCTGCAGTCGGGTCCCAGCCGCGGCGCAGAAGGTTCCAGGCTGGTAACGGGGCCCCGTGGACACGATGAGTCCCAAGCTGGCCCCACTGAGCCCGGAGTCACCAGCTCTCCACAGCCCCCCACTGCCACATGCTACGGGCCTTAAGGACAACTCTTAGACTCCGCCCACAGGCCCCCGCCCTGCCCCGCAGGTCTGTACATCTGTCCACGTTCCTGGTGCCTTAACCTCCCCCTCTCCCACCCAAGAAAACTGAGTCACCCCTGACCTTTGAACAGCATTCTCCCCCCCACCTCCCCTGTCACCCAGTCCCAGTCCCTTGTCCTATGAGGAAAGCAGCCCCTCTTCTTCCTCCCAGGCTGGCCTTCTTTCTCTGCACCTTGCGATTCCTTTACCTCCTGTTTCGCCTTCATGGAATACGCCTTCCTCTTGCCCAGTGTTCTAGGGTTCCTTCTAGAACCCAAATCTGACTCCTTGCTTTCTCTCATGATGACACAAGGAGATAAGGACACACTAGTTCCTCTGAGTGGCTTTCCAGATCCTTCTCTTCCATTTGGCCTCAAATGATTTCACCAGCTCATCCTCTCAGGACCCCACAGCAGTTCTCGAGCTGATTTACCCATCCCCACCCCATGTGAAATGCTCTGCAGGACATGCTTCCTCAGGAAAGTGGCCCCAGTCACCATCATACGCAGCCTGCGCTAGCCTGTGAGAACCTGCCCCGCCGCCAAGCTCTCGCTCACATCCCCACCCCCTGGAATGAGCTTCCCCATGTTTCATTCTCGTTTGAAAATTTGGTTGGGCCCTCAAGCTCCAGCTCAAATGTCATCTTTCTGAGGACTCCTTGGACACTGCTGGGCAGGAGGAATGGTCTGGACTTTGGGGCTCCCGAGGCCCTCCGAGTACAGAAGTAGATGGGCAGTTCTCAGACTCCAGCTCTGAGGCATCTGCTGCCCCCCACAGTGGGGAGTCCCTTCGGGGCAGCAGCTAGTCTATGTGCTGGGGACACAGCAGGAAACAAAAGAGACTGGTCTGCCGTGGCAGGGCTCACCATCTTACAGGGAGACAGATACCAAACTTATAAACTAAAAACCGTACATAATGTCAGGGGCTAATAAGAGCTAGAGAAAAAAATTAAATAGAAAGGGGGGTGGTGAGAAGGGTCCAAGGGACTTAAAATGGTCCTCACTGAGTATCCGGGAGGGCCTCTCTGAGAAGGTGACGTTTGAGCAAAGACCCAAAAGAGGAGAGGAACCAGCCATGTACAGATCTGGAGGAAGAGTATTCCAGGCCTGGGGGAACAGCCCGTGCAAGGGCCCTGGGGCAGAATTGTGTTTGGTAGTTTTTAGAATAGCAAAGAGATGAGTGTGGCTGAGACCAAGTGGGCAAGGGGAGAGTGGAGTGAGGTGAAGGCATCAGGCAGCTGGGGCAGATGCTGCCGGGCTGCGGAGGCTTCAAGAAAGATTGGCTCTTGCTTTGAGTGAGACGGAGTCTTGGAGGTTCTAAGCAGAGGTAGGTGAGAATCTGGTTTGTTTTCTGCAAAGTTTTCTCTGGTGTGTAAGTTGGAAGGGATTACAGGGGGGCCAGAGTGAGCACAGTGCGGTGGCTGGAGGGGTGGAGGTGGTGAGAAGGTGAAATTTGAGATGTATTTTCAAGGTCAAACCAGCAGTATTTGCACACAGTTGGATGGGCACGAGGAGCTGTAAGAGAAAAGAGTCAACATGACTCCCAGGGGCAGGATGGGGCTGCTGGGATGGGGACAGTGGGAGAGCAAATGAGGGGCGAGTGACCTGCCTGTTCACACCCAGCTCTGGTGCTCTCTGGGACCCTGAGCAAGTTCCCTCCATTCTCAGCCTTAGTTCTCCCCCTTCCCAGGCAGGCCGGAGGGAGTGGATGACTTTGTGGGGAGAGGACAGGCCCAGCCTCCCAGCTGCTCTGTCTCCCCACCCCTGCAGCCCGCCCAGGTTGGGTCGGGGTCTGGGGCTGCAGTTGAGGTGAGGGGGAAGGATGGGGGGGTATCTGTCTCCCACCAGGCTGGGTCTTGGGCAGGTAAAGGGCTGCCTTGAGCTCTGAGAAGCTTTTGTGGAGTGCCCTCAGATGAGGGGGCCCCATGCACCGGGGGGTGGGGAGGTGCAGAGAGCTAAGGTGCCTGTGGACCCCCGCCTCCAAGTCCTGCGGCTTAGAGGGTCAGACAGCCACGGAACCCAAGCCCGACCACGTCCTCACTGTGGGACTCGGGCCGGTTCCCTGGCCTCCCTGATGCCAAGTTCTCATCTGCCTCACAGAATCTAGGGGCAGTTAAGTGCAATAAAGTGTCTGGCACATGGCAAGGGCTAGGAAACACAGAAGATGGGCTCAGGCCCCTGACCAGGGAAGGCACTCATTACAGCGGCCTCACTGTGTTCTAAGATCCCGGAGCCCAGAACTCAAGTTCCTGGCCAGGGACTGGAGCGGGGGTGGGGACGGGGGGTAGAAGGGAGAAGGCCTCCAGCATGCTCATCCTACTACCTTTCTAACTGCTGGATGCCTACAGGCCTTGGCAGAGTCCCCAGCCTCACCCCTCCAGCACCCCTCTCTGACCTCCAGGACCTGGCACCCAACACCAGGAAGGGATTCAGAAGCAGGAGGGACCAAAATGGCATTCCCGTGTAATAACTAGGGAAACTGAGGCTCGGAGCAGGGCAGGAGCCAAGCAGGGCAGAGAGACTCTGAGCTTTCAAGTCCCCAGCGCTGGAGGCTCATGCCACACCTACGCCCCTCATCAAGACCCTTCTGGTGTTCTGTGCAATTCAGTACAACACTAACCAGCCCCTAATGCCACTGGAGACACAGAAATGACTCCGACACAATCTCTAGGGAACTAATAGTTACCGCCCACCAACTATGTGATGGGGACTTGGCTGCGTGCTTTCTCTCCACGGGCCCATTTAATATCCACCACGACTTTCATCGCCATCCCCATTCTCCAGATCAGGAAACTGAGGTTCAGTGAGACCACACAGCAGCTAACATTTCCTAGGACTTGCACGTTCTTCAGACTCTACATTGCTAAATGCATTAATCTTCATACCAGTGCTATGAAGGAGACAGAATGATCAGCTCCACTTTACAGATGAGCCAACTAAGGTCAAATTGGTGAAAGGGCAGAGCTGGTATTTGAACCCAGGGCCCTGTGGCTTGAAACCCCACACCCCTCCTCTCCCCTGTATGTCAGGGTGGGCCAGGGGCAGGAAGTGGCCTCAGGAGTCCTCGTTCTAATAAGCTGCCCACCGTGGTGGGCCCTCACTCAGCTCTCTTCTACTCCCCCTCCTGTTTAGGGGCCCAGTTAGCAGACAGATACAAGTTAGCAGGCAGAACCCCGCATATGAAGCGGAGCTTTTCCAGTTTGCCAAGCCTCCTGGTGGTGGGGCTTTCAAGCCCATTTTCCAGATGAGGAAATCGAGACCCAGAGAGGTCAGGCAGGATACTTGCCCGAGGTCACATGGCAAGGAAGTGGTTGAGTTGGGATCCATCAGCCTTGACCCCCTCACTTCAAGTTCAGAGCCCTCTCTCCCAGAAGGGCACACCACCCCGCTCCATGGTGCTTGGCCTTGGGCTCAGTAAGTGCCCGTGTAGGGCAGGGAGTGGCGGAGGAGGAGGAGGAAGGCTGGAAACAAGGAGGTGCCTTGGCCCTTGTTATGGGGATGGGGACAGGGACCGGGACAAGGACACGGCACCACTTCTCATGTCCACTGCCTCCCTGACACTTTGCTTCGGCAGCTGCTGAGGCTCCGGGGGCAGCAGGGGCCAGGGCGGCAGCTCGGCTGTCTCTGTGATGATGAAGGACACCCCTGTCAGCCCTGCCCTGCCAGACTACTGGGGTTTCTTCAGGAGGATCTGGACCCTGAGTGCATGCACACACTCACATTCGTGGTCTGCCAATGCTCACGCCCCGGGTGCTTGCACATCGGCCAACACAGAAGCCTGCAGTCACACACATTCCCAGGCACGTAGTCTCCCCTCTACCTGGACACACGCACATGTGTGCGCTGCCCCGGGCACACGAGCATCCCCAGCCTGCACAGGGACAAGCACATGCACACTCACAGCCACAGTCACGCTGCTGCGCACACACAGACACACACAGAGCGTCCTCGTGCACACACATGCTCCATCTAGCCCATGAGCACACGCGCCTGTGCACAGTACTCAATCCATCCCACAATCTCTAAGATCTGGCTTCGAGAAGCCCAAGCTTGCCTGAGGCTGGGTCAGGCTCTGGACCTTTGTCCCTGGGCAGCCCTAGCCACAAGCTGCCCACCCCCCAGTCTTCCCAGCAGCATTTTTTTTTTTAAGATTTTATTTATTTATTTGACAGAGAGAGACATAGCGAGAGAGGGAACACAAGCAGGGGGAGTGGGAGAGGGAGAAGCAGGCCTCCCGCGGAGCAGGGAGCCCAATGCGGGGCTCGATCCCAGGACCCTGGGATCATGACCTGAGCCTAAGGCAGACGCTTAACGACTGAGCCACCCAGGCGCCCCCCCAGCAGCATTTTTAGGGTCCCGGATGGGCCTCCTGACTTTCAGACACCCAGGACAAGAAGGCAGTCTTTGGGGCCATGCCAGGTTTTATCCAAGGAAGAAGGAGGTGTGCTGTCCCCATGCCCAGTAGAAAGTGACCTAGGACCTGGAGTGGAGGCCCCGGGAAGGCAGAGCCTGATCCTCCAGCATCACCCAGGCTCCAAAACACAGCCCCTAGAGTGCCCGAGACCACATTCGCCCAAATCACCGAGGCTTAATTGACAAAATAGCCCACTTCTGCCACTCATGAGAAATCCAAATGGGGCCCGTGCCAGATGTCACTGTCAACCTTCTCCTCAAAAGTCCCCCGGGACCCAGGACAACGGAGGTCTCCTCCCTTCTTCTCACCCAGGACCCAGGACAACGGGGCCCTCTGCCCTTCTTCTCACCCTGTACCTGTCCTCGTGAGCCCCAGGTAAGTCCCCAGACACCTCACGCGGAGCCAATCCTGCCTCCAGCACCAGCCTGTGATTACAGACATCTTGAGCAGAGGGATTCTTGTAAACGAATTCAGATTAAGGTGTAACGGACTGAAAGCTTGTCACGAAGGACCTATGCTTTCCAAGGGATCGGGCCGCAAGACCCCTCAGACGGGGTCAGAATGGGGACGTGTACAAGCATCAGCCAAGCTCAGGGCCTGCCCCTGTCAGCAGCGAGGCCTAGTCCCGCACCTTGCTAAGCCTCAGTTTACTCATCTGGAGGGTAGCACAAATAGCAGCATTGACCTCTGGGGGATGGCGAGAATCTGACAAGTCGATGTGTGTCAGCCCCTCGGCACAGTGACAGGCACACGGTAGGTGACTCAGAAGCGGTCACTGTAGTGATAACTTGGAGAAAAGCAGGAAACATTGAGGAATTCAAGCGAAGATCACAGCATACATGACACCGGGCTAAGTCAGAGGCCCTTTCCCACCCGGACCAGTGGCCGCAGGTGCCAAAGGTTTACACAAAAGCTCTGGGGAGAAAGACCGAAGACTGAGAAAATGCTCTCCACTAAATGAACGTTGTCTGCAAACTGGGAAAAGACCACCATTAGTCAATTTGGCCAGCGGAACACCTGGGGTCCGGCTCGCAAAAGCCTAATGCTGACAGTGGGGTTTGGCAAGCTGGCGTTTCCCCTTGGGGAATGGGGCTCTAATGGGGGGATTCACAGCCTGTGATGGGCCCACGACGCCCACAGTGGAGCACAGAAATCTGCATTCCAGTCCTGGCTCCCTCCCAATGGGAAGCACCTCTCTCGAGGCCTCGGTCTTCCCATCCGGAAGATGGTAGAGTTGAGCTGAGAACATCTATCTCCAAGGAGGTCCTGGGAGTTGACAGATAGCCCGGGGCCCCGCCCCAGCCGTAACCTGTGGCCCTTGCAAGCCCTGGGGGAGGGGGACAGCCCCACTAGAAGAGACCAGAGGAAAAGGAAAGAGGTTGGTTCACTTTGTGGCCAATGCTGGAGCGGAATCAGAGGGTCTTGCCTCCAAGGGGTTTGCTTCCCCTGCTTGG
Organism: Halichoerus grypus; assembly: GCF_964656455.1. NCBI lineage: Eukaryota > Metazoa > Chordata > Mammalia > Carnivora > Phocidae > Halichoerus > Halichoerus grypus. The sequence continues at coordinate 111,628,439 of NC_135721.1, read as the reverse complement.
CAGCACACAGAGGCCAGAGCAGGCCAAACACAAGAAATAATAAATCCGGGGGCACCTGGGTGGCTCAGTCGTTGGGCGTCTGCCTTCAGCTCAGGTCATGATCCCAGGGTCCTGGGATCGAGCCCCACATCGGGCTCCCTGCTCAGCGGGAAGCCTGCTTCTCCCTCTCCCACTCCCCCTGCTTGTGTTCCCTCTCTCGCTGTCTGTCTCTCTCTGTCAAATAAATAAAATCTTAAAAAAAAAAAAAAAAAGAAAGAAATAATAAATCCTAACCAGGCTTTGCCCAGTCAGGAGGCCCCGGCTGGCTCTTGTCATAAAAAGATCTTATCCCCATGAGCACCCCGTGCCGCGGGTGGAGGACTCCGCCCTCCTCCCCTCAGCCCTCAGCCCTCCGCCTCCACTTCTATTTCCTGTGACAACCTGCAAACTGAAGACCAACTTGCCTCTCCCCCACGCCCAGGCTCTGGCTCGACCCCCGCCCCGCCCCGCCCCCGCCCGGGCCCCAGCTGCAGGAGGCCCCAGCAGAGTGTAATTCCCCGCGCCCTCCTCTCTGCCCTGGGCCCGTCCGGACAGATTAAGCCTTTGTCACACACACCCAGAAAAGCTCAGGGCCAGATGGGACGGGACAAGTGGTGTCAGATCATCGACCCGCGGCCGGCCGGGACTAGGGAAGGGCCCGACCACAGCACCGCATATGGCTGTGGGAGGAGGCAAGGGGGCCCGGGGAGGGGGCAGCCAGAGAACAACATGGAAGAGAGATGACACACCATGGCCACCCTTAGGACCGCACACTGCGCCAGGGACCCTGGTTCAGCGGCTGGATGACCCAACGCCCACACCCCCTCTTCCCTGCAATCGGTTTTGCTGCCTGCCCGCCCTCCCTCGGTGGCTCAGGAGGGCTTCTTTATCACATCCTTAGCTAGGCCCGCCTCCCCCACCAGCTGGGTGCCCAGGGGCAGGCAGAGTCCCACCGGCCCCAACACCCCATACCCAACACCAGGCCTGTGGGTGCTAAACAAGTGCCTCGGACAAAGGTTTACGGCCCGATGACCTTCACGAAAACCCACCCAGGACAAAACTACAGGATGTCTCCCAACTGCCACCAGAGGCCATGGCAACTCTGTGTGTGTGTGTGTGTGTGTGTGTGTGTGTGTGTGTGTGTGTGTAGGCCATTGAAGGCAGGGGATGTCCTTTGCACCTTTCAAAGCCGGTCCCATTCAGCCCCTCCCAGGAAGAGGCCATGGCTGGCCCAGAATTCCCAGCAGGATTTGTTCCTCTTAGATCAGTGGAAAGAAAAATGGAAATATAAAAATAATTACTGAGCCCCAGGAAGGTGCTTGGAGATGGGGGTGGCAGGACTCGGGGCAGCTCCTGCGGCCAGCTCCAGTTGGCTGAGCGAGTGGCAGGTAAGTAACGGGCTCCCTGGGGACCCGGAGGCCAGGCAGGAAGGCACGGGGAGCTGGAGGGGTAGGCTGTCCAAGGAGGGCACGTCTGCTCTGTTGTGTTTGTCGTCCTCCTGGCAGCCTGGGCAGGGAGACCTGGGTCCCCTTTCTCTGCCTCCCAGGCAGGTGGTCCCTTGGGGAAGGCTTATTATTGGTCTGGGAGCCAGGGTGGAGGCTTGTGAGGCCCCTGATGCCAGGGATAGGTGAGGCAGGCCAGCATGGGCCTCACGAAGGATCTGAAGAGACTGGCTGGGCTGGGAGGACCTGGAGCCCAGGCCCAGCACCCAGTTTCCGCATGTGGCCTGGATGGGTGTGTGTGTGTGTGTGTGTGTGTGTGTGTGTGTGTGTACCAAGTGTATGCTCATGCTTGCTCTGCCTGACAGCAGTGTTGCTAAGAGGGTAGAGGGACTGACCCATGATGCCCACTCCCTAAGGGAGAGATGGACCCACACAGAGAACCAGTGAGCCAGCTGCCAAGTCTGAGGGTCACCTGCCTCCCAACTTCAGTAGTGGGTGGAGTGCGGGATCCTGCCTCCCGCTATGTGGAAGGTTGAACCAAGACTCTCAGCTCCCTGGGGAGGGATAACCAAGCTGGGGTAGGAGGTGCTAACTGGCCTGGGTGGCTGAGGGCACTGACCCAGGGGAGGGGGCACAAGACCCAGTCAACCACCTGGTGGGTCACTGACCTCAAAAAAAAAAAACCACACTTAGATTGGGGACACTAGCCCAAGATGGGGAGAACCCAAGGGGGTATGGAACTGTCAGGGTGGGGAAGACTGACCTAAGCTGGGGAGAGGCAATGGCCCTTAGTCCCCATAAGGGAAAGTGGGCACTGATTTGGGCTGGGGGAGGGGTCCCTGATTCGATCAGGGGAGGGGACAATGACCCAGACTCCCCGGGTTTGGGGGAGAGCACTGATTGGGGCTGGGGTGGGGGGGTCCCTGACTCGCGCGGGGTGGGTCACTGTTCCAGCCTCGCCCTCCGGGAATCCGGTCCCGGCGCACGCCTCGGCCCGGCCCCATGCTCCGGGTCCGGCCGGAGGCGGCAGCGGCGCAGATGGGCTGCTGGCGGCCGCAGCGGCAGCGGCGCGGTTATCAGCGCTCCTCGCAGATGGGCCGCCCGCCCTCCGCGCTCACGGCTCCCCACTCCCCGCGGCCTGCAGCCCCGTCCCCTGGGCGCGGGGGGGAGGCGCCTCCGGATCCGCTCCCTGGCTCCCGCCTCCCTCCCTCGCGGCCCCCTCACCCCGCGGGCCCCGGCCCGGGCGGCCGCCGGAGGGGGAGGGGGAGGGGACAAGTGCACTTTTCGTAACGACCGAATCAATTGTGTGTGAAGAGCCCGCTCCGGCCGGGGACGGGGCTGAGCGCGGGGCGGGCGGGCCGGACGGGGGAGGAGCACGGAGGGGGGAGCGGGGGAGCGAGGGAGGGAGGGAGGCCGGCGCGGGGCGGCCCCGCTCGCTCGCTCGGGCCGGGCGAGGCCGGGGAGGGAGCGAGGGGGGCAGGGAGGGAGGCCGGCCGGGCCGGGCCCGGCCGGGGGCTGAACGCACTAATGGAGGGTCTCCGCGACGGAAAGTTCAAAGCTCAGCAGCGCCCCGGGAGCAGCCGCCCCCCCCAGCCCCCACCCGCTGCAGAACAATGAGGTCCCGGCGGGGGAGCCGCGGGGCCCGCGCCGCACGCCCTCTCCAGGGCGCCCCGGGCCGGAGGGGACGCCCCCGCCCGGCCGCCCGCCTCCTCCCTCCCGGCGGCTGCGGTTCCCCGCCCCCTCCCCCACGCCACCCCGCCCGGACCGGGCCGGCCCCGGGGACGGGGGAGGGGAGGGGATGGATAGGTCAGGCCGCCCCCGTCCCGGGGAGGGGGGAGCTAGGGGCCCGGGGGGGCGGAGGGGGCGCCCCACCCACCCGCGCGAGGCTGCTCCTGCGCCAGGCTGCGGCTCGGGCCGCCCCTCCCCGGGCCAGCCCCGGGTGGGGTCGGGGAGACAGTGCCCGGGCGGGCCCCCTCCCCTGGCGCTGGGGAGCCGAGTGGACTCCCCGTCCCGTGGCTACCCCTGCCCCCCCTCCCGCGGCACCACCCTCCACACACACATACACACACACACACACACATACACACACACACACACACACACACACACACACACACACACACACCGCCCAGCCGGCCCGGGGGCGGGAGCGCGAGGCGCCCGGGACAGGCAGCCCCGGGGCGGGCGGGGGGGGGGGGGAGGCTCGGGCTTCGGAGCAGCCGCCTGCTGGCTGGGGGAGGGGACGGGAGGACGGAACATGCTGGGGTGAGCTGCCCGGGACAGCCCGCCCGGCACGGCCACGGCCCGGGCAGCGGCGCAGAGGGGGGCAGGGACGCCCCGAACCCGGAGCGCTGCCTGGGCGGGCCGGGGCGGGCGGGTGAGCAGGGACGCGTGCGCCTCGGGCGGGCCAGACCCATGGACAACCTCAGGGACACACGTTTGGACACACATCCACACCCCCACACCCCGCCCCCGCCCGCCCCGAGCCCCGCGGCGGGACCGGCCCGCGGCCGCCGCGCGCGCACTCACCGAGCCCGTCTTGACCGGCACATACACCACTTGGCCCATCTTGGGTTCCCGGCCGCTGCCCAGGCGGAAGCCCTTGGAGCGCACCCAGAACTGGAACTTGCCTTTCTCGCCGGCCGCCGGGCCGCTGCCTGCGCCGGTCCCGCCGCCGCCCTGCAGGACCTCGGCGATCCGCTGGTATTTGCTGCGTGTCACCGTCTTGGTTTTGGCCGAGTCGCCGTAGGTGCGCAGGCACCAGTCCCGGAACTGGCGGCCCAGCTCCGAGTCCCCGGGGCTGCGCTCGCGCTCCCAGCCCCCGCGCAGCAGCAGCGTCGGCTTCGGCATCCTCCCGCCGCGCCCGGCGCCCTCGGGGGCGGGCCGGCCGCCGGGCCGCCCGGTGCCGGGACTGGGCTGGGCTGGGCCGGGCCGGGGCGCGCCGCGGCCCGGGCTGTCCCGCGGTGTGGCTCCGGCGCGGCTGCTTGATGGGCACGGGCGGCGGCCGGACGCGCGGGGCTGCGGCGCGCTCTGTCCTGCTCGGGCGGCGGCAGCGGCGGCGTTGGCGGCGGCGGCTCCGGCTCGCCTCCTGCTCCGCCTCCTCCTCCCCCCCGGCCGGGATGCGGGAGCGATGGAGGCAGCTCCGGGCCCGGAGGTGCAGAGGGGGCGGGCCGCCCCACGGGCGGCCGGGGGAGGCGGGAGGCGGGGAGCGGCTCCGGGCGCGGGGAGCGAGACCGAGCCTGGGCGCGGGCGGCGGCGGCGGCGGCGGCTGTCAGCTCGCGCGGCTCATCCTGCTCCTGCTCTGGCTCCCGCTGCCGCTGCTCTTCCTCCTCCTCCTCCTCCCGCGCCCGCCTCCACCACGCCGCGGGATCCCACCTGTTAGAGCGTCGCAGCCTTCGCCGCCGTCCCCCCCGCTCCCTCCCGCGCCCGCCCGCGGGGCCCAGACCCCGCCCCGGCCCGGCCCCTGGGGGCGCGGGGGCCGCCGCGCCCGCAGCCGCCGAGAGGGCAGGAGCCGCAGGCGCGCAGTGCCCAGCCCAGGGACCGAGTTCCCTCCGGCCGGGGCCTGGCCCCGAGCCTCGCAGGCCGCGCTCCGCCCGGACCCGGCGGTCTCGCAGGGAGTAGGGCGCAGACCCCGCCCGGCCACACGCGTTCCGGCCTCCCCGGGCGGCCCCGCCCGATTTTAGCCCGGCGCGGGCGGCACAGGGCAGGCGCCCTTCCCTCCCTCCTGCAACTGGCCTGATTTCTCCGGTGCGAGCCCAGCGCCAGAAGAGCAGTGTTCCCCCGGGGAACCCCAAACCGCCGCCTTTCGGGGGCCCAAACTTCCTTCCCTCTCCCCTCACCCCGAATTCCCCGAAGTTTGGCCGGCCTTACTTCTGCCGGCCCCACTGCTCTGGGACAGCCCCAGGCCCCAGGGAAGTTGTCAACATTGGCCCGTGGCCTCACTCAGGCCAACCCCACCAAGGCTTCAGGCCACACGCAACACACCCACAAATTCATCCCAAGACACCCTGCCTTCACGGGTGCACCAAGACCTGGAATCTCTTGCTGAGTAAACTGAGGTGGCCCCCTATCCCCTTCCTCTCTGGGCAGGACTGACCTTGGGGAGAGCTGGCCCCCTCCCCTTTAATGCAATCAGGAACATAAATAAAGGCACAGGCCAATTCTCCGGACTTTCTGCCCTCCTTTCCTAACCGGTCGTGAGGAATTACTTGGCCTCTCTCCTTAGTGTTCCCTGAGGCCCACTCCCGTGTTCCCAGGCCACTCCTGCCGGCAAGTTCCCACTCAAACCGGAGGCCCAGATTTTGACCAGTGCAGGGCCATTTACTGTCTAGGAACCAGTGGTTACCCTGTCCCAAGGTCCCCCACCCTGGAACCTACAGTATGCCATGTCCTGGCATCTCAGAGGCAGAGGGGATTGGCCCATTTTGCAGATGAAGCCCTGGGGCCTGAAGAGGTCGCCTGACCTGCTCAAGGTCATGCAGGGAGGACAGGACGGTTTCAGCCCAGGGCTGTCTGTCTCCTGCTACCACATCACACAGGAAGTCTCTCCTTGCCATCCCACTGGGAGGAATCCCCACACTGTATGTGCCTGCCTCACTTATCCCAGTAGACAGGCAGTTCCAGATGCTCAGGGCCCATGTCTGACTCATCCCTACAAGCCCAGGCCCTAGCACAGTACCAGGCACACAGTAGGTGCCAATAAATGCTGAAAGAACCAAAGAGGTCTTCCAAGTCCCAACCTCGCTCTGCATTTCACATAGAAGATTTATTTTTAGATAATTTACATTTCCATGTTACTTTATATACACCAACAACTCCATAGTCATTTTTCCTCTTCATCTTCCCAAAAGCTCTTTTTGGTTCCAGGCTGGCATGCCCATTTTTCAGAGATGACCACTGGGGCTTAGAGCGGGGGAAGGCACTGCCTAAAGGCCACCCAGCCCCAGAGGTGCGGGGCTTCTGCATGATTTGGAAGCCTATGCCCTTGACTTTTCCAATATATCCCTTGACACTTACCCCACAGCTGACTTCCTTCCCGAGAGGAAGAGCGCCCTCGCCCAGGAACGCTTTGCTGACCACTCTCAGCAAAGGTGCCGTGGTGCCTAGGTGGTGGGGCCCCCATTTGAGCCTGGGTCTCTCTCTTCAGTTCCAAGACCCACTTCAGTAACCACTAAGCCAGACCACCCATCCATGCAATCTGGGTCTTTGCCTGCCTTTCAGAATCTAGAAACCTGGTTACCAGTCTTGGGCTGAGTTCTAGTGTGGCAGAAGGTATTAGCACAGTGAAAAGAACATAGGCTTCCTGTAGAGTCCAACAGATTTGGGCTGGAATCCTGACCGCTATTTGCCACGGGCATTCTTCACGCCCACTGGGCCCAGTTGGCTGCTCCCCAACGGAGTAAACCCATCAATCCGCCCTTCACTGAACCCCAACTTCATCTTCTATTTAATGGAGAGGGTGTCGTGGACGTCAAGTTCAACGGAATAATATACATGAAAGTGCCTGGCATATAATAGGTGCCCAATAAATGCCATTTTCTCCTTCACAGAGGCTGCAAAGTGTTCAAGGAGGAAAATGGGCATTGTTGATACTTATTCTGTTTCATTCATTCAACAAACATTTCTTGAGCAGCCATTATGCACCAGGTGCTGGGGATATAGCTCTGGGATCCCGAAGGTCCTTGCCTTTGTGGAGCTCACTAATGGGTGGGGAAGATGGCCGTGGAATATATCAGCCATCAATAATTACAGCTTGTGGGAGGAGGGGCACCTGGCTGGCTCAGTCTGTAGAGCATGCCACTTGGGGTTGTGAGTTCAAGCCCCACATTGGGGTAGAGATTACTTTAAAAAAATTGAAAAATAAAATCTTAAAAAAGAATAATAATTACACCTTGGGGAAAGGGCCCTGATGGAAAAAGAGAGCTGTGAGAGCAAATGGACACAAGGGACTGCTCTTCTCTGGGCGCCGGGAGCATGACCGAGCCTGGGGGGATCAGGGAAGACCCCTCTGAGGTGGCATATTTGAACAGTGAGTTAAATGACAAGGAGCCATCTACGCTACATTCTGAGGGAAGAGCATGCCAGGCAGAGGGAACAACATGTGCAAAGGCCCTGAGGTGGGAAAGAGATTGGCATTTTCCAGAAGCTGAAAGAAGGCCAGTGTGGCCAGAATGAAGTGAGTGAGGAGGGGTTAGAAGGCAGGAGACTGTAGGAATAACTTCGAATCGCATCCTAAGTGTGATGCAAAGCCACTGGTGAGTAGTAAAGAGGGGAGAGACTGAGGAGTAGAGAGGAAGTGAGGGGTGGAGGCCCTGGGGTCTGGGGTCAAGGGCCGTGGAGGTCAGAGGCCTTGCTTTCTCCTCCCGTATGTCAGCTCACTCTATACTAGGCCCATCTCAGTCTTGTGCCCCAAAAAGTACCGGGCAAAAAGTGGAGGTGGCTGAGCAGAATGAGAGAGGCCTACTGCAGCCCAAACCCACTTCTGCCAAAACAGATCCCTGGACCTCTAGCCTATTCGTATCAGCGGCGTCCTTTAGCAGGGGGTCCTGCCCCAGAGCATGCTGGGTGGGAGGTGAGTTTCTAACGTCCAGCTTGGGGAGGGGGGCAGTCATTGTCCTAGGGGGCAACTGCTCCTCTTTTCTTCCCATCCCAGCCACCTGCTGAAAGGACAAAGTAGACTGTCCCATTAATTAAGGTCAGTAGAGCCCTCGGATTTTTTCCTCTACCCTCAGTCCAGATGTCCAAGGGAGGCTGGAATTGAAGCATAGGGAACTCAGGCCCCCAGGGCTCGCGTCCACTTGGGATGCTGACAGGAATGTCCTGGGTCACAAGAGGTTACCAATGCAGGGTCTGCTGAGAGTATCCAATACAAACTCTGCCTTTTACAGATGGGTAAACTGAGTCCCGCAGAGGGGAAGAGGCTCGGGGCCACAGGCAGAGCCTTTACCTGATTTGGCTCACATCACCCATTTTTCACTGAGCTCTGATGCTGGGCCCAGGGGAGTGGGAATGCCTACACCTCAGAGGTGAGGTGGCCCTACCCCAGCCTGGGGTGGGCCGTGGTGACCCAGGCCCCACTGAGGCCTGTCCACCAAAGACTGGGGGGAACAGGAAGGCCCCGGAGCCTTGGGAAGAGGTGGCTGCCACTGCCGGGAGCTGGTGCCCCTTCCGCCAAGAGCTCGGGCAGTCATTGTCCCCTCCCACTCCAAAGCACCTCCCCATCCCCCTGCAGTTGGCCTGCGCGCACCCCCCACCCCCGCCCCGCCCCAGGTCCACCTGTCCCAGAACGGCTTCCTGATCCGTCCGTTTGGCTCAGGGGCTCCCATGGTTGCTCACAGACTCCTGGGGTCTCCCCATCCTCGCTCTCACCACTGCAGTCTCACGTTTGCCTGGTTACCTGTACCTACCAGGGCCCAGCACAGGAGCTGAGGTTTAGCAATTATTGAATAAATGAATAAATTTTTTTAAAAGTGAGGGAATGAATGAAAGAATAAATGGGCTGGTTCTAAAAATGCACAGCTCAGATGGAGGTCGACGGCATTTTCCACCACCCTCCTCGCCACACCCTTGCCGACCAGTCCCAGCCTTCCGTGTGGTGCTCGGGCAGGCTCTGCCGAGGGTGCCTGACGCGGGTTCCTTGCTCCAAGCCTCGGTTTGCAACGCTGGTGAAGTGGGGACAGTAAGGATCCCTAACTCACAGGGCTACCGTGAGACTAAGCACTCAATAAACGGTAGCTCTTATGATGACCGTGTCTGTCGACCCCGTGTTGGGACGTTCCGTTGTGAGTGTCCTCTGTGTGCGTCGGTCGCCACGCCTGGTGCGGGGAACACAGCAATGAACGAGACTGACCTGGACCCAGCCCTCATGAAGCTCAGGGAATAGCTGACGTTTCAAAGACAATGACAGATGGGTTGAGAATTAGAAAACAAAAAGGTACCACGGGAACACGGGGCAGGGAGACTCGGATGAGCATCGCTGAGAAGCCCTACCCAAGGGCTCCGAGGACAGAGGCGCTCAGGGCAAAGAGCAGAGGAAGCAGAATAACGTCTCCAGGCCCACAACGGCCCATGCCATGGTGCCCGTGGAACCACAGTCCACTGGGAAAGCGTTCTGCCTGCCTCACAGAGCTTGAAAAGCTTTTGAGTCCAGCATCTCCCTTCTCCAGAAACGAAAGCATCAAGAGACAAGGAATTTCTTTCAAATGTCACCTCCCCAGAGGAGCCCTCCTTGACCGCCCTTTTCAATATACCACCCCCCCGCCTCAGTGATTCTATCCTCTTGCCCTGCTCTGTTCATCTCCAAAGACCCAGCACCACCTTGCAGTCTAGGGATTTGTTTCCTTGTTTCTGTTCATCTCATGCACGGGGATGCATGTTCTCAAAGGGCAGGGATTGTCTCTCGACGGCAGTATCTCCAAGTCCTCAGAATGGCCTCGCACATAGTAGGTGTTCCATGCGTCACTGTTGAATAAATGACTGAGGAAACCCCAAGTGTGTGTGTGTGTGTGTGTGTGTGTGTGTGAATGTGTGTGTGTATTATAACTAAAATTGCAATGAGATCCAAGAAGATTTATGTCGAATTAGAAAGGAAGGAGGCTTGTCTTTCTGTTATTAACTTTGTCTATTGCTAGTCACTTCCCTCCATCAAGCCTCAGCTTCCCCACGTGTAAACGGAGGCGGTACCTACTTTGCAGAATCACCGTGAGGCGTCAATCAAATGTAGTGCGGAGTGCCCAGATGGGGCCTGGCACACAGTAGGTACAATTTTATTATTCTGATGGTGCCCTTGGTGGGAGAGGCTCATGGAGGGGACCCCCTGGGCCCGAGCCTTCCTGCATACACAGAGGAAGCTGACACTGGATCTGTCCCGTCACTTGAACTTGCCAGTAATTTATTGATGCTGGATGCTGGCACCTAGCAGCTCACCGGGTCAGCCTCGGGAGCAGGTGTGGGGCCCACGGGACCTACCCCCAGCCTCACGCCGGCGGGGCGGGGTGGGGAGAACGGATCCGCGTGGCCCAGGAAAACTGATAGGTCAGCGCTTACAAATCCTCTGCTGTGTGCCAGGCACGGAGGGACTGCGAAAAAATCCAGGTGTGGTCCCTACCTGGCCTGAGCTCATAGAGGGTGAGACGGACATAATTTCTAATTTGAATAACAACAAAAACAGTGGTGGGAACTGCATGAGAGCCCATATGCCAGGAGCTTCTTACCTATAACCACATCGAAGCCTCATATGAGGCCTTGTTCATATTTTATATTTGTCATCAAGGAGAGGTCAAATGATGTGCTCAAGGTCACACAGATAGTGAGTGCCACAGGGAGAATTTGAACCCAGATCTGACCAGCTCCAAGGCCCAGGTACATGAGATTGCTACTCTGCCCCCACCAGGCAGGCTGGGTTAAGGTGTGTGTAAAAAACAAACTAACTAACAACTAACTAATAACTAACTAACTGACTAAAGGGCTCTGGGAGTTCAAAAGTAAGAAGTGAGTAGAGGCTCATTCCACTGAAGGCCTCCTAGAGGCTGAGGCCTCTAGCTGGCTTTCAGAGGATGGGTGGGAATAGCAAACAGGAAGTGTGAGTCAGAGCACGGAGACATCCCGAGCAAAGGCTTGAAGGTAGAAAGGGAATGGTGTGTTTGGAGTGTGGTGGGCATGGCCACCTGGGTGAGCGTAGGTGCCCTGTAAGGGGGCAACAGGCATGCTGGGGCCTTGAATGCCTGGCCAGGCTTTTGACCTCATGGAAGGACCATGGGGAGCCATGCGAGGTTATTGAGCAATGAAGGCACTGTTTCCCCCTGACCTGGGTATTCGAAGAGGCTGGCCGGTTAGGTCAGAGGGGGCCTGGCATATAAGCACCTCTGACGTCAGGTCCAGCTTCACCTCCCTCCACCCCCCTTTCATCAGCCCTCGGGGCTCGGCGTGCTCACCGGCTCCAGAACACATCCTGCTCACTCTCACTTCCGTGTCTTCGTTCTCACAGATCCTTCCGCCTGGCGTGCCCACTCGGTCCCCCGCAGTCCTACTCACTGTGCCAACCTCCCTTCCAGGCTCCTTCCTCCATGAAGCCCACCCTGACACCCCCCCCCGGCCCTCAGGTGCATGCCAGGGCGAGGCCAGGACCCGTCCTCCAGTCAAAGCTGCAGTGCTCACCATCCACCGTGGTCAGCTGTCACCTTCACCTGCCGAGCAACATCCTTCTCCCCGGTCATCTGAAGTTCCTTTGAGAAACTGTCCCTTCCCCATATTTGGAGCACGTAGCTGGAGCATGACTGACCTGAACACTGGCCATCGAAGACATCCCATCCCCTAGACCAAAGTGACTGTGGCCAGATTTCCAACAGCACTACTTGAGCCCCTGGATTCAGTCATGCTTGAAGGCCCTTTTCATTTTCATCTTGGTCTCTTTGTGCTGGATTTCTTGCAAACCACAGATCCTCGTCAGATGGACCATCTGTTCAATGCAGTGTGGGTCTCCTCTGGTCTGGCCCAGACAGCAGTAGCAGCCTCCTCACTGGACTCCTGGCCTATAGATTTCCCCTCCACCCCAACCCAAAGGGTCTCTTCTCTCAATTATGACCTCTATTATGCCCCAGAATGAACTCCTTGGCTTAGCATTCAAGGCCTTTCACTGTCTTGTTCCAGCACCCCCCCACCACCCCCACCCCCCGGCTCTGCCAGACACACTGAAGTCTCCATCCCCTGCAATAACAAACTCTTAACACGACTGACTCGTATATTCTGTTCCCACCCCTGGGGCTGCCCTTCCTCTCTAATTCTCTTCTGGAGAACTCCTACTCATCCTTTAAAACCCTATTTGACTGTTCACTTCTCTGCCATACTTCCCTTGCCCCTCAGGCAGGGTGAGAGGTCTCTTCCCCCGGCACCTCAAGCTCCCCGGCTGGGCTCCTTCAGAGCAATGACCATACGGTGTGGTCATTATCTTTGACCTGGCTACCTTCTCTCCAGAGAAGGAGCTCCTCAAAGACAGGATCGTGTCTTGTCCATTTATCTCCCAAAGGGCCCGTTAACAGTTGTCAACTTACTGACTTACTGATAGGAGTTCAGCTCGAGGTCGTGAATCATTAGGTAACACTTTCCGCTGGTCAGCTCTTCCAGTTAAGCCACTGGCTGGGTTTTCTTTACTTCAGGACTTCTCAGAACCTTTAATGTGCTTGTGGGCACTGTGAACCTCTGTCCCAGCTTCGAATCATCTTACCCAATTGCCCCATTTCAGGAATGATGAGGGACAAGAGAGGGACAAGGACTCATCCAGGCAGCTGACAGCAGAACAGGGCCTGGGGTCCAGCTCTCCCCTCTGCACATTTGCTCCCGTACACCTCAGGCCCCCGCTCAGGACAGTCACCTCTGTAGCAAAATGTCAAGAGTGAGGGTCTCTGGAGCCAGACTGCCTGCCTTTGAGTGTTCTACCCCCTCTCACTAACCGTATGACCTTGGCCAAGTGACTTAGCCTCTCTGAGTTTCCATTTCCTCATTGGTATGGTGTTGACCATAGCAACACCTGCCTCATGGGGTAGCTGTGAGGGTTCCAGGGAAGTGGTCCACCTAGAAGCACTTAGCACAGTGGCGGGCACACACTAGGCCCTCAATACGTTGCCACCAGCGTCTCTATGACCTCAGCTTTCTCAGGAAGTACTGGGCACGCTGAGCACTGACATCTTGGGGGAGCTGCGGGTCTCTCTGGAGAAAGAGGCCAACTAGATGCTAGGTCCAGCCCGAGCTGACCTCCGCAGGGTTTGAATCCAGGTCTTAGCACCGGGCCTGCTCATCCAGATGTCCAACTCTTCGTCCTTCTGGATTTGAAAAAGACATTTTTGTTTAGAGGCATTTTCCCCCACTTCATATTGGCTCCACAAATTGGATTGTGTTGAGTGGTTTCTGACAAGCAAGTCGAACAGGCATGTGTGTGGAGGAAACGTAAGGCCACCTCTGGCCACGGGGGTGGATCCGAGGCCTTGGGTTCTGCCGGTTGCTGGCCGCGAGCTCAGTTCCCCGACAGCTGCATCCTGGGGAGAGCGTGTGTCTTTGGGGTGATCCAGAAGGACTTCTTCCCCAGGGAATTCTTTCCAGAGGTTTCCCAGAACCTTCCCTTAGAGGGAAGGCCCTAATGGCAAGTGGCCTGGCTACTTCCTCCACCCTACCAAGCAAAGGAGTTTCATGGGTTCAGATTCATGGGGGCGGGGGGTGGGGGGAGAGTCTGCCTCTGAGTCTCCTGCCCCCGGCTCCGTCCCCTCCACAATAATAGTCAAGGACCATGAGGTGGATCACAGTGCTTCTCCACATCTTCAGGCATCCAGACAAAGGGAGGCTGATGTAGTAAAGCAGGAGAGATTTCAGTTAGACAACGGGAAGGACTTCCTCCTGCCAGATAGCTCAAACCTGGGCTGTGTATGACCTTGGAAAGAATATTCAACTAGGAGTCAAGACAGCTTTGGCTGATGATTACTGTGGGACTTTAGGTCAGTGCCTCATTTTCTCCTCTTGGTTTGCTCATCTACAAGATGGGGATTATAATTTCTATTCATTACAGAGGATTTCAAATGAAGACAGTGAGATGAAGCCTTGAGGCCAGTGGCAGGAGGCTGGATCAAATGACCTCCTAGGTTCCTTCTCCTTTCTTGTTTGGAAGGGATTCCCAGGGCTATGGCCCTGGCTTAAGGCCCAGGGACCCACAGTGAAGTGTGAATGGGTGTATGTGTGTGTGTGTGTGTGTTACACAGTAGGTGCTAAGTTAACAATTTATTTTTTCCCCCTTCTCTTGGGCCACTCACCAGATGCAGAAAGAGCCATAGGCAGATGTTAGAAAGCCCGGATTCTAACCCTGGTCTGCCCCCTGCTTGCTTTGACCTTGGCCATGTCCCTTACCCAACTGAATCTCAGTTTTCCCATCTGTATCATGAGGAGTTTGGATGGTTTCCAAGATCACTTCTCTCCTGAAACTGGGAAACCCGTGACTGACCCAGGGAGGTCTGACCCCTGCTCTCCCACCTTCCCCACCAGCCATCACTGCAAGTTCCAGATACATGGATCTTCCTTTGCTTCCTTGAATTTGCCAGGGCCTTGGGAATGGGCTCAGGCCCCTCTCACAAGCCATGTGACCCTGGACGTGTCACTCCCTCCCACCCCAGGGCCTTTGCCCAAACCCTTCCCCTCTTGCCATGAGTTCACCTGATGGATTCCAACTCATCCTTAGAGCGGCCAGCCTGGGTGGAGTCCTAGAGGGAGGCCCTGGGATGGGTGGGCTTCGCAAGCCAAGGAGAACCTGGGCAGTGGGTGCCAGGGGAACGCACAGCTAGAGCCCCCATCTCCCCTGGGGCGGGATCCTGGGGGTACCCGACTTGGTAATCACACCATTTGCCTAGTGCCTCCTGGGTAAGCTCTGTCGAATGGGTGGTGTGCCAGGCACTCTGCTGTCGCCGGACCTCTCGGCAATCAGGAGCACCACTCTGCAGGTGAGGCTCTGAGTGCGGAAGGTCTTGCCCCAGGCCGCACAGGTCTGTCTGAAACGTTCCTCTCCTCCAGGGACGGGATCCCGGGGACCGTGTGTCCCTCCTCCAGCAGCCAGCACCTGTGGCAGACCCTGGAAGGCAGGTGAGACCGAGGGGAATGGAGAACATGAAGCATCTTGCCCAGGATCTCACCAGGCAGAAACAAAGCAAAGAAGGGTAGCTTCTCTGTGGCTCCCAAAGCTCCAAAGTGTGGAAGCTTAAGGACCCTCATTAGGGCTCATGGACTCCAAGCTACCCCTTTTACAGATGGAGAAACTGAGGCCCAGAAAAAGGATGAGCCACATCCAGGGCCACCAGGCGGGTGAGGCACAGACCAGAACCCAGCAGGGCAAGTACAAAGGCCCTGAGGCTGGCACAAAATATGAACTAAGGCCAATGGGCTGAAGGGAGATGAAGCTGGAGAGGGGGGCTCGGGCCAGACCAGGCAAGGAGTTTGGGCTCTAGGCCACAGCAATGGGAAGTGATTGGACCGGAAAGGTCTATCTAGCACTGGGCCTGCAGGAGGGCAGGAGGGGCTTAGGGAGGCCTGGGAGACGACCCGGACACTGCTGCTGTCCCCCAGCCTCCGGACCTACTTGCCCACCTGCCGACTCCACATCACCACTCCAAGCCTGAGCTCCCGATTTCCACTCCCAAATCGGTCCTTCCCACTGCCTCCCCTTCTCAGGAAACACCAACTCCATTCTTCCCATTGCTCAGCCAGAAAGCCTGGAGTCACCCTCACCCTCCACCTTCCTGTCTCTCGCCCTGCCACCCAACGCATCAGCAAACGTCTTCGGCTCACCTTCGAAATATAACCAGAATCTGACCACTTCTCCCTGCCCTGCTGCCACAGACCCTGCCCCAGGGCATGGGTGATGGCAGCACCCATCTCTCCCTGCCCCCACCCTGGCCCACAGTGTACCCTCCGAAAGACACCTGGAGGGAAACCGTCCCTCCCCAGCTCCGAGGCCTCTTGTGGCTCCCCGCCTCCCTCCAAGTGAAGTCCTGACCTTGGCCCTTGAGGCCTTCATGCCCCGGCCTCCCTGTGCCTGTCCGGCCCTGTGGTCCCCAGTGCATTCCCCTCTCTCCTCCTGGCCGAGTCGGTGTTCGTGCCCCATGGCATTTGCCCGTGCTGCCCCTTTCCCGGGGCTCTGCAGGGCCGGCTCCATCACCCCCTCTGGGTCATCCGGTGTCACCTTCTCAGGCTCCCGTGACCACCACCCTAGTTAAAAATGACAATCCCTTCTCCCCCCACTCACACATCCCTTTCTCAGCTTCGTTTTCTCCGTAATTCACCTCACTTTCTAAGACACTATTTACTTGGCCCATCCTATGGCTCGTTCTCCGCCCCCTCGACCACCTCACCCCACATCAGGGCTTCAGCTTCCCCAGGGCAAGAGTCTTGGAATCACCGGGGCCAAGAGCGGTGTCCGGGCCACAGTGGTTAAATTCGTGTGGTTCTAACAAGGTGGGAGGCCGCCTTAATCTCCTCTCACGGGAGGAGGGGACAGAGGCTCAGGGAGGACGAGGTCTGCCTGAGGTCACGGGGCCAGGACACTGTGGGGCTGGGACCTGGACCCCGGTGGTGGCTCGGACTGGGAGCAGGCTGGAAGCAGAGGCTGTGGCAGGGGGGAGTGGCTCCTGCCAGCCCCTGTGGCCAGCCCTCCCCAAGGAGCCACGGCGCCCGGCAGGGAGAGGGCTCCAGGGCGGTGGTGTAAGAGGGGCAATTGGGAAAGGCCCAGGGGCACCAGGTCCATTCTACAGTTGCCCAGTCCTCAGAGCCTGAACGGCCATGAGTGAGAAAGGAAGTCAGCAGGATCCAAAATAGGTCTGTGTTTTGGGAAGTGAAACTGGGTGCTGGGGACACGGCCAGGGGAAGACCTGGGCCTCCTGGGTTGAGGCTGTCAGGGTAGGGAGTCTTCTCCTGCCTCCTCAGCCCAGGAAGGGGGGGTCTCGTGGATGGGCTCAGGCCCCTCTCACAAGCATGTGCCCCTGGACCTGTTATGTCAGCTCTTTGACACTCACTCTTCTCATCTCTGAAATGGGACTAAGGTATTGGGGACCGGAAAGGTACAGTAAGACCATGTCCTGAAGCCCGAGGCTGTTGTTCCAAAGATGGTAATAGTTACTGTTGGTATTCCAGATCCATCTCAGTGCCTCCTCCTCCAGGAAGCCTCCCCAGACCCTTAGATCAGAATGACTCTCTCCTTCTCTTTAACGTCTGTGTTTCTGTTCAAATGTGTCTTTTCCACCAGAGGAGGCAAGGACCCCATATGAGTCCTCTTAGTGTCCCCAGTGCCCAGTACAAGGCCTGACATGTGGGAGATGCTGCAGCCTGGGACTGGATGGGGGGACGAGGGCGGAGGCTTGTGTACGCCCTTGAGGGTCTGATGTCTGCACCCTGAGAGCCAGCGCCTCGGGTGGCCTGGAGCTGTGGCAAGAGGAGGGCTCGGAGGGTAGGCGAGTCATGTTTCCTCTGAGGCTCAGTTTACTCATCCATAAAATGCGGACACTTGGAAAATAGGCCTCACAGCTTCTCTGTCCTGGATCAACGGAACACAGGCCAAGCGACATGCTACCCCACATACCTCAGGGTGTGCCTGGGGCGGGGCTGCCCGAACTGGGATCCTTCAGCCCCAGGTGGGCTTGCGTTCTGCTCGTTCCAGCCCCTGTCCTGCTCTGATGAGAAGCAGGCCTTCAAAGCTGAACAACTCCCCAGGGGTAGCTGGGGGCTTGCCACCTAATGAAATCAGGAAGCTTTAAAGAATGATGGAGTCAAGGAGCCCAGATGTCCATCAACAGATGAATGGATAAAGAAGATGTGGTGTATATATATACAATGGAATATTATGCAGCCATCAAAAAAAAAATGAAATCTTGCCTTTTGGGACGATGTGGATGGAACTAGAGGGTATTATGCTAAGCGAAATAAGTCAATCAGAGAAAGACAATTACCATATGATCTCACTGATATGTGGAATTTGAGAAACAAGGCAGAGGATCATTGGGGAAGAGAGAAAAAAATGAAACAAGATGAAACCAGAGAGGGAGACAAACCATAAGAGACTCCTAATCTCAGGAAACAGACTGAGGGTTGCTGGAGTGGAAGAGGATGGGAGGGATGGGGGAACTGGGTGATGGACATTGGGGAGGGTATGTGCTATGGTGAGTGCTGTGAATTGTGTAAGGCTGATGAATCACAGACCTGTACCCCCTTTATTATATGTTAATAAAAATTAATTAATTAAAAAAAAAGCATGATGGAGTCATCAGTCTGCAAGAACACGTACATCATCCAGGTTTTACAGGTAAAGCCCAGAGAGGTTACGCTACTTGTTCAAGATCACACAGCAAATTAGGGCAGAGCAGGTAGGTGCCCAGCCCTCCTGATTTTCAGTCCCAGGGCTCAGTCAGCACATCTTACAGTCACCACATCTCCACAAAGTGAGAGTCAGGCCACTCATCCTATAGATGAAGACTTCAGGCTTCCAGAAGCGAAAGGTCTTTCCCCCAGAGCCTCCACCCTTGGAGCTTCTTAAGGGCTCCCTGGG
This sequence comes from Halichoerus grypus, assembly GCF_964656455.1. Classification (NCBI taxonomy): domain Eukaryota; kingdom Metazoa; phylum Chordata; class Mammalia; order Carnivora; family Phocidae; genus Halichoerus; species Halichoerus grypus. Next base: position 111,609,914 of record NC_135721.1, on the reverse strand, counting down.
TCCCTTAGAGGCTGGGCCTTCAAACCCAGGGACTACCTCAGAGCTGAGGCTTCTCCAGGAAGGATCCCAAAGGGTCTGTGTGCCCCTGAGTTTCCCATCAGCCCTCTCGTGCTGCTGGGCTCCCCCATGAGCCAGCTGCTGGTGCACAGTTCTGGATGGAAGTCTCACTGTGCCTCCAGCCAGACAGCTCAGAATAACGAGAACAGACACACTACATGGCATTTATTGGGTGCTGTGCCCTATTCTAAGGGCTTTACCTACATCTACTCATTTGAGTCTCAATGACTCAGTGAGCTCAGCACCATGCCCCATTTTCTACATGGGAAAACTCATGCACATCCCAGGCTGAGCTCAACATCTTCTGAAAACCTGCTCCTCTCCCAGTTCCCAGCCCAGGGAGAAGCCCCCAGGCAACTGCGCTGGGTACCAGAGTCACTCCTGACAGCTCCAGCTGCCCCTCCCTCAACATCTGGTCAAATCCACCTCCTAACCGGGCCCCTAACCTGCTCTGTGAGCTGTGACTAATGACTGAACCTCTCTGGGCCTTATCTGTCAACCAGGATAACAGCCCCACCTATGAAGTGTATGGCAGAGTTGTGGAGATTCGCCATCACTCCTGGCTGTGTGACCTGGGCCTGGAGAACAAACCTCTCTGGGCTGCAGTTTCCACGTCTGTGAAATGGAAACGGTAGCATCGCTTGCTTCCCAGCGTCGGTGGGATGATTCAGGGACGTGGTCCCTCTGTATTCCCTGAGACATTGCTCCAGCAACTCTCCCCTCTTAGAACTCATCAGCATTTCCCTCTCTACCCACTCAACCCGAGCAACATACAGACTGCTGGGTTTTCTCTTGGAGCCCTCATCCCCTCCCCTGCTGTCCCATACTCTCTCCCACCCTGCACAGGAGCTCCTTGAAAGTGTGTCTTTCCTCGTGGCCCCCTCTCTTCCCTTGAGCCCGCTGCCCTCAGCCTTTCACCTCCCCTCCCAGGAGACCAAGGACCTGGGCATGGCTACACCAGGGCCATCTCTCAGCCCCCACTGCCCTGGACCCCCACCCCGGCGGCCTATGACACAGCTACCCTCCTTGAACACTTTCCTTGCTGGCTGTCAGAATGTTCTATTTGCCTCTACTTCCTTGGCTGCCCCTCCTCAGCTCTTTTCTGCTGCTTCTGCCATCTCACCCCCACCTCTCAGGGTGGGGGGCCCCGGGCCTGTTTCTTCTGTCTACCTTCCTCCCTGGCGACCCCGACCACCACGCCGAGACTGCCAACCTGGACACCTCCCTGGAGCCCCGCAGCTCCTCCCGCCTCTCTAGCTGACTTTGTTCCCATCTGATCTCCTGATATTTGCACACTGACCTGTTCCACCCGCAACCTTCTTCATCCTAGTGAATGGCAACTCCAGTCTTCCCACGGCCCACACCAAAACCCTGGCTGACATCCTGAACTCCTTCCTCCCTGACTCCGGCTCTGTGTGTGTGTGTGTGTGTGTGTGTGTGTGTGTGTGTGTGTGAGATCCCACATGGGCAGCACCAGCAGGTCCTGCTGGCTCCAACTTCTCGTTTCATCTCCGTTTCCAGAAGTCCTCGCCAGCCCCTCGCCTCCCCCTGGACCAGCCTCCATCCGGATCTCCCCCCTGCAGCCCCCCCCCCCCCCCCCCCCCCCCCCCGCCCCAGCCAGCCGCCTCCTGCCCTGCGGCCTGCAGTCTATTCTCCACGTGGCAGCCAGAGGGACCCTACTCCAAGGAGAGTCCCGCAGAGCCTCCGGAGCCGGGAGCTCGCCGGCCGCCGTGGTCCGCCCGCAGAGAAGCCCCAGTCCTTGTGAAGCCCTTCAGGCCCTGCAAGCTCTGCAGCCCTTGGGCTGTCTCCCTCCTCCTGCCCAGGGCCGCCCCACTCCTGCTGCACTGTGTTGGCTTCCTGGAACGTTCTCGCCCCAGCAGCATTCACGCAGGAATAAGTGTCCGCCTGGGGAGGCCTTCCCTGGGGCCTGATCCACAATTTCGACCTGCCACCTGCCCCTCTCTGTCTCCCCCCATTTTCTCTCTTTCCCCTTAGCGCTTACCACAGTCTCACACACCCTGCGTTTCACTTATTGTGTTTAGAGCTGGTCCCTCCCAGGAGGGCAGGGATTGGTCCTGGGCTCAGCCGCTCCTGCAGCCTCCCCTGGGCCTCTCCCCGCCCCAGGGCCTCCAGCAGGGCCTCCAGCAGGGCCTCCAGCAGGGCCTCCAGCAGGGCCTCGAGCAGGGCCTGGCCGGGGCTCTGATACGCCTGTGGAAGGAGCGAGCGGGAGGAGGGCTGTGTGAGAGCCTGAGTCTGCTGGGGATAAATGCGGCCCAGGCGTCCAGCCACGCTGGGCCTTCTGGAGGCCTTCCTGCTCCCCCAGGGCCCCTTCCGTGCTCCCCACCGTCTCCCTGCCTCCAGCCGTCCCCAGCCCCACTCAGATCCTCCATTCTCCTCGGCGGGAGGCCAGAGGGCTTTCCGAAGCCTGGATCTAATCACGTCATCCACCCACCTGAGCCTCCAACGGCTGCCCTCGGCCCTCAGGATAATGTCCCCATTCCCTGCCTGGCACGGGAGACCCCGGGAGACCAGCCCCGGCCACCGGCCTGCCTCTTCCCTCCCTGCCAGCGCTCGCCGCCTCCCTGTGCCCACAGGAGGGCTCTCCGCCGGCTCCCCCACCTCCCGGGCTCAGACGTGTGCTCCCTGTGTGCTCCCTGAGGCTGGGTGCGCAGCGCCCCGCGGGCAAGGAGCTCGGCAGCAGCCCGCCTCACCCAGCGGCCCGCTCAGGGCTTCCGTGAAGCCCCTCCTGTGTGCGGGGCTCCAGGAGCGGAGCATCGACGAGGACCCGCCTCCTCAGGGCCTCCGCCTTGACACCTTTCCCACAGATCGGCCAACTCTGCCTCGGCTTCTCCAGGTTCCTGCTCCTCGGCCGCCGTCTCTGTGAGGCCCCCGAGCACCCTCCCGCCACCGAATTCCCCACCCTCTCACCACTTCCTTTGTCTTCGTCTGTGTCCCCCACTAGAATGTGCCCTCCGGGAAGGGCAAGCAGGGACTGTCATCTGCTCTCTCCCCAGCACCTAGGACAGTGCCGGGCACAGAGGAACTAGGTGCTGAATGAAGGAGTACCATCTAGAAGGACTAGAACATCGGGCGCCAGAGAGATACAGAGTGATGGGGTGGCTCTGTTTTGGCTGGGGTGGTCCCGGAGGCCTCTCTGAGGAGGCAGCAAGAGCAGAGACTCAGGACGTGAAGACTGAGCCCGAGGAAGAATGTTCCAGGTGGAGGAAGCCGTCAATTGCAAAGGCCCTGAGACAGGCTGAGGTCGGGGTGTCACAAAACAGCAAGTGAGGCCAGAGCTGAGGGAGCCAGCGGAGAGTGGGCTGGGTGGGGGCCAGGGGAGAAGCCTTCCTACGCCCTTTCCAAGAGGGTCAGCCGAGGCTCAGGGAAGCTAAGTGACTGATCCAAGGCCACAAAACAAGGAAGTGGCAGAGGTGGGTCTGGACTCAGGCCTGCTGGGACATGGGGCCCCCGCCCCAGGTGGGTCTTCTCCCAGTCACTCTTGGGGCTCACCTGTGCTCTGCTCATTAATAGCTAACCCAGGTGGGGCCCTGTTGGGTGAGGAGCCAAGAGGTGTTAGCTCAGCCCTGCAGCCTCTGGGGCCAAGCCCAGTGAGTGAGTGACTGAACGAGAGGCCAGCCGGGGGGCGGCTGGAGCCATTGTCCCCTGCCCCCTTGAGAGGCCCAATTTGCTGGAGCTGAGGGTGACTGTCTAGGACAGGAGACATCACAGCCAAGGCCTTGAAACTGTGCAGAAGTCGGACCAGGTGGCCCCAGCTTGGAACCTTCCCAGGGCAGGTGGGCCCGCCAGGCATTATGGGACTGTCTCCGGCTAGGACCTCAACTTTTCCCCTCCTCTTGCCTCTGCACTTATGCCCTGATGGCTACTCGGGCTCTTGGGCTTCCTTGCTACTCCCAGACAGTGGAGGCCATGCTCGCTCACCCCCTTCCCCCCTCCCCCCCCCACACACAGGCTTTTGCCCTTGCTGGTCCCTCTGCCAGGGATTCTCTTCCCCCAGTGCTGTGTGGCTGGATCCGCTCAGCCTCGGGCCTCAGCTCAAGTGTCACCTCCTCAGAGGCCTTCCCTGACCCCCGGTCTAAAGCAGCTCAGCTCCCACCACCTCTTACTCTCCATCAGAGAGCACTTTGAGGTCAGCCTGTGCGTTGTTCCCTTCTATTGTCATTGTCCCCATCCTGACATCGGGGTGTGGACGCCCTGTGTATCTTGTTCCCTGGAGTCTCCTCAGGGCCTGCCATAGGGCCTGGTGCACAATCGATGATCAATAAATAGTTGTGGAATGAGAGTCTACCCCCCTCATTGTACAGAGGTAGCAATTGAGGTTCAGAGAAGTTGAGTCCCTTGCCCAAGGTCACACAGCGAACCAGAGGCAGAGCTAAAGCAGGAGCCCAGCCCCGCTCGCCTGACACTGTGTCCAGTGCTCAAGCACCCAAGGCTCAGCCAGGCCTGCCCCGGCCTTTCATATAGGACCTCTGTTCCTCCCCACTGTCTTTTGGTTCTGAGGAGTAGGGAGAAGTGAGTAGAAAGGATAGAAGGGAGCAAACAGGGAAGTGAGTGTCTAAGGTGAATGGGTCCTCAGGAGTCACCGAGTCCCACAGGATGGGGTCCAGTGGGGTTGAACATCTGACTAGGGCCTCTGGGCCCATAGTCCACTCTTGCCCTTGCCTGCCTGAGCTGGAAGGGGTTAAATTTTGTGCTGCCTCCTGGCTCACTGTGGACTGTGGCTGGGACAGAACATCTGTCTGTTGCTATGGTTGCCGTACATCTGAAGGGGATGGCTGGATAATTATGGCAAACGAGGCCGAGTGAGGGAGCAGGTGCCCAGAAGTGGTTCAGGACCCCTGCCCGCCCAGCACCGGGGCCGGCCGCAGACCCCTCGCCTGGCCCGTTCACCATCAGCCCTGTCCACCTCCCCAGGTAGAGGGGAGTCCGCCAGAGCCACTTGGCCTTTGCACAATGGATGGGCTAGGCCATGCGGCTTCCGGAGCCGTGGGACAGAGCAGGCACTCGCAACCTTGAGCACGGGAGCCCGGGGGCAGTGGGCCAGCTAGCATGAGTGCCGGGCTAGGATAATGCCCAATGCCTCTGTGGCCTGGGGAGAAACCCTGTCATCTGTCCCTGTCCCCGTGGGTCCCCTGGAGCCCAGGAAGCAGCGGGTGGAGACTGGTGCCTACGACCTGGCCTCTCTGCTCTGCCTGCTCACTGGGCACCACCGGGGTCCCACCGGCTTCCCTGAGCCTCAGTTGCCCATCTGCCTACGGAGGAGAGGAGCGCCTCCCCGGCAGAGCCGAAGGGGCTCTGTGTGGGACGGGGTCGGAGCAGAGGTGGCTCTGGGACAGGAAATGGGCGCCCCGCCCTGGCGCATCAGGTAGCTGGTGAACCTCGGCTGTGCTAGCTTCATCACCTGCAGAACATGGTCTCAGGCAAAGGCTGGAGGCTGCTCGGCAGTGACCAGTTGTGTGATTTGTCCTTGGAGCCACCCCCGGCCCTGATGAGCTGTGGGCAGGGCAGAAGGGCTTTTGCCAGGAAGGGCCACCCACCCCCTCCCTGACACCCCCCGCACCCTCCCCGGCCCGCCCAAGGCAGGGATCTCAGCTTCCTGAAGACTCAGCGCAGACCCAGGCCAGCAGCCCCCAGAAGCCTGAGAACTACCGCTTCTAACTTCCTCTGTAGCAGCTGGGCACAGAGGAGAGGCGCCTTCCCCAAGGTCACCCTTGTAGGTTCCTGGCTCTCCCCTTGCCCCTGCCCCCTCCTCCTGGCAACTTCTCCCCTGTCCCCCATCTGCTTCCCTCACACAACAATTGCAGTAGTGAGACCACCACGGCGCAGGTGCTGGGCTCTACGTGCATTTGCTGAGTTACTTCTTTCAACCCTATAAGGAGGATGCTTTGAATGCTGGGCTCAGATGGGGAACAGGGAGACCCAGAGCGGGAAAGCGATCTTCTTAAGTCCCCCTGGCTGGCAGTACTAGAGCCCAGGAGGTCAAAACGGGGCCACTCAGAGCACCGCCTCTTCTCCCGTCTCCCTCCCCCTGAGGAGGACCTCTTGATGTCAGAGCCGCGTCTCGTGCTTCTGTGCTGCCAGCTCTGGGCACGGAGGAGGCACAGACACATGGTAAACTTTCTGTCCATTCATTTATGCAAGACGGCATGCATTCCTTCAGCAGGCACCAAGCTCCTCTTACGTGCCAGGCCCTGTGCTGCGTGAATCGATAGATCCCCTTCCTCACACTGGCCGATCCAGAGGTCCCCAAAGACATCTGACCCCAGGATCCAGAGGTCCCCAAGGACATTTGACCCCAGCGCACAGAAACCGATTCAAATGAAGGATCGGTCTGGGCAGCCCGGAAGCTCCCCGCAGTTGGAGGGAGGCCGAGCAGTGGCCATGGCCTCACAGCAGTGGAGGTGGAAGTTCGGAGGTCAGAGGATCTGCCCTAGGTCACACTTGTCGCGGTGGGGCTGCCCCTGGGACCCAGGAGCTATCGGCGTGGGGATTGTTCTGGCCTTGATGGGCGTGCTCGTAATAGGGTGACCAACTAGCCCTGGTTTACCCTCTCGGCCCCAGGCAAACTGGACAGTAAGTTAGCCTTGCCAAGGATCTCCTGGGCACCACAGACCCAAGCTTTGCAGTCCAGTTGCCTGGTCGGGGATCCAGGCTCCCTTCCTTCCTGGGGGTGTGATCCTGGGAAAAGGAAGGCCCTTCTGAGCTGGGGGTGCCTCCCTGTCCCACACAGGACCTGTGGTCCCACCCCAGGCTGTCTTAACAGGTTGGAGTCACTAGGTCTATACCCAGGAGACACCAGCCCTGCCCAGTTCCTAGTCCTCAGGGAATGCTGGTTGGGTAAGGAGGCCTGAGCCCTCATTAAAGAGACAGGCGTAGGCCATAGCCAAGCTCTGCATATTTAACAGGCAGCTCCTGTGAGCCATGAATCAGCATCCCGGGGGGGCCCTCTGGGCGGCACAGAAGCACTTTCCCAGCCAGACCCCTCCTGCAGCCATTGGGACGGTGAGGGGTGGGACAAGGAGGTCTGCAAGGAGGGGGCTGTGGGCCCAGGAAGGTTGCTCCCCTCCCAGCTGCGGGGCCTCCGTGGGGATTGACGGGTCCCAGGCAGGACCTCCAGGAAGCCTGCAAAAGGGCTGCAGTGGGAGGGAGGCATGCGGGCTCTCAGGTTCCAAGCCCCATCCTCCTGCTTCCTGGCCATGTAACCATGGGTGGGGACCTGAGAGGCCTCAATGCCCCTGGAGCAATGGCATCTGGCCTCTGACCTCTCTGGCCCCTTCCAGCCTTGCTAAGATTCTCTAACTGAAACCAGACTTCCGGATTCCTAGTGAGAGTTCGATGAATGCTGGGCTTTCTGGCCCCTGGGTCTCAACACTCAGTCTGATACACAGTAGGTGCTGAGAAGCACAGAATAGAAAGATGGATGGATGATGGATGCATGGATGGGTGGATGGATGGATGGATGTGTAGGTGGATGAATGGATGGATGGATGATGGATGGGCAGGTGGATGGATGGATGGATGGATGAGTGGGTAAATGGATGGATGTATGGAGGATGGATGGATGGATAGGTGGATTGATGGATGGATGCATGGATGGATGGATGGATGGATGGAGAAAGGGACCCCTGGGCTAGTGGACTCTTCAGTGCCCAAGAAGGGACAACTCAGTGGGTGAATGAATGCTTGACTCCTCCCTTGCTCTTAGCCTCACATCCACTCAACCCTCAAGGCCATCCATTTTACCTCTAAGTTTCTCTTCATCTCCCCCGCTATCTCCCGTCTAAGGCCATTATCCTCTTTAGCCTGGACAACCATAGCACCCTTCTCGCTGGGCTCCCTGTGGCCTCCCTCACCCCTCCACCCCTTTCAGATCATTCTCCAAGAACAAGAGGAGCCAGGATATACGTTTGCTCCCACTTCCCCCTGCCTCAAATCCCCCCCAGCCCTCCTTACCTTGGTCCACAGGCCTCACAGGACTGAGCCCCCGGTCACCTCTGGACCTCCCCGCCTGCCCCTCCCATGCACCTCCTAACCTCTCCATGCTCTTCCACACTGACTGGCCTCCAGTTTCCCCACATGCATGATGCTCCCGTCCACCGCCCAGCCCCCTAACCAAGGCACCCACCCTTTACCCTTACCTCCTACTCCCTTCCAGACCTCAGCAGCCACCTCCTCAAGGAAGCCCTCCATGACCCCAGCCGGTGCCAGGAGCTCCCATGTGCACTCCCATGGCACCCAGACCTTGAGTTTACAGCTCTCCCTACAGCTGCAGGCGTGTGCTGGGGTGACTAATAACATCTGTCCTCTGTGGACCTGCCCGGGTGGGGCCCTGTCAATCTCATTCCCTCCTGGGTCCCCTGCACCCGCACAGGGCCCGGCACATAGTGAAGACTCCCTGAGCATTTGTTGAATGAATGAACAAATAAATAGATGGAAGGAAGGAGGGATGGGAGGATGGCGGGCAGACAGAAGCAGAGTGAGCAGAGCAGAATGTAAAGGATGAATTCACAGTGGTTTAGACAGCGTGGTTGGGGGTCGGGGGGCCGTGGTAAGGAGGTGAGGTTTGGGAAGGGTCACAAAAGCAGGGGAGCATCTAAGCAGAGGGATGAGGACTGCTACCCCCCGATGAGAAGCCAGCGAGATGTCCGGGTATGTCCAAAGGCCGCGAGAGAGAGTGAGAAGGAGCACAGGGCCAGGAAGGGTGGCGAGGGGCCGGGCAGAGCCTGTGGATCCTGGGCCTTGTCCCAAGTGAGATGGGAGGAGCCTTTTGTGCCCTGAACAGTGCAGTGGCTTCGTCCATTTGTCCCCCACCCCCACGCCCACCCCCGCCACCCCGAGTGGAATATAGACTCAGTGAGGGCAGGCTCTGGTCTGCCTTGCTTGCTGTTACGTATGCAGCACCTGGGAGCTTCTAGATCACTTGGAATAAAAGCCAAAGGCTTTGCACTCACCCCTAGGGGCTTCTCCACTTGGCACTAATGATGTTTGGGGCCGGTCACTCTGTTTCAGGGGTGCCCCGTGCACCCTAGGATGTCAGCAGCACCCCACCCCCAGGGTGACAATCCCAAATCTCCAGACACTGCCACCTGTCCGTCTCCAGGGCATGGGGGCAAAATCTTCTCTGCTGGGGTTGGGGATCTGCCTTGTCCCCCCTAATCCCACACAGTCCTGGACCTCCTTCTGAAAATAACACAACCAGCACTGCCCATCCCTACCCCAGCCTTATTTTCTCCATAGCTCTCACTAGCATTCAACATTTCTCTAGCTCACTCGTGTGCTAGCTGGTCTGACCTGCCACCTGGATGGAGCTCCATGACGGTGGGTGCTGGCTTGGGTCCCCAGTGCCCAGCACGAGGTGTTCTATATATTTGTTGAGTGGGTGGCTGAATTCAGACCATCGGCCCCTGGTTTAGGGCTGAGAAAACTGGATCAGGAAGAAAACAATAAACTGAATCAGAGAGGTTTGGTGACTTACTTGAGGTCACTCTGCTAAGTCTACGGTGCCAAGACAACCCAGGGCTTCTGTGGCTAAATCTGGGTTCATTTTACTCCGTGTGTGCCTTCGAGGCCTGGGGCAGGGTAGGTGATGCACAGGGAGGCCAGAGTAGCTGAGTCCCAGGAAACAGGATTCCCCCGGGGCTTGAACCCACAACCACCTGGCTATGAAGCCGATATGTGATCTCCCCACCAGGCGTCACAGAGCGGGGCTGAGGGAAAGGGGGCATTGCTGGGGGGTGGATGATTAATTTATCCTAATTGACAGGGCTTTATTGAAGTCCTAAAAGGCCCCAGGCTGGACATTTCAGAAAATACAGTTGCAGTGACTCCCTGGGAAATGTCCTCCAGTATCAGGCAAGAAAGCAGACGCACTTTAAGATAAAAGTTTGTTGCGTTTACCCAGTAAACATTCCAGTTTAGGGTGGGGGGAGGCAGTGCTCAGAAGGGGGTGTGATTTCCTGAAGAAGGGAATGCACTTTTCATAAATTACCAGGAGGAAAATTGTATGTGTCGGGATAAACTCTGTCAAGAAATATAGCAGGGCTGCCTGATAGTTAATAATTCAGAGCTGTTCCCCAGCACGACACAGGATTTTAAAAATATTTCCTTGGCATCGTTGTTTAAAAATACTGTTAATGACTGGGAACCTTCTCCTTGCATTAGGTGGTCATCATGGGCCAGCCCGGGTGGCGTTCCCGGGGGACCAAGGACAGGGACCCATTGCGGTGTGTGAGTAAAGCTGCGTGCGTTCTCCGGGAAGGCACCATGGACACCCATCTCATTTTCCTCCCTCACAGGATGGAAGGTGAGCTGGGGCTCAGAGAGGGCAAGAGGCCAGCCCGGACCACACAGCTAGGAAAGGGAGGAGGGACCCAGAGGAGAACCCGGGTTGGGTGAATGAATTGCAGCGACTCCCCGCTGGCTTTGGGCAAGGGATTTCCCTCCTCTGTGCTTCGGTTGCCTCCTCTGTAAACTGGGGATCTGTTTCTTCACCAGACAACACATAGTTATGGAGCACTTGTTAAAGTCCAAGTGTTAGAGTGGCGTTGGACCAAGACGGACCCAGTGCTCACCTCCATGGAGCTCAGTCAGGTGGAAGAGTCAGATGACGAACAATTACATCCCCCCCCCCCACAAATGGTAATCAATGCTATCAAGACAAAGAAAGGGGAATCGAGGGACAGCGTGGGAGAGTAGATGCTTTAGTTAGGATAATCGGGAAGAGCTCTCTGGGCAGGTGCTAACTGAGTAGAGACCGGAAAAAAAGAGGGAGCTGAGAGAGTTTGTGGAGGCAGAGAGCAGAGAGAACAGCAAGTGCAAAGGCCCTGGGGTGGGACTGTGCCTGCCATATTGGAGGAACAGTGAGGAGGCCACAGTGGTTGGGGCAGAGTGAGCGAGTGGGGGAGAGAGAGAGGCAAGGTCAGGGATGCTGGCAGTGGCCAGATCACAGAGCACCCTGTGGCAGTCTGGATTTTATTCTGAGAATGCTAGGGATCCACCAGAGGGCTAGTTTGCAGGGGAGGGACCAATTAAACTGTCTGTTTTTAAAAGACCCCTGAAAGTTCTCCAGATTGACTGTCAAGTGAAAAAAGCATGGGGCAGAACCATGTGCATGGCATGCTACTGTCTGCTTAAAAAAAACAAAAAACCAAAAAACGAAAGCGGAGATTAAGGTATGCATTAGCTTGTATATGCATAAAATTATCTGTGGCATGATAGATGAAAATAGGAGGAAACAGTGCCTGCCTCGAGGGAGGAGTTCTGGCTGGCTGGGACTGGGTGGGAGGGATACTTTCTGCTTTCTACATTTTTTCTTGCACCTTTCAAATTTTGAGCCATGCAAATTTGTCACCTATTCAAAAAATAAATAAATACTTTTTTGTGAAAGAAAGAAGAAAAAGAAAGGCCCCTCTGGCTGCCATGTGGATAATGGATTTTAGATGTGCCCAGATGGTGGTGGTTGGGAGCTGAGGCGGAGGCCAGGTGGGGCCCCTTGGTCAGAACTGTTTGCCCCACTTTACAGTGAGGACTGTGGGCTGAGACGGGGCAAGTGCTGAGCCCCAAAGCACACAGCTAGGAAATGGAAGATGGCCCCAGATGAGAATCCATGCCTGGGTTCCCTGGGATTCCTCTCTGCCTCCTTCTGTTCTCTGCTTCTGCATCAGCGGACCTGTGATGTCCTCCCCAAGGCCTGGTGTGAGGGGTTTGGTTCCCAGGCCCTGTAGCGATGGTAAGATCTTGCCCAAAGTACGTGCCCATAAATATTTGCTGAGTGATGAATTCCTTCTCTCATTCATTCGCTCATTCATTCATTCGACGATCGTTATCAAGTGCCTTCTCTGTGAAAGGCACAGCACTAGGCCCTGGGATTCAGAGGCGAACAATACGGGTCCTCACTTTGGTGGCCCTGGCATTCTTGGGGGGCAGGGTGTGGGGAGGCAGGCGATTGCACAGTAAGGGAACTCTGTATAATATAAGCGCTAAGCAGAAAACTAGAGAAAGTAGAGGGGTTCCAAGGTAGAGGGGAGGCGCCCTTAGGTGGTCATCAAGGCTCCCCCGAGGAGGGGGCATTGGAGCAGAGGTTTCGAGGACATGCCAGAATGTGTAGGGATCTGGGGGAAGAGCATTGGAGGCAGAGGGAACGCTAAGTGCAAAGGTGTAAGAGGGGTCCTGCTTGGGGTGTCTGAGGGCCAGGAGAGGGTGGAGAAGAGTGGGTCAGAGGGAGGGGCAGCTGTGCGGGGCTTGCGGGAACTGGAATATTCCAAAACGGCAGAGTCATTCTGGAGGTTGCTGAGTGGGGACTTGACCTGCTCTAAATGAGTTTTGCCATGAATGCAGCTGCCCACCCCCTCCCCCAGTACAGTGGGTGGGGTGGGGATGGTGGTGGCCTCAGCTCCACAGCCTGCCTTATAAGATGGAGAAGGAAATCCCAGAGTGGTGAGGCCAGAAGGGATCGTCCCATCCTTCGAGGATTCTGGGGTGTGCTGGAGAGGACCCGGTCATGTAGACGGAAGCCAGTGACCATTCCTGGGGACTCAGCTGTCTGCCTCTTCACAGGGCGACAAGGTTACAGATGAAGAAGGGCCCCTGAAGGCTGGTGACACTTGGCGTCAAGATCAGCAGTGTGACCACCACCGGGGGAGACTGACCTGGGCAGCTGAGGCGCTGCTGGGAGGAAGGGAGGGCCTGGAGGCCGACGGTGCCCCTGGCCACCGCCGCGGCCCATCCCACCCCAGTCGTGGCTCTGGCGCCAGAGACCCGGGTCTGGCGTCCTGTGCTGGCACCATCTGTGAGCCTCGGTTGGCCAGGCGTGCCCTGCTCCGGGGAGCCCATCTGGACGCCAAGCTGAGAGCACACCGGGCTCGAGCGGGGCCTCTCACAAGCAATCATGCCCAGATTCGTCAGGCTTCCAGTGACTTGGTGCGGTCTCGTGTTTCGGCCCATCTCCCCTCCGGGTTGTGCTGCTGAGGAACGGGAGGGGACACAGGGGCTCACACTTCCTGTCTGCTCCGTGCGGGGGCCGGCTGGCCTTGACATTCATCACCTCCTTCTGTCCTCCACCAACCCCTCTTTACAGGTGTGGAAATTGAGGCTCAGACAAAGCGGTGGCTTGCCCAAAGCCCCCTAAGTGTTAAAAGCAAAGCCAGGATTTCAACCTCTGACGACGGGATTCCAGACAGCCTCCTGGAAGGGGCCTGGGGTGTGTGCGTGGGGGCTTGACAAAGCCCAGGTTCCGGGCCAGGGAAGGCCCCAGGCCATGGCTTCTCTGAGTTATGAGGAAGCGCACCAGCCAGCAGGCCGGGTGGGAACAGGCTCCCTCCTCCCTTGGAGCAGCCATGACCTGGGCTCAGGTGACGCAGCACCTGCAGCTCGAGCCGCCACCTGCTTGGCCTACCGGCTACAATATTCCCAGAGCAGCGGGCAGGCGGGCCAAGGGCTTCGGTTCACTGGCCCAGCCTCAGGAAGCCCAAAGAGGGAGGCCAGGAATGCCGCTGCTGGGCTTCCAGAAGCTTCTCCAATTTCTAGAGCTACAGCAACTTCTGGAGTGGGCCCCGGGGCAGTCCGACCCCTGCCCAGACCCCCTCCCAAATGCTGGTTCCCATAAGCACGCTCAAGGGTCACGACCACCGAGAATGGTGCCCTGTGCCCTTGGCTTGTTAAGGGCCTTGGAGACTGGGGAAAACCCACAGCGGTGGCCCTGGGCCTGAAATGCCACCATCAGCCAGCATCACTCTGGGTTAAGAAAGGCCTCGTCCCAGCCACCTTTAAAGGAAAAAGCCACCCTCACAAGGCAGAAAATGCCAACTCTTGTCCGTATCAGTGAAAATATAACCAGCCAGAGGGGAGGCAAGAACACCAACTTCCGGTTAGGCTCGTCAGACTTGGCCTCTAGCCACGTGCCATGCCTCCAGGCCAGCGGCCTCTCTCCGCTCACCTGGCCTCACCCCTGCCCTTCGGCCTTCCTCAAAGGCTTCCCTCTGTCCTGTCCCAGGGCCCCCGTGGGGATCAAGCCCTCACCGCCCCCCACTTGCCCTGCGGTAGCAGCCTCTCAGCTGGGCTCCGTGGTTCCATCTACCCTCCACAGAGGCCACAGAGTCTTCCCTCTCAAACACAGCTCTGAGCCTCTCTCTCCCCATCTCCAAGCCCCACTATGGCTCTCCACGAGCCCCAGAACTGGGTCCCGATGTTAGCTTGGCCTTCAGGGCCTGTTATGGCCCAGCTAGGACGGCCGGTCCAACCCCACCCCCGAGTGTTACAAGGCATGGGCTCTGTGGTGGCTCTGTGACCTTGAGCAGGCAACTTGACTTATCTGAACCTCGATTCTTCATTCTGAAAGGTGCAATGGGCCTCTGCCCCAAAGGGAGCAGGGTTTACATTGTGTGATTCCCATGAGCTCATGCCTGTGGCCCGGGGACTGGACCTACAGCAGAGCGCCATAAAGGTAGCTGCCCTTAATTATCACTGGTCCTATGAAAATACTAGAAAACTCCCTCATCATGCTGAGCTGTTTCCTGTTTCTGAATCTGTGCAGATACTGTGTCTTCTGCCTTGGCAATGGAGTGAACTCCTGTTGATCCTTCAACACCCCTCTCAGACAGTGCCCTGACCAGTGTCAGCTCTCCTTTCTTAGAATGCTCCTCCATATTGGCGGAACAACTGATCTGGAATGTTTCCATTTACTTGTTGATCCTCCACCACATGACCGTGGGCTCCCAGCTGACACATGATTGAAGCGAACCAGCAAGGAAGGGCTGGGGTAATGGTGGGGGCGGGGGGAGGTGGAGGGAGAGGATCTCTGGTTGGCCAATGCAAAAGAAAACTTCCATTCATTTAATCATGCATTCATTCCTTCATCCATTTAACAAGTATATACTGACATCCTTCTCTGACGAAAACCACTTGCTAACTTTCTACAGCTTCTAGAATCACACCCAGAAACTCTCCTCCATGGCCCACGAAGCCCTGGAGATCCAACCCTGTGTGACCTCGCTGACCTCAGTCTCCCTGTCCCTCTCTGCTCCAGAACTCTGGCTCCCCTTCAGCTCCTCAAGCAAGGCCATGTCCTAGAACGTCCTCTTCCTGGCCTCTCCAGCCTGGCCCCCTGGAGAGGCCCTCCCTGCTCGCTCTGTGTAAATGGGGTCTCAGCCCTGCTCGGCACGCCCCGTCTCGGCCCCATGTTTGTCTCCTTCCTCACACAGGCCATACCCCAGACACACTTGTGGGATTAGGCGATTAGCACCCGCCTCCTCACTAGGCTGTGAACTCCCCACTCCCCAGCCCTCTCATCCTCTCTGCTGCCTGCCAGAGAGGCCTCGCCTTCAGAAAGCTGCCTGGAGAGCCCTGGGAGGCCGGAACCAAAGGGGCTTTGGTGAGAGTCTAGGTCCACCTCCTTGTGTTGTAACAATAATAAAAATAATCATAATTCCAACAATAACAATAGCTAACACTTCCCACATGCCAGGCATTGCTCTTTCTGTGCTCGGTTTTCTGTAATGCGTGCAACCAGCCCCTAAGAGAAGGTTCATTGCATCCCCATCCCCACTTTGCAGAGGAGAAAGCTGAGGCTGGGAGAGGTTGACTCACATTCCTCCCCGCCCCCCCCCCCGCCCCACCCCAGGCCCCAGAGGCTGCACTCTTGGTTAACCACTGAGCTACACCACCTGATGACAGATGGTCAGGGAACAGCCACAGCGATGGCAGGGCCGTAACAAGACTGGACTGGGTTGAGATTCCATATTTTTAGCTGTGTGACCTTAGCCAGGCCACATCACCTCTCTGGCCTCAGCTTCCCCAGCTGTAAAACGGAGGTAAATGCTGTCCCTTTCCTCAGATCAAACGTTCTCAGGAGGGAGGCCTACAGAGCCTTTACTATTGAGCGGAGGGGGCTGGGTGCCGTGGGGGTAGGATTCTAGGGGTCCCCAAACACTGCCTCTGGGCCCAGGGCCTCCCCCGTAGGCACCTGCGCACACAAAGCCAGTCCTGCCCAAGGCAGCTCCATGCCTGGTTCCAACAGGACCCCGGCAGGGCAGCGTGAGCCGAGTCAGAAACGCCCCGCCCAGGCTGCGCCCAGTGACCACACACGCCCCTCTGCAGAGGGGAGACAACATTGGGGGTGCGCACACCCAAGGGTCCCGGGTGTGCGGTGGGCAGCCCATGTGCCCTGAGTCGGGCCCTGGGCCACAGGGACCCCCCCGGCACCCCCAGTCCTGACACCTGCTTCCCTGGCCCCACGGGTCCTGGCAGCGGGAACGGGGCGTCTGCTGGAGGCTCCCCTGGGCCGTGCCAACCTCCCGGTGCCCAGACAAAGCCCCCTCCCCCTGGCCTCTGGGGAGGGGGCAGGCGGGAGAGGGAGCCAACAAAGACAGACAGCGGGGCTGCGCCTGGGGCTCGTGGCACCCCCTCCCCGACCTGCCCAGAGCGCCCACACCCCCTCCTGCCACTTGGCCGCTCGGCTGGGGCGCCCGGCACCGTTGCTATGGCGGCAGCTCGGGGGAAGCTGCAGCTGGGTAATTATTGCGAACATCCATCCTGCCTCCTGCCCGCCCGGGAGAGCAGGGGAGCACGCAGCCGGGCCGGGGCAGCCCCTCCTCGCCCGCCGGGTGGCCGCACCCTGGCCTGGCACGGTGCCACCCGAGGTATGCAGGGGAGGCAAGCCGCGCGGGCGGCAGGGGCCCTCGGCTGGCCAGGAGCACCCCCGCCACTTTCGCCCCTGCCCCCCCCCCACCTCTGGCCCACCCTTGGAGCTGACCAACCAGCCCGGAACTTGTTTTTTCTAACTATAAACACACACCACACACAAAACCAGCCAGAGAGCCTCCTTTGTTCAAACAGAATCTTTCCTTGGCCTTTTTTGGGGGCAGTGGGAGCCAACAGCGCCCGGTCTGGGTGACGGCCTCTTACACAGGGACCGTCCCCCTAGATGAGGAGGTGTCCCTGGGGCCCTGCCTTCTTGGGCCCAGAAGCTCGCCCTGGCCCCGGTGTCTAAATATAGCTCAGCCTGGCTGAGCCTGAGGTCACACCACTCCCGACGGCCTGGGGTGGCCACGTGCAGGGTGACAAGGGATGTCCATCCGTTTGGGGCTCAGACAAGCATTTCGGGAGCCAGGCACAGAGCTGGGCTCCAAGCCCCAGCCACTAGGTTGCTGCACCTTTGCCCACGCGCTCACAGACCCGAGAGAGACTTGCAGCTCTGACATAAGGAGCTCACCCTGCCGAGGGGACACAGACAGGGTCCCCTGACACAGACTGGAGGCAGCATGGCAAGAGGGCCCTGAGCGAGGCTTGATGGTGAGGTGAGGAGATGTCAGGTGCAAGGGAAGGGGTGGGGTCCAGGCAGAGGGGAAAGGGAGCAGGTACCGTCCGCACCTGGGACAGCCTCTTGTGGGCAGGAGTGTGGGTGCCTCTCAGTCAGGACCCAGGGCCCAGGAGCAGTGGGAGGCCACTCGAGCGGGCCAGGGGTCCACAGGCTACAGAGCCCAGGGACACTCTTCCTCTCCTTTGGCCCCTGTTGCCCCCTTAGGGCTCTACACCGGCCAGGACACTTGGCAGAAGGCACCCAGCAGGAGAGATCTGCCTGAATCCTTGATTTCCAAAGGTCTCTGGTGGCAAGGGTGGAAATGGAGGGGGTATGAGGGAGGGGGGGAAGCTGGCGGGGGCCACAGGTAGGGCAAGGCCCCCCTTGGATAGCAGGTTAGAGGAGAAAAGGGAGATGAGACAGGCCTTGGGGGCTGAGAGGGAGTGAGGGCTTGGCCTGCTTCTCCAGGTTTATCCAGGGGTTTGGGCTGCCTGTGTATCCTCCCCAAACCTGGGCCATCGAGGTGCTGACCAGGGCCTTGGTCGGGCGACGGACATGCCAAAATAAGAGGCGAGATGTTGGTTGAAAGAGAGCCCAGGCCTGGCTGGCATACCACCAGATGTCAGGGCCCTGGGGAGCAGGTCATCTGCTCCTTCATCACTGACAGAGGGAAAGGGGCCTGGGCTCCAGCATGGCCTTCTGGGTCGGGGCTGTCAGGCCCCGATGGCCTTTGGACCACACACTTACCGTCACGGCAATAAATCTTCCCAATGGGCCAAGTTTTCCATCTGCAAAGCTCTTTCCCACCCGGCATGTTGTCCTGGCTTCACACAGCCCTGGTGCGAGGCTGGGCAGAGGGGAGCGGCCATTGCAGCCGCCCAGAGCCTGGGGCCCGGAGAAGCGACCTGCTCTGCCCAGGCAGGGAAAGGAGGGGTGGCGATGTCAAGTGCCCCCTACGTGGGGGGGACCTGGCACACTCACTCAGGCTGCAGTGAGAATGCACCAGGAGCGGAGCTCGGACTCGTGGCTGACCCCCTGGTCCAGGGCTGCTCCGTCCCTGCTGAGACAGAGGCTTAGCAAGGGTCTGGGGCAGGGCCAGGCTGTTTTCTGAGACGAGAAGCCAAGGAGCAGGGGCCCAAGACAAGCATCAACACCCACAGCAATTCTCCAGTCTGACAGTGAGCACGTCTATCTTATACACGGGGAAACTGAGGTCCTGGCTAGGACCAGACCCCAAGAGCCTATGGTTCCCCGACCCTGGCATAGCTGGAACTGGGTGGGTAAGTCCCGTGGATTCCCAGGGCTCTGAGGGATCCAGTCGTCCAGCAGCGCTTGCATTTCGAATGTGGGAGAAAGAACTCTGGATGCAAATGCAGGAGAGAGGGTTCTGGGCCAGCCTTGCAGCTTATCTCAGCCCCGGGGAGTCGCAGGTCAGCGGGTTAAAGCAGCTCGGGTCCGGAGGGCTGAGGAGGGCACACCACAGCCAGCACGAGCCATTTCAGAAATCTAGAAGGTGCAAGCGGTGATGATGGTGGGGTGGGGAGCCCCACGCCCCTCATCCTTCATCCCTCCATCTGCTTTTCTCCCTTCCCCCCTCCCTCTCCCCCAGGGCTGGGGGCAGGGCATACCGGGGCGAGTCAGCAGCCCCGCTCCTGCCTCCTTGGGGCTCCCTAGTCAGTTTCCTCATCTGCAAGGTGGGCATCGTGGTGGCCACGTCCTGGAGTTGCTGGAAGGGTCAGATGACGCATATGGACCGCCAGTGGGACGGCAGCTGAGTTAATGCTGGCGATGGCACTGATGAGAGATGGTAGGCACGGCACTCAGGGCTCCCCGCAACCCCCCCACCCCCCGCTTCCAGCTTGCACCTCACACCGTGACCCGCACCGGTCCTCTCTCCCATCAACATGCCAGGTGCACTCCTACCCTGGGCTTTTGTTCAGACTCTTCTGCCCACCTGGAAGGCCCTTCCCTTCCTCCCAAATCCCACCCATCTCTCCAGATCCCTCACCAAGACACACACACACACACACACACACACACACACACACACACACACACAGACATTCTCCAGCCTTCATTTCTCTTGGGCTCCCCAGGGAGTCAGCACTACCTTCTGGCACGTTTCAGCTCCTTGCAATTCTAGGACCTGGACTCTGGGGCTGTCTTGGCCTGAGTTCCAATCCTGCTCCCCCTCCCTCGGTGCCTCGGCTCCCTCACTTGCGAGGTGGGGGTCACTGCAGCGCCCACTGCGGGCTGTGTCTCTGGCTTGTGTGGGGCCAGGGGCACCCGAGGCGCGGGAGTAAGGAATAGGCCGTTATTATGGTTCTCTTTCTTTTGGTTCCCCTTGTGCTTTCCACCTGCAAGCCCGCCCTTCTTTGTCCCATGCTGCCCGTGTGGCAGGAAGCCTTGGGAAAAAGAGCTCACTCAGGGGGCAGGGCCTTCCCCACGCTGCGTCTTCCTTTAAATGGGGGAGAAAGGTGGGGACTGGGGGGGTCTCCCCCCCTTCTCCCTGATATCACCCCAGGCAGGAAGCCACTCAGTAGCAGGACAAACCAAGATGGCTGGAAAATTCCCCGTAATCCAGGTTTCAAAAGCCATCCCAGTGGAACGACTGGAGGCTTGGGAGGTAAGGCTTCTGCTGGGGAGAGACGGTCTGACAGAAAAATGTGACAGTGGGCAGCTCAGCGCTGGTGATGTGCACAGGAACAGGCGGTCTATGTCCTCAGCTCTGGCTTCCCCGGGCTGCACTTTGTTAGTACTTATCGCAAATGCGGTACCCAGGCCCAGTACCCAGCCCCTTCGTTAGTACTTATCGCGAATGCGGTACCCAGCCCCAGTACCCAGCCCCTTCGTTAGTACTTATCGCGAATGCGGTACCCAGCCCCAGTACCCAGCCCCTTCGTTAGTACTTATCGCGAATGCGGTACCCAGCCCCAGTACCCAGCCCCTTCGTTAGTACTTATCGCGGATGCGGTACCCAGCCCCAGTACCCAGCCCCTTTGTTAGTACTTATCGCGGATGCGGTACCCAGGCCCAGTACCCAGCCCCTTCGTTAGTACTTATCGTGGATGCGGTACCCAGGCTCAGTACCCAGCCCCTTCATTAGTACTTATCGCGAATACGGTACCCAGCCCCAGTACCCAGCCCCTTTGTTAGTACTTATCGCGGATGCGGTACCCAGGCCCAGTACCCAGCCCCTTTGTTAGTACTTATCGTGGATGCGGTACCCAGGCTCAGTACCCAGCCCCTTCATTAGTACTTATCGCGAATACGGTACCCAGCCCCAGTACCCAGCCCCTTTGTTAGTACTTATCACGGATGCGGTACCCAGGCCCTCCAGTAGTGCCGGGAGGTGAGCCAGGTGCCTGTCCTGAAGAAATCGCTCAGTGCATGATGAGGCCTGCCCAAGGCTGTTTGTGGAAGCAAAACGATAGAAACCATCTAAATGCTCAGTAAGGGACTGGACAAAGAAATGATGGGTCAGCTCACGTGATGGAATACTGCTCAGCCATTAAAAAGGAGGTGGTTGTATATGTACTGACCCAAAGCAACATCCACGTACATTCAGTGAAAAGTAAGGCGCCTTGCAGAACAAAATATACAGAATGTTACCACTGGCCCAGCAGCTCTGCATACACAGTTGGCCCGGAAACAGACAAAGGTGTAGTTCCAGCTAGAGATAGACGTGTACATGCAGAGGAAGAGATGCAGATACATACACACACACGATAGTAAGAAGGTTCAAAAGAATACCCACTAACTGCCAGTAATACCTGACGGGAATGCGGCTCAGGAAATGCAGGGGAATTACTTGGGTTTTCATTCGCTACATTTTATTAATGTTTGAGATATTACAGTGAGAACATTTTCCTGAAATATGTGCATCATGCTAAATTTTAAAAAAGAAAAAAGCCTGGCCACGTGTCTGGAAGCTCAAGGCGGGGCTGGGCTGGGCGCTCACGGGAGGCTGGCCGGTGGGGGTCAGGTCTGGGGGATAGTCTCAGGCTGGGTCTGGAGCCTCTTCCTGAACCAGCTGTGGCTCTTTCTCCCCAAGGCCAGAGGCAGAGAGAGCAGGCTTTGGTGGCCGCAGCAGCAGATGCAGGTTTCCTAGTCTGGAAGTATGTGAAACCTGAGCCATTTACCTTGCAAGATGGGCCTACCTCCACCCAGGAGGCGGGGAAGGCCCCTGGATCCTGGCAGACGGCCACCTTGGACATGCAGCTACCAAAGTGGGTGAGGGTCCTGTGAGCCCCAGGCTTGCAGGCAGGCTGCCTCGTGGAGCCCACAGGTGTCTTCCCAGGATGCTCTTGCACCTGAGCCTGATGAGCACTGGGTCCCTCGCATACCCAGACCGGTGATCAACAAGGTCTCGGGTGGGAGAGGGGAGAAGGCCATTCAAGTGCTTCCTGGGTGCTGGACCCTGAGCTAGGCACTTTTCTTACCTTCTATCTTTGGCCTTTTAATGGTTTAGAATAGTTTTTTGTTTGTTGGTTTGAATTCTGGACACACAGACGTTGAGGAGGTTTTTCAACCTGATAATGACAATAAAAGGTTAAAATAATGCCAACAAGAAAGGATACATAGTGAAAAGCCGATCTTTTCCCCACCTCTTCTCCCCAGCCACCCAGTTCCGTCCCCAGAGAATCCATGCACACATGAGCTTGTGTGTGTCTATTCATACCCCTCCTCTGATTCTGGTGGAAGCACTCCACACAAAATATTCTGTACCTTGCTTTTTTCACTAAAAATATGTATCTTAGAGCTTCTTCCAGAGCGGTACCTGTGAGTAGGCTCCTTCTTTTTCATAACTGGACTTCCATGCCACATAGAATTCTTCAATATTCATGTAATCGATCTAGAATTCTTCTCTGACTTTCCTATGTGCATGCTTATGTTCTGCACCACAGCCCCGGGGGGCAGGTGGTTCCCCATGTCACAGATGAGGAAACTAGGGGGACCAACCATCCCTGTTTGCCTAGGACTGAACCAGTTTTAACATGGAGAGTCCCCCACCCTGGGAAGACCCTCCTTCCTAGGCAAACCAAGATGGTTGTTCACCCTAAAGGAAACAGAGGCTGAGAGGGGTGGGGGCATTCTCCAAGACCTTGTGGTGCGTCGGCACAGACTCCTGACGGTGACAATGCTGTAGGAGGCCGGTGACAGTGTTCCCTCTGAGCCGGCACCTCCGATGGTCCCACAGCAGCCTGGGAGGTGGACTGCGGGGCTCATGGGTGGACTTCGGGGCATCCTGAGCAGAAGCTGCGGCCGCCACCTGGGTTCCGTCTCAGCTGCAGGGCTGGCTTGCGTGTAGGACTGCCCTGGTCAGCTCCCTCTCAGTTTCCAATCCTGGGCCCAGAACAGACACTCAACAAGTGTTAAGCGAGGAAGAAAATGAATGAATGGGTGAATGAAGTACTAACATTTGTCATCCACATTTTATAGATGGAAAAACTGAGGCACAGAGAAGCTAAGTCACTGGCTCAGGGTCACATAGTTCGTAAGCAGTAGGGTCAGGATTTGAATCCAGACGGGGGGCTCCAGAGCCCATGAAACTTTTCTTTCTTCTGAAATGTTCTTGTCTGCATTACCCTGCACGGCACTGCCTGGGCCCCTGCTTCCAGCTTCCTTTCACAAGAGCCCTACCTTCCCTGCTCCTTGCTCCTGGCTCAGGGGTCCTGCTCTGCACCCCACTACGTCCCCCTGGACAGGATGCTCGTCTGAAGTCCAATGTCTGTGCTTCAGCCTCCCCCACAGACTTTGCTTCATTTGTTCAATTCATTTGTCCAACTCTCCATTCCTTTGCTCAACAAACATTTACTGAAACTGAAAGGTGCCAGCTCAACCCCCGAGTACTGGAAATTCAGAGATGAATCCAGCCTGGGCCCCGTCCTCGGGGGACAAGGAAAACCAGACAAAGAGGCAGAACTTGTAACCCAGCGAGAAAGCACTCGGATGGAGGTGGCCCGGGCACAGCCGCAGAGGGGATGGCAGTGGGGGCTCCCAGCCTGGGGGCTCCCAGCCTGGGGGCTCCGGGAAAGCTCCTTGGAGAAGCTTATGCCAGCGTCTGGAAAGATGAGGAAGAGTTAGCAAGAGAGAGAGAAGGGGGAAGAGAGAAAGCTGGGGGCGGGGGTTGGTAACACCCGAACAAACTGGCCTGGAGGTAGGAGAGAGCATGAGGCATTCAGAAAGTGCAAGTTGTTCCTTACAGCTGGGGCCCAGGCTGTCCTCAGGTGGGGACATATGGCCCTGAGAAACCCACCTCCTCCCCTGGTTACCCAGCCAGCTCTGCACCAAGCAGGTCTTCCAAGAATCTCATGTCTAGGAACTGATCAGAAAAAACACCAAAATAATCAGCCATGTGGACATGGAATTATGTATGGATGGAGGCTGTTTACCATGGTGTTCTTTGTTACAGCAAGCAAGCGCAAACAGCCACAGTGCCCAGCCATGAGAAATCACCACTTTAGCCAAGAATCCACCACTGGCTGGAGCCATCCGAACGGCTTAGAAATCAAGTTAGCAGAGACTATTTAATGGCACTAGAAAAATGCATCTGACATAATGTTAAGTAAAAAAACAGCAAGATGTCGGGGCACTTGGCTGGCTCAGTCGGTGGTGCATGTGACTCTTGATCTCAGGGTTGTAAGTTCGAGCTCCATGTTGGGTGTAGAGCTTACTTAAAAATAAAATCTTTAAGGGGCGCCTGGGTGGCTCAGTCATTAAGTGTCTGCCTTCGGCGCAGGTCACGATCCCAGAGTCCTGGGATCGAGCACCGCGTCGGGCTCTCTGCTCAGCGGAAAGCCTGCTTCTCCCTCTCCCACTCCCCCTGCTTGTGTTCCCTCTCTCGCTGTGTCTCTCTCTGTCAAATAAATAAATAAAACCTTTAAAAATAAATAAATAAATAAATAAAATAAAATCTTTAAAAGACCACACACAAAAAAACAGGGGCGCCTGGGTGGCTCAGTCAGTTAAGCATCTGCCTTCGGCTCGGGTCATGATCCCAGGGTCCTGGGACCGAGCCCGGAGTCCAGCTCCCTGCTCAGCGGGGAGCCTGCTTCTCCCTCTGCCTCTGGCCCTCACCCTGTTTGTGCTCTCTGCCTCGCTCTCTCTCTCTCTCAAATAAATAAATAAAATCTTTTTTTAAAAACCCACAAAAGCCAGCAAGATGCAAACTATTTTATTATTCTAAGTTAGGAGATATGCATATATAAATACATGAAGATATCGGGAAGAAATGCATCAAATACTAAATAGTGGTTATCTCTGGTGATGGGCTAACCTAGGGCTTGTATTTCCATTTTTAAATAATTTCCTGTGTTCTCTGATTTTGCAACAGTGGGGCCAGCCTCACTTTTATTTTCAGAGACCGATTCAAGGAGACAAGGTCCGTGAGGCCACAGCTTCCCTTCCGGTCTCTTTCCAACCCTCCACTGAGCCACACAGAACGACCTGTTGCCTCAACATCCCTGCACCTCCAGCCTCCAGGTTTTTGTCTCTGCTGTTCCTCCGTCTGAGCGCCCTTCCCTTTCCTTCTCCATCCCCTGCAACTCCCTTGGCCTCCCAGGCCTGCCCCAGGGCCCTTCCTCTGAGGACCTCACACACACAGAGCTCGCACACCATCGAAGGGTAGGTTTACGTACCCACAAGCCCGCACCGGGGCCTGGGCTGCTGGAGGGAAGGCCACTGCCTCATCCATGCCCTCCCCAGATGCCTTATATGTGGCCTAGAATTTATTTTTATTTATTCTTCACCAAGACACCCATATACCCTTCCCGTAGATTCTCCACTACTTGCTGTGTAATTCTCTCCCTGGCTTGCTGACCCAGCGCAGACATCTTGGCCAGGGCTGGGGGTCTGGAAGGTGCTCAGCGCTCGCCAGAATGAAGGAAAGAAGGAACGAGGACACGGTATTGCGCTCTCTCCATCATCTGCCTCAGGGAAAACCCTTGCACAGCAAAGCAGGGCTCTTTCTAAAATGCAGACACAGTTACCCACCTGCTTGGAGGCCTGCCGCCCACAGTCAATGCAGCCGATACCCAAGACCCTGGCATCCCTTCCCGCTCCATTGCCCACTGACCCCCGGTGGGCAGTGTTGTCCCCAAACCTGCAGCCCCCCCCATGCTGTGGCACTCTGGAGCCTTTCCCTTCCCCGTCCGTCACAAGTGTCCCAGCCTCAGAGAAGCGAGTGGATGCCTCTGCTGACCTTTCCCTGGACCCCTGGTACTGAGGGCAATCTCGGTGAGGGGGGCCACTCGTCCTGGTTTGCACAAGCCTCTCCTGTTCAGCACGGAAAGTCCCGAGTCTCGAGAACACCTCCGTCCCAGGTGGACCCCATGACGGTCACCCTCGCTTCTGCGGACTCTTCCAGGGTGGGTGAGTGTGTTCTCCCCCCACCGCTGGGAGACCCCTGCCTGAGAGCTGCTCAGGCCTCAGAACAGGCCCAAGGAAATGCTTGCTGATGCCTGGGGGAGCGGATGAAAAGACGGAAGGAAGGAAGGAACGAATGAATGAACGAATAACTTCACCTCCTTTAAATCTTTGCTCGGATGTCACCCTCTCCGTGGGCCTTCCCTGGCTGCCTGGTCTCAAAGGACAACCTCTCTGGCACCCTCCCTGGTGTTTTTGTGACATTTATCACAAACCAGTATTCTCCACATGTCACTCGTCCTTTCCTTTGGGGTCTGTCTCCCGCACGAGCATGTCAGCTCTACCAGGACAGCAGTTTTGCCAGTTGTTTGCTGCTCTGTCCCCACAGCCTCGAACAGCAGGTGCTCCGCAGGTATTAGTTGAATAAATGAACGAATGATGGCTGAATGAGTGGACCCTGCCTTTTCCCGCCAAAGGTGGAGCCTCTTGGCCTTCTTTTTCTGCATCTCTTCTTTTGTTTAGTTCATTCAACAGACATCAGCACCCACCATGTCCGCGCTGGGGGGACGAGGAGGCATGCAAAGCAGAGTGCCCAGTCTAACGGGCTGCTGGTGGGGGGACAGAGATCAGGCTGGGTGTGAGGCCACGGGCCTGGCATTTGGAGATGGGGTCCCTGGGGCAGGACCTTGTGCACTGCAACAGTCCTAATAGGCCAGGATCATGGTAACCGTGCCCAAAGTATCTTGAACACTTGCTATGTCTCACCCACCGTTCTGAGCACTTTACGTGTATTTTCTCAATGAATTCTCAAATCACTGAGATGTGGTTGTTGTCCCCATTTTGCAGATGAGGAAACTGAGGCTAAGGAGGCTGCGTTACTTTGTCAGGGGGCCACAGCAGCAAGTGGGGAGTCAGAATCTGACTCTGGAGCCAGCTGCTAACCCTGATGCTACAGGGAAGGAAGGAGGCTCAGAGAGGTGGAGTCTCTGACTGAGGTCAAGTTGCTGCTCAGAGGCAGGGCTGGGCTCCACAGCATGTCCACAGAACTCCAAAGGCCATCTGGTCCCAGTCGGTGGCTGTCTTGGAGTTGGGGGTAAAGGGGACCAAAGGGAGATGGACAGCAAGGGAGGAGTACAGAGACCAGGCCAGGCCGGTTGGGATGGGGGCCGGGGGGGGCAGGGGGGGAGTGGGCAACCCGGCCTCGCTGGGGAGATGGGGGCAGGCTTCTCGGCGGCAGTGTCCCCTTCCTCTTCTCTCCTAATAAATGGGTAGGGAAACTGTGGGCAAACTTCCCATGGACTGGCCACCCATCCGCTGGGTCTGGAGAGGAGCGTGCAAAACCCAGTGTGGGCAACAACCCCGTCCTGGGCTCCCTGCAGCTGTCCACCTGACTCACCCCAGTGATACCAAAGCTCACCCCAGGTCAGAAGCTATGCTGAGTGACTCCAGGTAACGAATTTATTCAATGCTTTCACCCACCTATTACAAGGAAATCGAGTTCAGACAGTGGGGTAACTGCCCATGTCACCAGCAGAGCGGGGGTTCCAACCCCAACTATCTGGTTCCGGAGCCTGTGCCCCTCACCCCCTACCCAGGAGGTGTGGCCCTGGCTCACCCCAGCTGCCACATTGCCAGCCTGTACATTCGAGCAAACATGGCATTTAAGCCCCTACCGTGTCCCCACGGCCCAGCAGAGGACTCAGAGCAAGTAGGCACCCATGAACACATCCTTATTATTTGAAATCTAGAAGCAGTGATGGGGCGCCTGGATGGCTCTGTCGGTTAAGCATCCAATTCTTGATTTCGGTTCAGGTCATGATCTCAGGGTCATGGGATCGAGCCCCATGTATGCTTGTCCCTCTCCCTCTGCTCCTCCACCCCCCCCCAAATAAATAAATAAAATAAAATAAAAAAAGAAATCTAGGAGCAGCGACTTCCCCCTTGGGCTGCCCCCCCTCCAGGTCTGGGAGATAATAACCCAATCCCTTATTTGGACAGGAGTCAAGCCTTTTCAAAAATGTCCCCTCCTTGGAAGGCAGAAAAGTGGCAAGGACACTGACTTTCAACCAGGCAAACCTGGGAGTGAAACCCAGCTCCACCCTCAGCTGTTTGCAAAGGGCAGGTGACGGCTCAGTGTCTGCATCTGTCATAGGGGGCCGATAATATCATTGTGAGGAGACAGGAACCTATGCCAGGCACACAGTAGGTGCTTGGGAGGGTAGCTTCTTTCCATTGAGGGTCACAACAATCTCCAGGGTCTGTCCCCGACCTCCCTCCCTACTTTTAAACCATGGATGTTTTCAACCACGATGTGTCGGAAACCTACAGAACGGCACAGAAATGAGCTGAGCCTAGTGGGCGTGCTCGAGGCGGGCACAGATGTCATCCTCCACCTTCAGAGCCTTTCCCTCGGGCCGGGGTCTCTACCGCAAGCCTTAAGGGTGCCATCTCCCTCCTTTCGTCCTCACCGCTTCCTCTGGAGGTGGGTCCTTGGGTTACCCCGCCTTACAGATGGACAGCCTGAGGGTCTGAGAGCCGAGGTGGCTTACCCACGGCCCACAGCCAGTGAGCGGTGGAAGCAGGATGTGGCTTTATGTCCAGGTAGGTTTGCGGACATGGAGAGATGTCAACCATGTGTTATTAAATGAGAAAGCAGCACGGAGGGCAACAGAGTGTAGTTTGGGAGGGTGTCACTAAAATGGAACAGGGGTTGTCTCTAGGTGATAGGATGATGAACCTTCAAATTGTCTTTCTTTTCCTTATCTGTATCGCCTAACTTTTTATAGCAGCTTTATGGAGATAGAATTCACATAGCATACAATTCACTCATTTAGTGTCTGATTCGATGGTTTCTAGCATATTCACGGAGTTGTGCAACCATCACCACTCTTGCTAATATTGTCATCATTCCCTCCACAAAATCCCACTCATTAGCACTCACTCCCCATTTCCCTAAACCCCTGCTAGTAGCCCTAAGCAACCACTTCTTGTCTCTACAGATGTGTCTATTCTGGACATTTTAAATAAGTGGATTCCTACAACACGTGGTCCTCTCTGTGTCTGGCTTCTCCCACTTAGCCTGTCTTCAAGGCGCATCGTGTGATAGCAGGTGTCAGGACTTCATTCCTTTTCGTGGCTAAGAAACATCCCATATTATATTTCTCAATTCATCAGTTGAAAGACATTCAGTTTATTTCTAATTTTTGGCTGTTATGAATAATGCTCCTATTAACATTTGTGTAATATTTATGTGTGGACATGTGTTTTCTTTTTTTTTTAAAGATTTTATTTATTTATTTGAGAGAGAGAGCGAGAATGTGAGCACAAGTGGTGGGGAGGAGCAGAGGGAGAGGGAGAAGCAGACCTCCCACTGAGCAGGGAGCCTGATGCAGGACTCGATCCCAGGACCCTGAGATCATGACCTGAGCCGAAGGCAGACGCTTAACCAACTGAGCCACCCAGGTGCCCCTGGATATGTGTTTTCAAGTCTCTTGGGTAAATAGCTAGGAGTGGAATTGCTGGGTCATATGGTAATGCTGTGTTTAACCTTTTTTTTTTTAAGATTTTATTTATTTACTTGAGAGAGAGAGCGCGCGCACAAGCGAGAGCACAAGCAGGGGGAGCAGCAGAGGGAGAGGGAGAAGCAGGCTCCCCACTGAATAGGGAGCCCAATGGGGGGCTGGATCTTATGACCCTTAGATCATGACCTGAGCCGAAGGCAGCTGCCCAGCCAACTGAGCCACCCAGGCGCCCCTGCGTTTAACCTTTTGAGGAACTACCAGTCTGTTTGCCAAAACAATTGTACCATTTTACATGTCACCACAGGGCCCGAGGGCCACAGTTTCTCTACATCGTCTCCAACCTTGTTATTATCTGTCTTTTTGATGAAAGCCATCCTAGTGGGTATGAAGTAATAGCTCATGTGATTTTGATTTGCATTTCCCTGATGACTAATAATGTTTAACATCTTTCATGTGCCGTTGGCTCTTTGCGTATCTTCTTCGGAGAAATGTCTACTCAGATCCTTTGCCCATTTAAAAAATTGGGTCATTTGTGACTTTATTATTAAATTATTGAGGTAGGATTTGAACCCAAGTCCCGCTCTACTGTCAAGCAATAGATCCTGCCCACACAGTCATGCACCCCGGCCTCCCTGTCAAGGCGATCTGGAAGCACCCCCCTCCCTGGAGTCCTGCCTACCCTCTGGGCAAGCGAGGGCCAGCACAGCCGCTGCAGAAGCCAGCCCAGCTGGGGCCAGGCCCGCAACAGGTGTCCAGAGAGTGTCCGTGGATGGACACGGAGGGTCGGACACACGAGTCCATCTTCAGGAATCGGTGAACCAAAGGGGAAGAAAACACACCCAGAACAAAAAGTCCACACTGCAGAGGGAGGAAATGGCCGAGCCCTGCTCCAGGAGTTGGAGATAAAGCCCCGTGGCCAAGAAGCCTCCCTGGCAACTCCTTCTTGGTGGCTGTGACCTATCAGCCTGTTTTTATGTGACTGACTGTTGGCCTGTGCGAGGCTGGGAAGGGGAGGCCCAGCGAGATTAGCAGGGAACTGGAGAGCATATCTGTCCGGAGGGGGGCCGGCAGCGGATCCGTAGGGGCCACAGCTAGTCAGAGCAGAACAGGGCCCCAGGGGGATGGGGCCCTGCCGCGCATGCTGCCCTGGCCCCAGAAACCCACTGCTTCATCACGAAGAGCACCTGAATCCCCAACACCCAGCTCTGGAATCCAGCGGCCTGGGTTTGAATCCCAGCCTTACCATCTCCTTGCTGGGTGATGGGGGCAATTCCTATCCCTCTCTGAGTCTCGGTTCCCCTCTGAGCATCTCCTGTAAGAATGAAGATAACGAGACCATAACATAGCCTCTCGGTGGGCGAGGCTGCTGCGGGGGAGGCAGAGGATGGCGGGGCTCTTCAGCTGGGCGCCCGCAGGCCCTAGCCTCAGAGCTGGGAGACTGTCACCCCGTGACATGGGAGCCAGAGACTCTGCCACGAACACGGCCGCACAGCCACCTGCAGGAAGCTTCACCCTCAGACAGACCTCCAGCCTCACCGACCCAGCCGCACGGTGAAGGCAGGCAGGGCGGGGTCGTGTGTGTCGCCCCTCACTCCCGCAGCCCGAGTTCAAATCCCACTCACAAGCTGCAAACTGTGGGGAAGGCCTCTCTGTGCCTCTGTTTACCACTGAAGAATGAAGATGACAACCGCGTTTACTCTACAGAACGGCTGGGAAGATTAAACGGGTATGGGGCGCCTGGGTGGCTCAGATGGTTAAGCATCTGCCTCGGCTCAGGTCATGATCCCAGGGTCCTGGGATCGAGCCCCATGTCTGGCTCCTGGCTCAGCGGGGAGCCTGCTTCTCCCTCTGCCTCTCCCCCTGCTCGTGCTCTCTCTCTCTATATATATATCTCTGTGTCTCGAATGAATAAATAAAATCTTTAAAAAAAAAAGATTAAATGGGTCGATGCAGTAAAATATGCATTAAAGTCTCAGCTTTATTCTTTCTTTTTTTTTTTTTTAAAGATTTTATTTATTCATTTGAGACACAGAGATAGAGAGAGAGAGAGAGAGCATGAGGAGGGGGAGAGGCAGAGGGAGAGGGAGAAGCAGGCTCCCTGCTGAGCCAGGAGCCCGATGTGGGGCTCGATCCCAGGACCCTGGGATCATGACCTGAGCCAAAGGCAGACGCTTAACTATCTGGGCCACCCAGGCGCCCCGCTTTATTCTTTCTTAATTAATTTTTTAAGTAGTCTCTACACCCCATGTGGGGCTCGAACTCATGACCCCGAGATCAAGAGTCAGATGCTCCTACTGACTGAGCCAGCCAGGTGCCCCAAAGTCTCAGCTTTAAAATAAAGGTTCGGGGCACCTGGGTGGTTCAGTTGGTTAAGCATCTGCCTTCAGCTCAGATCATGATCCCGGGGTCCTGGGATTGAACCCCACGTCAGGCTCCCTGCTCAGCAGGGGAGTCTGTTTCTCCCTCTCCCTCTGTGCTCCCTCTCTCTCTCTCTCAAATAAATAAATAAAAACTTTAAAAAAATAAAATAAAGGTTAGAGGGGTGCCTGTCGGTTAAGTGTCCGACTCTAGACCTCAGCTCAGGTCTTGGTCTCAGGGTCGTGAGTTCAAGCCCCACGTTGGGCTCCATGCTGGTGTGGAGTCTACTAGATAGATAGGTAGGTAGATAGATAGATAGATAGATAGATAGATAGATAGATAGATAGATAGATGATAGATAGATAGATACATAGATAGATAGATAAGATAAAGGTTAGAGCATCCTCCATGTCCTTCCAACTTATTTGGCCCCCATATCCCCTTCGTGTCCTCCAGGGTCCCCAAGGTTCCTCTAGCTTTCTTATGTGGAGGAGGGTGAGGCTTTCAGCCATTTTGGCATTTCCCAAAGTGAGTTCCACAGCCCTCTAAACTCACGAGATGTTGGGGCGCCTGGGTGGCTCAGCCAGTTAAGCAGCTGCCTTCGGCTCAGGTCATGGTCCAAGGGTCCTGGATTGAGTCCCACATCGGGCTCCCTGCTCAGCGGGGAGCCTGCTTCTCCCTCTCCCTGCCTCTCTGCCTACTTGTTCTCTCCCTCTCTATGTCAAATAAATAAGTAAAATCTTTAAAAAAATAAATAAATAAAATAAACTCACAAGATGCTTTTTGAAAAGATAATTGAAAGGCACCTCCCCGTCAGACAGGCCTGGCTGCCATTGCCCTTCAGCCTCGCACACGCATGGACCCGAGATGCCCTGCAGTGAGGAAACCCAGCAGATGTTCATGTTGGTGTTTTCCCACATTTATTTGACCACGAATGCCCTTTTCTGCCCAATATCAATTTAGCATCTTCCTGGAAAAACACTGATGTCAAGGTCATTTCTAGCTCAGTTTCCACCTCACAGAAAAGACAGAAGGTTTTCTAAAGATCACCATCCCTGCGCTTGAGAAGTCCCTTCCAGGTTTTCAAGCACGGTGGCGCTGGCCCGCAGGAGAGCGCCACCCAGCCATATGTTCTCAGTCCTGCTCCCCGGTCCGGGAGGATCGGAGTGTGAAGGCCCCTTGGGGACGCCCAGCAAGGACGGACCCAGCTCCCTTCCACCTGCTACAGCAGCCTCGGCTCTTACAGACCACACGCAACGCCCAGACATTGTCAGGACAGAAGGCGGCATCTTCCAGGAGCCTTCTAGAAAAAGGAGTTGCCAAAAAGAAGCCTCTGGGGGTTGGGCAAGCCCTGCCTCAGGAAGGGAGAGGTGTCTCAGGCTCCAGAGTCTCCTGGCACCTATGCGGGACACCCTGGTGACCACCAGGCCCCACTAGCAGGGACAGCACCACTTGCAAATCATCTCTTCCATCTCTCTGTAAATGTTCCAGCAAGTCTAACATTTGGCAACCAAAGTACATATCCCAGACGGCCGTGTGAACACAGGACAAGCGCCAAAGTTTGTCTCCCTATAGGGTTTGGAAAATGAGATTGCTCAGCGAGTATGTGGAGGAGAGTGACGTTTACTGAGCACCTACCACAGACTGTGCATTGTGTCAGAAGCTCTATCTTTACCATGAGATCTCAGTTCTGATAACAGCCCCATTTTATAGATGGGGAAACTGAGGCTCGCAGTGGTGAGGTAACATACCCAGGGACACAGCAGAGCTGGGAGTCACCCCCAGCCTGGTTTTGCCTCCATGGTCCCAGCACTCCCCACTCCACGGTGCCGTTCTGCTGGGATGTATCCCTGGCTGGCATTGCTCCAAGACCCTGGTCCATGCCTCCATCCCAGAGCCCCCTTCTCATTACTAACCCAGGTTCTCAGGGCCTGGGGTGTGAGGAAGGGAACCGGAGGGGAAACTGATGTAGTCTGGCCCCTAAGGGTCTGGCCCACATAGTGGAATCTGGTTATTTTAGCCCCCACCAATCTGATCATCCCTGGGGGGCAGGCAGGTTGATAAATCAGTTTTCTGAGCCTGCCAAGCTGAAGGCCAGCCACCAGCCTGAGGTGACCCTGTCAGCGTGAAGACCCCCAGGAACCCAGCCTAAGCTGGCACCTGAGCTAAGCCCCCCCTCTTTTTTTAAAGATTTTATTTATTTGACAGAGAGAGACAGCGAGAGAGGGAACACAAGCAAGGGGAGTGGGAGAGGGAGAAGCAGGCTTCCCGCTGAGCAGGGAGCCCGATGCAGCGCTCGATCCTAGGACCCTGGGATCATGACCTGAGCCGAAGGCAGACGCGTAACGACTGAGCCACCCAGGTGCCCCTGAGCTAAGCCCCTTATCTTTGTGTCACTGTTGCCCACTCCTGGCTGTAGCCTCCTCCCCTGCATCCTGCTCCAGCCCCCCACTCAGCTTGCAGGGTGCTGGCACTCAGCCTGTTGGCGGGGGCATGGGGAGACATCACACGAACCTTTTGGAAACCCCTTTCCCCTCCCCTCTCCTGACTCCCCAGAATTCCTGGGCAGCAGCGTGGCTGTGAGCTGGGAGGTAGGGGAGAGTCTCTCTCTCATGGGCAGGCCCCAGCTCTGTCTGCACAGCTGCAGGGAAGGAAGGCCCCACCTGAGCTCCCGGCACCCTGAAACAGCCACCCAGCTGCGCCCTTCCTCCTGCCCATCATGGGAAGGGCCACTGGAGAGGGGGAGGAGCAGTGTCCAGAGCTCTCCCACTGCTCGCACTGCTCCCCAAGCCATCTGAGAGGCAGGCCTCCCGCTCTCTGTCCTCTGTGGGGCCAGACTGCAGGGAAGAGTGACTTGCCCAAGGCCACGAGGCCAGGCAGCAAAGGGCATCACTCCTGGGTCTGGCAGACTCCAGAGTTGGGGTCGTTTCTCCCAGTACAGTGCAGTGGTCAG
Source organism: Halichoerus grypus (assembly GCF_964656455.1). NCBI lineage: Eukaryota > Metazoa > Chordata > Mammalia > Carnivora > Phocidae > Halichoerus > Halichoerus grypus. The sequence continues at coordinate 111,575,347 of NC_135721.1, read as the reverse complement.
GGGGTGTGGGTTCTGGAGTGAGACCGCTGGACTCAGGTCCTGGCTCCTCAACCTGCTCACCAGGTCACCTGGGGGCTGGTTACATAACCTCTCTGTGCCTCAGTATCCTCATCTGTACAGTGCTGTCAGGGAATCCCTACGTTTGAGCAGCCTTGGGTGAGTGACAACCTGCCAGTGCTTCAGTTTACTCTGACTTAAAACGGAGAGCTTGATACACATCCAGCAAGGGCTGGTATGAAGATTAAAAAAAGACAACCATGTATCTAGAGCTTTCTGCCAGGTGGTGTCATGGGGCCTGCTGATTGTTTGCTGGTGTTATGGTCAAAGTGCTATCATCCAGACCAGCTCTGGAAGGATACACAAGAAACGGTCTCAGAGGGCACCTCTGGGGAGGAAAAGTGGGTGGTGGGGGACCCTAACTTGCTCTTATATGTTGTTTTATACGTTCAGAATTTTGTATTACATACATGTGATATTACTATTACCAAAGTGGGTTACATAACTGTCATACAAAGGTGCTCCCTGGGGCCCCTGGGTGGCTCAGTTGGTTAAGCAACTGCCTTTGCTCAGGTCATGATCCTGGAGTCCCGGGATCGAGTCCCACATCGGGCTCCCTGCTCAGCGGGGAGCTGCTTCTCCCTCTGATCCTCCCCCTCTCATGCTCTCTGTCTCCCATTCTCTCTCTCAGATAAATAAAATCTTTAAAAAACAAAAACAAAAAACCAAAAAAACAAAGGTGCTCCCTTGTCATGACACACGGTCTCATGCTGGCCAGAGACCCCATCCGCTAGTCCTGGCTCCCCCACCCCTCCGTAGCCACACCCGGGCCTTGTCCAGGCCCTGTCTTCCAGCCCACTCCATGTCTCCCAGCAAGACCCCAGCGCGACCTTAAGAGCCAGGAGGCATCTCCTTCTGAGCTCAGGCGTGTGACAGGGGGCCAGCCGAGTCTCCATCCCTCATCTGCCCACTGGCTCACTTGTAAGTGAGGTGACCACACTGCCCCACAGGGTAGCTGTAAGGACTAACGTGACGTACTAGAGGAAGGCCTGGCTGGCTGTCAGTGGAGTATGTGACTTGATCTCAAGGTCATGAGTTCAAGCCCCATGTTGGGCATAGAGCTTACCTAAAAAAACGGAGGTATAGATGCCTGGGTGGCTCAGTCAGTTAAGCATCTGCCTTCGGCTCAGGTCATGGTCCCAGGGTTCCGAGATCAAGTCCCACATTGGGCTCCCTGCGTGGTGGGGAGTCTGCTTCTGCCTCTGCCCTTACCCTCTGCTCGTGCTCTCTCTGGCTCTCTCTCTCAAATAAATAAAAAATCTTTTTTTAGGGCGCCTGGGTGGCTCAGTTGGTTAAGCGACTGCCTTCGGCTCAGGTCATGATCCTGGAGTCCCGGGATCGAGTCCCACATCGGGCTCCCTGCTCGGCGGGGAGTCTGCTTCTCCCTCTGACCCTCTTCCCTCTCGTGCTCTCTATCTCTCATTCTCTCTCTCTCAAATAAATAAATAAAAATCTTTTTAAAAAAATCTTTTTTTAAAAAATGAGGTATTAGAGTCTAGGTACAAATCCCTGCTTCCTGTCCTCTGAAAGGGCAAAATGATGTTGAAGGGAAGCTGCCTCCTCCTCTGAGCTCATCTCCCCCACGAGCCTCTCCCACCCTGCAGGTGGACTGCAAACCTCCCAAGGCAACAGGCCTCCCGGCCTTTGCACTTGCCGGTCCCTTCCCTCATCTCCCTGACGTTGGCTTCTTCCCATCACTCAGTTTCTCCCAAGTGTCACCTCCTCACAGAGGCCCTCCTAGACCACCCCGTCTAAAGTGGCCCCCCCTGTTTGTTTTCTGCATTGTACTTACCATTACCTGAAATTGAGAATTTTTTTTTTAAGGTTTTATTTATTTATTTGACAGGGAGAGAGAGAAAACACAAGACAGCATGAGCAGGGGGAGCGAGAGAGGGAGAGGGAGAAGCAGGCTCCCCAGCTGAGCAAAGAGCCTGACGCAGGGCTCGATCCTCGGACCCCAGGATTATGACCTCAGCTAAGGCAGATGCTTCACTGACTGAGCCACTCAGGTGCCCCTGAAATTGTGTTTTTTAAATAAACTTTTTTGGGGGGAATTTTAGATTCACAGAAAAATTGCAAAGACAGTACAGAGGGTTCCCGTATACACCTCATCCAGTCTTCTTCATGTCACATCGTCACCTAACCTGACCATGGTACATGTGTCAAAACTAAGAAATTAACCCTGGCACATCACCATTAACTAAACTGCAGACTTTGTTCAGATAAAATTGTACTTTCCTTTATTTATTTACTTGTTTTCAACTGCCTCCCCCACTGGAAGGAAAACTCTGAGAAGCAGAGAGGTTGCCATACTTACTCACCAAGTCCCTCCTACCTGGCAATAAATATTGATCGGTAAAAGGAGGGGAAATATTGGCAAAAGCAGCCAATGATTACTAAGGACTCCCTCCATCATGCACTGTTCTGAGTGCGCTAAACATTGTAAATCATTTAATCCTCAGGACAGCCCAAGAGGTAGCTACTAATTATGGGGAAACTGAGGCACAGCAGAGTTTGGTGGCAGGCCGAGGCCACACAGGTTAGTACCAGAGTGGACGGACTCCAGGGCTTCCCTCCATACCAGAATAAAGGCCAGTCCTTCCGTGTCCTTAGTCCACACCAGAGCCGGGGGGCCAGCACCCTTCTGTGGGCAGGACACTGAGGCCCCAGGGCAGCTGATTTGCCTGAAGCCACAGGACGGACTGGGGTGCAGGGCTGGGATGGAACCCGAGCCTCCTGCCTCCAGCTGGCTGCCCTGAGGCGGTGAGTCCCCGGCTCCGCCCGGACGGGTGTGAGGCACCGCTCCCAGGGCCACCACCGGCCCCACCCTGCTGCTGGGAAGCAGAGGGCAGCCGGTTCGGCTCCAGTCTGTGGGCTCTCTGCTGTGCACCCCCACTTCCCAGAGGGGCGCTGAGATGCCCCACCACCTCCCTTTGCCCATAGCCTTAGCCTGGGCCTCCATGATCTGACCCCTGGGGAGGAGGGGGTGGAGGAGGGGTCCTCTCCATCCTCGAGGAGGCCGCCTTCTGGGGTGGGGGCTAGCTGCGCTCTGGGACGGGGAGGGAAAGGAAGAAATGGTCGTCCCTGTCTGGATGGGGGCGGGGAGAACGGAGCAACAGGGAGGATTATTAGGCTTTTCCCAACACCCTGGGACCAGCTGGAGAGGTGTCGGGCACCTCCCAAAGGGAAAAGCCGTTCTGGAGCCGGTGGGCAGGACCGAGGCCGGCCGCCCCCATGCAGCCTGGGTTCCGCCCAGCGCCAGCCGGGCGCAGACTCCAAGCCCTAATAATGTTTGCTGGATGCTTTGAATACAAGCGGCAGTGCCCAGAATCTCCTTGAGGTTTCAGCCAGGCGTGCCCGCCCCATCCCCCCTTCTGGGGAGCAGAATAAGTGGAGGGGGGCATGTGACAGGGGACACCATGAGGTGGTGGCAGCCTCCGTGAGAAAGGCAGGCTGCTCCACCCAGAGCTGGGGGTAGGGGCGCCTTGTGCGCGGCTAATTAAACAGCGACTGTGCTGAATCGGGGCAAGGTTGCTGCTTGCTAATTAAAGGTGCGGGCGGCTTGCCCGGCAAGGAGGGAAGGCAGGAACAGCTCTGGAACCATGTCAAGAGGCCAGGCCGGCAAGGACAGCACTGGCTCTGGGCATTTCTTCCATCCGCGGGCCCTCCCAGCCGGGCCCGACGGCCCCCTCCCCACTTCCCTATCTCTCCTACCCACCTTGCCGGAGCCTGGGGCCTCGGACTTCCCCCTCCTCACCAACCCAAATTGCTTCCCTGATAAGGGCCTGCGCGTTGGGGAGGAGGAGCCTGCTGGTGCCCAAGGTCTGGGCTGGTGGGTGGGCATCATTTCGAACCTCTGAGGTATACTTCCTTTCACCCTACTCCCAAGAACCCCGAGTTGAGGAAATGAGCTCCATCAAGATGGGAGGTTGGCTGGTGTGAACGAGGCCCCACGTGCCCCAGTGTGTGTGAGAGAGAAAGACAGAGATGGAGAGACAGTGTTCCTTTCTGGTCTCAGCACACAAATCTAGAAAAGAGAAGACAAGAAGCAAGGATGTCTGGTCCTCAGAGGTTCCTATATAGTGACAACGAGGTCACCGACTGCCTGTCCCTGCCCCGCATCTGCTCAGGGCAGGGCGTGGCTCCGTGGCTAAGAGCTCCCAGTCCCAGCCCCACCACTTGCCAACTGTGTGGCCTTGGGCAAGGTAGCTAATGGCTCTGCGCTTTGGGTTCCTCATCTGCAAAGCTGAGGATGGTCGCTGAGGGGACCAAGAGAGATAATCCAGGTGAGGCACTTAGCGCAATGTCTGGTCCACAGAACAGGCCCCGAAAATATCAGCCGTTATTATGTGAAAACTCGGGGGACTCGGGTAGGTGTGGCCCAGTGCCCACCTCTCTTCCAGGTGACCTCCTTACCGACAGCACAGGTGCAGCCCTCTCGGGATAATTCTATCGGACACAGGGAGAGCATGTCACCCTTCCTGCCAGGGCTCTCGTATCCTCTCTGACCCCCATAGCCTTTTTGAGGGAAGTAGAAGAGTCAAGAAGCAAACAAAATGGATGCTCAGAAAGCTAAGTGACCTGCCCGAAGTCATAAAGCTCAGAAAGGGGCAGAGATGGCCCTGGTCCCTTGAGTGGGAGAAGATGGGCTCACGGTTCCCATGGTAACATCTGTTGAGCTTCTACTGGATGCCAAGTCCTGAACCAGCCAGAGGGACCTAGGGGAACTGGACACTCACTCTGCCTTCAAGAGGACCCGGTCTGGAAGGAAGGAAAACACACCAATAATAGGAATGCAAGGCAAAGGTGGCAGGCATCCAAGCTGGTGCTCCAGTGCCCTCCATGCAAGGGGCTGAGAGTTGCTGCTTTGACTTGGAGCTCGATTTGAAAGCTAAGGTTGTGCTTCTCTTGGGAGGGTAAAATCAGCATTGGGGGAGCCTGGAAAGGCTGACAGGGCCCCTCTGGTGCTCCCAGGAGAAGCCTTCACAAAGGGGGTCAGATACTCTGCTCTGGGAAGTGCCTATGGTGCCTGCTTCTGAGGTTTGGGGTCTGTCACTTGAGGTATCTGGCAGTCCCAGATGGTGTGGTTTCAGACACTACACTGTCCAGGACCCACAGCAAGAATCCATCCATGTCCTAAAGGCGCTGTAATGGGTCCCGTCCAGGTGGCCAGTCACTCACCAGTCACTGCCATGCAATGCAGTAGGGGAAGGATGCAGTGCCCATAAGGGGCCCAGAGACAGTAGAAACCTTTCCAGGCTGAGAAAGTCAAGGCCTTTGGCCCTGACGCTGGACACCTGGACCTTAGACAGCCAACCCAAAGCAGGCAAGAATGAGTGCAAGGTCACTGGTCTTGGGGTTGACGTCTCCATCTTCCCTCCTCAGAGATCAGGACTCAGCCAGAGGAACGGGGCAAAGGGCCCAGGCAGGTCTAGCCACAAGGAAGCCTGTGCAAGCAAAGCTAGCAGCTTCTTAAAAACACACCTGGCCTCAGCCTCCCCAGGGCCCCCTGCGCCCTAGCTGGGCCAAATGCTGGTCTGGGGCGCCCTCTGGTGGCCACATGGGGCAGTGGCAGACGCAGCCCCGGGTTTAAGGGTGGGTGGTCAGACTTGGAGACATCAGAGTGGACCGCCTCTCCCACTGCACAGATAGGAAAACCAAGGCCTGGGGCTATGGGGGATGGAGAAGGGAGTTACATGCCCAAGGTCATGCAAGTAACCTGCCCAAGTCAGTAGCGAAGCCCAGAACAGAACCCAGACCTCCTTCTGCACCAGCGGCTGCTCTTGGTGGGTCTCAAAGCATCCCCACCAGGGGAGGGAAGACTGAGTGTCCAGGAGGCTCACTCCCCAGTGACCATAGACAACTGGATGGTAGGCAGCTGAGCAGCTATGTGATGGGGTACATAGCACTTCTCTCTGGCCTTGGGTTCCTCACTTCTAAAGCCTGGAGCTACTGGCAAGGGCCATGGGGACTGGGGTCCCTCTCATACACTGCTAATAGTGAGGCTAGAACCAGCCAGCCTTTCAGGAAATCCTAAAATGAACCTTCCTACAGCGAGTATTGGGTATCATACTAATGGTGAAAGACTGGGTGCTTTCCCCCTGAGATCAGGAACAAGATAATTATGTCCACTCTTGCTACTTCTATTCAACATTGTACTGGAAGTTCCAGCCAGGGCACTCAGACAAGGAAAAAAAAAAAAAAGCATCCAGATTGCAAAGAAAAAAGTACAACTATCTCTATTTTCAGATGGCATGATCTTGTAAATAGAAAATCCTAAAGAATCCACGCACAAAAAGTTAGAACTAATAAATGAGTTCAGCAAGGATGCAGGATACAAGATGAATATACAAAAGTCAATTGTTTCTCTGTGTACTTTGCAATGAACACTTCAAAAATGTAATTAAGAAACTAATTTCGTTTACCCTGCAATCAAAGAGGATAAAACACTTAAAAATAATTTAACAAAAGAAGCATAAAATTTATACTCTAAAAATTACAAAATATTGTTGGAAGAAATTAAAGAAGACCTAAATACATGGAAAAACATCTCTGAAGACCCAATATTATTAAGATAGCAAGACTCCCAAAATTGGTCTTCAGATTCAACACCATCCCCAACAAAATTCCAACTTGCTTCTTTGCAGAAACTGACAAGCTGATCTTAAAATTCTTATGGAACCTCAAGTGACCCCAAACAGCCAAAACAATATTCAAAAAAGAAGAACATTGTTGGAGGACCCAGAGAAAGCTTTCTATAAAGTTACAGTAGTAAAACAGTGTGGGACTGGCATAGGGATAGGCATATAGATTAATGGAATGGAATCCGAGTCCAAAAATAAGCCCTCACACTTACAGTCAATTGATCTTCAACAAGAGTGCCCAGACAGTTCAGTGGGGAAAGGACAGGCTTTTCAACACATGGTGTTGGGGCAATTAGATACCGACGTGCAAAAAAAAGGAGGCTGGGCACCTTCCTCACACCACACACAAAAAATTAACTCAAAATGGATCATAGACCCAAATATAAGCATTAAAACTATAAGACCCTTAGAAGAAAGCATAGGCCTAAATTTTCATGACTTGGATCAGTCAATAATAAGACACAAAAGCATAGAAAAGACCAAAAAAAAAAAAAACCAACCAGGCAAATTGGACATCATCAAAATAATAAAATTCTGTGTTACAAAGGACATTGTTAAGAAAGTGGAAAGACAGGGTGCCTGGCGGGCTCAGTGGGTGGGCCGTGTGACTCTTGATCTCGGGGTTGTGAGTTTGAGCCCCATTTTGGGTGTAGAGGGTACTTAAAATAAGACCTAAAAAAAAAAAAAGAAAGAAAGAAAGTAAAAGAACATAGAATGGGAGAAAATATTTGCAAACCATATATCTGATAAGGAACTGTAACCAGAATATATAAAGAACTCTTACAACTCAATGATAAAAGACAAATAACCAAATTTAAAAATGGGCAAATGATCTGAATAAACATTGATCCAAAGGAGATATACATATGGTCCATAAGCTCATGAAAAGATGCCCAAAATCACTAGCCATCAGGGAAATGTAAATCAAAACCATGAGATGCTACTTTGCACACACTAGGTTTGCTATCATCAAAAAAGACAGTGTTGGCAAGGATGTGGAGAAGTCAGAACCCTTCCACACTACTGGTAGGAATGTAAATAGAGCAGCCACCTTGAAAAACAGTCTGGGAGTTCCTCAAAAGATTAAATAGAATTACCATGTGACCCAGCAGTTCCATACCTGGGAGGCATAGATCTAAGAGAAATTAAAACATATATTTACCCCAAAATTTACATGAATGTTCACAGATGCATTATTCATAATAGCCAAGAAAGTAGAAACAACCCAAATGCCCATCAACTGATGAATGGATAAATAAAATGTGGTCTATCTACACACAGAAATATTATTCAGCAACAAAAAGGAATTAAATACTGGGGCGCCTGGGTGGCTCAGTCAGTTAAGTGTCTGCCTTCGGCTCAGGTCGTGATCCCGGGGTCCTGGGATGGAGTCCCAAATCCTCTGGCTCCTTGCTCAGCAGGGAGTCTACTTCTCCCTCTCCCTCCACCCCCTGCTCATGCTTTCTCTCTTTCTCTCAAATAAAAACAGAATTAAATACTGATACAATCTGTGACATGGATAAACCCTGAAAACATATGCTAAGTGAGAGAAGACAGTCAGAAGAGACCACACATTGTATGATTTCATTTATATGAAAAGTCCATAATGGGCAAACCTATACAGACAGAAAACAGACTCTTTTAGAGCAGTGGTTGCATAGAGCTGGGAGGAGGCCACTGGGGAGAGATGGGTTTGGGGTTCTTTATGGGATGCTGAAAATGTCCTAAAATTGATTGTGGTGATGATCGCACAACTCTGACTATACTAAAAACTAATGAATTGTATGCTTTAAATGGGTGAATTGTATGGCAAGTGAGTCATATCTCAATAAAGCTGTTTAAAAAAAAATGGGGCGCCTGGGTGGCTCAGTCATTGAGCGTCTGCCTTTGGCTCAGGTCATGATCCCAGGGTCCTGGGATCGAGCCCCGCATCGAGCCCCGCATCGGGCTCCCATGCTGAGCGGGAAGCCTGCTTCTCCCTCTCCCACTCCCCCTTGCTTGTGTTCCCTCTCTCGCTGTCTCTCTCTCTGTCAAATAAATAAATAAAATCTTAAAATAAATAAATAAATAAATAAAAGCGTCTGCCTTTGGCTCAGGCCCTAATCTCAGGGTCCTGGGATTAAGCCCCCTGCCCCTGTTGTCGGGCTTCCTGCTGAGCAGGAAGTCTGCTTCTCCTCTCCCTCTGCCCCTCCCCCCTGCACCCCCCCCCATGCTCTTTCTCTCTCAAATAAATAAAATTTTTAAGAATAAAGGGTCCTGGGATCGAGCCCCACATCGGTCTCGCTGCTCAGCGGGAAGCCTGCTTCTCCCTCTCCCACTCCCCCTGCTTGTGTTCCTGCTCTCGTTATCTGTCTCTGTCAAATAAATAAATAAAATCTTAAAAAAAAAGAAGAAAAAAGAAATTAATTAATTTAAAAAATACTGTTCTTTGGATCCATGACTCTACTTCTAGAAATTTCTTCTAGGAATTACTCAAGTGCATAAAAACATATGTATAAAGATTTCCATCACAGTACTGCTTATAATAGCAAAAGTGTGAGAATAACCTAAGTGCCCATTAGTAGGGGAACCAGTCAGTTATGTTCAACCCTGGGATGGAACCACGGAATCATTAAAAAAAGATTAAAAATGAGAGTCACATTTACTAACATGGACAAGGCCTATGATACACTGCCAAGTTAAAAAAATAAATCTATAAATTAAAAGGGACTTAAAAGACATATTTTTTTAGACAAAATTATAGTATCTAGGGATTCACACTGGGTGATAACTAGCAAGAAAATGAAGACCTTAAAAGTCACCGCAACAGTGGGGCGCCTGGCTGGCTCAGTTGGTGGACTATGATTCTTGATCTCTGGGTCCTGAGTTCAAGCCCCATGTTGGGCATAGAGCTTACTTTAAAAAAAGAAAAAAAGGGGGGGCACCTGGCTGGCTCAGTCAGTAGAGCATGTGACTCTTGATCTCAGGGTCATGAGCTCAAGCCCCATGTTGGGAGTAGAGATTATTTTAAAAACAAAAAAGTCAGGAACACGGTAACTTTTTGTGGGGAGTCTAGGGGAGGGGGCACACCGCAGCCTAGGGTGGCTGGCAGAGTTCTTCACTGGGCAGTGGATCCAAATGAACAATTATTTTATATGGTCTTTCTGTGTCATATTTTGTTAACAAAAAAGTTAAAAATCAAGTTTACTCATTTCAATTTTTAAAGCAAGTATCATAAGATTCCATTCTTGTGAAAACAATTGATCTCTATATGTGTATATGCACAAAAACCCCTGGAAGTTTGGGATTTGGGGTGTTCTTAATTTATATATTTATGAATTTTTGCTTTTTTTTCTGCAGTGAACAAGAAATGCTTTTACAGCCAGAAAAAAACAAGCTATGTGTCTGTTTTGGGGCATCCCCTTGGAGCTCTGACATTGTTTGGGCAGGATGGTGGACCCTGAGGCACGGGGAGATGGCACAGGGCCACGTTCAGGACAAGTCCAAGATTCATCGTCTGCTCAGCCCCCCAGGCTTTAGCCAAATCTCCAAGGCCCAGCCTCCACGGCAGCTTCCGAGACTCAGCGGTTGCACCCCGTGCTCCAGACACTGGGAATGTGGTTCTGGCCTGGCAAACCTGATGCAGGTCACTGTGCTCCCGTCCACACAAGCCTCCCAGGGCAGGCCAGAGGGAGAAGCCCTGGGCAAGGGGCAGGGTCTCACCCTGGCTGGCTTTGCTACTAGCAGCACAAAACCCCATGATAATGAGCTGATGAGCCCCACTTGCTAGGTGGGTTACGTGGTTGGTTTATGGAACCATCCCGATGACCTGAAGCCATGGGTGTGATCATCTTCAGAGTACAGATGGGCACACTGAGGTCCAGGGAGCCTAGGTGACTGCGTCCGGGTGCTGGGAAGCCCAGGTGCCTGGGGCACGCACTGCAGCTGAAGCTGGACTTCGCATGCACAGCTTCAGGGGCTTCTCCCAGGAATCCAGGAGGGTGGCTGCCCTCATTTTGCGGATAAGGACGCTGAGGCTGAGACAGGGAAGTCACCTGTCCATGTCCCACAGCGACTATGTGGCAGGGCCAGGAGTGGAGCCAGAGACACTCAGCAGTTCCACCAGGTGGCCCCTCCCAGCTGCGAGAGGCCATGGGCATGTTCCCCCCTCCGTGGACTGGCTCCTGGTAAAGTTACTAGTTACTGCACTACAACCTTGGGAGTGTGCAGCTCTCCAGAGAGCAGCTCTCCAGAGCAGCGGGCCTGCCTCCCAGCAGAGCCCCCCCAGCTAGAGCGTGTGCCTTCCCGGCAGGGAAAAGGACCCTGAGTGACAGAGCCAAGGGCAAAATGCCAGGGACAACTGCCGGGGCCTCAGGGGATCTGTAACCTTCCATGGCCTCCTCAGGTAGCCCCAGCCCAAGATTATCCCAGGCCCCTCCAATAGTCAGGTGGTCAGCCAGCTCATGGCAGAAAGTTCATCATGGACAGAGGGCCGGGCCACTGGCAATGTGAGTGGCTGCTTCTTCGGGTCCCCACCACCTGCCAGGCACCAGCTAGGCTATGCAATCTGGCACCAAGCCTCACAAAGCCCTTTCAATACATCATATCTGCCTCACTTTACAGAAGAGGCAATGGGGTTCAGAGAGGTAGAGTGACTTGTCCAAAGTCACACAGCCAGGATGTCTCAGAGGTTCCTGGTGGCCAACTTCAACCAAGGAAGGACAGAGGAAGGGATCATCCAGTACCCTTCAGAGGGAGGGAAAGGACCCACTATGGAGGGGAGGTGGGCAGAAGGGAGGGCCCACCTCCTGAGCCCTGACTCTCTGGACATAACTTATTCATCAATCCACTTGTTCTCTGCTTATGCATTCATGGACCCTCTCCACATGCCAGTGTCTTTGCTGGGCACTGAGGACTCAGGTAAACCAGGCCCATCTGTGCTCTCACAGAGCTCATGGCCTAGCAGAACAGAAAGGGAAACTGAGGCAGGAAGAGGCCACCACTTGCCTGGGTGTACTAATATTTACTGAGGGCCTACTGTGGGCCACGCCCAGTGCTGGGAACTGAGGGCAGCACATGAATGAGAAGCACAAGGCTCCTCCCCTCCTGAAGCATAAATTCTGGTTGTATCCAGCCCCAAACCTCCAGAAACCCTGCCTGCATGATCCTTGAGCCCTGAACACAACGGGAAATTTCTCTAGGGGTTCTCCAGAGTCCTCCTTGGGCCTGGTTCTGGGCTGCTGAGCAGGGATCCAGAAAGGGCAGGGAAACGCAACTAGTGCCTTCCCTAGGAACAAAATCAAAGCCCTGGGCAGGCCAGAGCTGTTCAGAGGGGTCTGCAGTCATCCACTCTGGACAACTGGAAGGCCAACAAGGGTCACCCATTCAGGGTGTAGCCACAAACTCCTGGGGCTGGGGACACAATGACTCTCACCGAGTGGAGGCCACTTGGCCAAGGCCACCCAGGCCTACCACACCTTTGTTCCTCTGCTCCCCCTGACAGCAATCCTGGCTCAGAGGCAGCGTTATGGCATTCGGTCCCAGCAGCTCCAGCATCAGGTCCATTTCATAGCCTAGGAAAGGGGAGAAACGGGGCAGTGGAAGGATCACCCAAGATCACACCAGCTCATGGCACAGGCAAAATGTGAACCAGGGACTGTCAGTCTTCTTCACCAGCTCACACGCCAGGCTGCCACCCACAAGGATGGGCACATTTACAGCCATGCTGGTAATGCTGGATGGCTCTCCAATGGGGGCACTGCATGAGCTGCGGGCACAGAGGGAAGCTCCTTTCCTAAGCCCCCCTGCTTGGTTTTTGTTTTTGTGTTTCCAAATGCCAGACTTTTGCTGTCACCTGAGCTGTTCAAATGAGGGGCCCCTCACAGTGTGAATGACAGAGAGGATCCCCCAGAACTGCTCCATCTCAGCAGCCAAAAACCTGGATTTATATTTTTAAGTGGAATTTTAAATATTCGGGGGGTTTTCTGAGAGAGAGAGAGAGAGAAAGCACGAGAGAGCTGAGAGAGCGTGCAAGCGCAGGCAGGGAGGGGCAGAAGGAGAGAGAGAATCTTAAGCAGGTTCCACGCCCAGCGTGGAGCCCGATGCAGGGCTTGATCTCACGACCCTGAGATCATGACCTGAGCAGAAACCAAGAGTCGGACACTCAACCAACTGTGCCACCCAGGCGCTGCTAAGTGCAATTTTAAAAACTGCCAAATCCCCTTGGTAAAAAAAGAGAGTCAAACTAGGAGAATGAAAAAAAAAAAAATAGGAGAATGGCTAAATAAATTATTAAGACAATATTATAAAGCCATTAAATAACTTTAAAGAAAATTTTAACATGGTGAGAAAATAGTCACCATATAATGTAAGGTGGGGGGAGGGGAAGCCAGCTCTAGAGTATTATGACAATTAAAATATATACTTATATGCATACGTATGATCCATACAGAAGAACAGGACTGGAGAGAAATACGACAAAATAGCAATGACAGTAATCTCTGGGCAGTGAGATGACAGATGACTTTCATTTTCTCCTTTGCACCTTTTTGTAGTTTCCAAATTTTACAATGAGTATGAATCGCTTTTCTAATTAGACATAAAACAGAAAGGCAGAGGACGGGTTGCCCTTGTCCAGGCTCATCCCCTCTACCTCCACCCACCCTCCACACAGAGCTGGGTGGCCTCTGGGCTCTGTCCTCACTGACCAGTCCAGCACCGGCCACAGCTGAGGGACCCTGGCCAGGCCACTGGCGCTGAGGACAGCCAGCACAGAGGTCGTGGGATTCACCGGCCATCTCTGCCTGTGGAGGAACCAGCAAGGGGACACTGCCCTGCCTGGGCCCTTCAGAAGGGTCAATGGCAAGCTGTAAATTTCCTGGCCAGGGACACTGGGATTTGGTGCTCTCCGGGGCTGAGAATCAAAACATTCATTATCTGCTGTATGAGGGAAGTCATCTTCTTTGTTCCTTGCATTTCTTGCAGAGCTGCTGAGTGCAGCAGGAAGGCTGGAGGAGAGCTGACCTTTGTCATCCTCCCACCGTGGGCTCAGGCAGGCTCTCGGCTTCCCCGCATGGGACTGGAGCGCCTGGCCCTTCTGACCTCCAGGCTCGGGGTTTCTTCTAACCTGAGGGGTGAAACCCAGGGGTGCTGGCCTGCGTTCATTCACCCTCCTGGGTTACTGTGCTCCGGGAACCACTCAGCTCCGCCTTCTGCCCTGTCTCCTCCTGCACCACCCCATTCTCACCCACAGGGGCTGGACTGAGGCAGAGTTGCCAGAGAAGGGCCTCCCTGCTCTCTGGAGCTGTGGATTTGGGCAGGTTCCAAGAATGGTGCCCTCACTTCCTTCCAGCTGAGATCCTAGCCGCCCCCTCCCTGCCCTGGAAGCTTCCGCCCTCCTCCTGGGCTATTTTAGCAATCAGGTCACCCGTTGGCTCACTCTGAGCTTTCGGTCACTTAAAACCCACAGGCCCTTTTCACAGAAATGGTGCTATCTCTTCCTCTTCCAGATGCTGCCAGAGTCAGGGTCCTCAGGGGGAAAACAGCATGAGGTGATGGCCTGGTGGTCCTCCTGCAGCAGGGGGCCCTGCTCAGGAGCTGAGGCCATGAGTTATTTCCATTCCCACTGCGGCCAGTGTCTGGCATGAAGAGGGAGCTGGTCACAAGGATGTTCAGGTGGCTGAATACCCATGTGGCCCCATGCTGTACCTCACTGGCGCTGGACACAGAGCCCGCCCTCTGGTCCTCACAGGCTCTAGGCAGGGAGCCAATCCCCACTTAGCGGGGAATTGAGTGACCTCCGAAGGTCATCGTGTGGTAAGCAGCCAGGATGCAAGGGACCCTGGGGTGCCCCAGCAAAGCCCAAACCCACCTCGGCTACACTGACACTTCCCAAGGGCCTGGCACGCATGGCCACTGACCCAGGTGCCAAATGAGGTTTTTTTTTTTTTTTAAGATTTTTTTTTTATTTATTCATTTGAGACAGAGAGATACAGAGAGAGAGAGCATGAGCAGGAGGAGAGGCAGAGGGAGAGGGAGAAGCAGACTCCCCCCCACCCACGGCTGAGCCAGGAGCCTGACGTGGGGCTCGATCCCAGAACCCAGAGATCATGACCTGAGCCGAAGGCAGACACTCCACCATCTGAGCCACCCAGGCTCCATGCCAAATGAGTTCTTGTGATGAAGCCTGGGGAGGCTTCACACCCCTGGTCCTACTGACACAGCAGGTTCCCAAAACCCCACGAAAAACCCAAAGCCCAAAGCCCCTCTCTTATAGCCCATGTGTGTTTTGCTCAGAGCCGCTGAGGACGCTGATCACCTGCTCCAGCTAAACCCTGGCTCGCAGCGTGTGGAGGCCTCTGGCTGAAGACCCCTCCCACAGCTCCAGGCTGAGGAACGTGGGCCTGTTCCCATCCTTCCCTCCCCAAGGCATCTGACTGACCGCAGGCTCTTCCTGGCCAGCCCGGCGTCAGGTGCTGGACCAAGAACCCTGGGGGACCCGGGGAAGAAAGACAGCAAACATGAGAAAGATTGCAGCTATGGGGGGCATTGAGAGCAGCGGGGAGTCACAGGCCCTGCCTGCCTGAGGCTGGGAAGAGCCTGGTGCGGTCCAGGAACAGACAGAGGCCGGAGTGGGGCTGCGGCAGCACATGCAGCAGGAATAAAACACAAGCCACGCAGGGAACTGGCAATTTTCGAGTAGTCACAGTAAAAAAGTAAAAAGAAGTGAGATTAATTTTAATAATGTATTTTATTTAACCCAATATATAAAAAAATTATCATTTCAACATATAATCAATATAAAATTATTAATGAGGTATTTTACACCCTCTTTTGGACTATAGCTTCGAGAGCCAATGTGTATTTTATTTTTTAAATTTATTTATATATTTTTAAAAAGATTTTATTTATTTATTTGACAGAGAGAGACACAGCGAGAGAGAGGGAACACAAGCAGGGGGAGTGGGAGAGGGAGAAGTGGGCTTCCCGCCTATCAGGGAGCCTGATGCGGGGCTCGATCCCAGGACCCTGGGATCATGACCTGAGCCGAAGGCAGATGCTTAATGACGGAGCCACCCAGGCGCCCCTTATTTTATTTTTTTAAAGATTTTATTTATTTATTATTAGAGAGACAGAGAGAGAGCACAAGCAGGAGGAGGGGCAGAGGGCGAGGGAGAAGCAGGCTCCCCCTGAGCGCAGAGCCGGATGCAACACGAGGCTTGATGTGGGGCTCGATCCCAGGACCCTGAGATCATGACGTGAGCCGAAGGAGGGCGCTTAACTGACTGAGCCACCCAGGCGCCCTTGCCAGCGTGTATTTTATATGGACAAGCAACATCTCAATTTGGACCGGCCACATTTCAAGTGCTCAGCAGCCCCATATGGCCAGGGCCACTGGTGGGGACAGCACAGCTGGGCTACAGGGTGTTGAGTGGAGGGGAAGTGTGAGATGAAGTCAGAGAGGTGGGCAGGGGTCACGTTGGGTTTTATTCTGAGAGGTCTGAGAAGCCACGGGAGGGCATGAAGCAGGGGTGCGATGTGATCCATTGTTGTCTTTAGAGCCTGATCTGGCCACGTGGAATGCTTCAGAGCGGATGAGATTGGCTGCCCAGAAAGATGCGCAAGGTCAGGGCCAAAGGTGGCCTGTGCCTTGGTGAGGGCAGCCACAGGGAGCTTCAGGGAGCACAGAAGAGGCCACGGAGAGGCTCGAGACAGGGAGACAGGCCTTGCCATCTGCCTTTTTTTCTCCCTCTCTGCCAAAATTCTTCCCGAGTAACCCTGTCTCAGCAGTTGCCTCCCTTCCAGGAAGAGATATGCATGGTTGCTTCTTAACAAAGCCTAAAGAAACTCAACCAGAAACATTGTGCCCAGGGCCCAGAATTGAAACGGCTGCCACTTTCTGTATCTCATAGAATCACTCAAGGAAAAGATAAACCTTCTAGAGGCTCAGTATCATATAGTAATTAGGTGGTCTCTGGGGCTGACCGGCTTGGGTTCGAAACCCTGCTGCCCTCTAATTAGCTGTGTGACCTTGGTTTAGATACTTGACCCCTCTGGGCTTCTGTTTCCTCATCATTCACTGGCTGTGTGAATAATCTCTATCTCTGGGGGTGACCGGAAGGAGGTAATGGGTCTAAACCCTAAAAAAGTGCTTCGAGCAGTGCCCGACACATAGGAGGCGCTCATCACATGTTATCCTGTTATTGTTCTTGTTGTTACCATTGTTAACAGACAAGACAGCTAGGGCACAGGGACAGGAACGGACCTGCTCAGTGTCACACAGCCAACCTAAGGCAGAGCAGGAAGCAGAAGCTAAGTTTTCTAATCTCTGGCTCTTCAGGCTGCTCCACAGTTGAAATCGCCGGTGATCCCTTCCTTCAGACATTTACCATGTTCTCTTCACGTGGCAGATGCCAGCCATGCTGGCAGCCGGGGGCTGGGGGCACTGAGATGGTACAGCCTCATCTCTACAAAATTGAGCCTTTCCCAGGAAGGAAGAAGCTCTCTCTCAACCACTCTGCCCAAACACGGGCAGAGCCACACGCCGATTACAGCTTAGTCAAAACAGTGCTGGCCTGAGAACTGGGGGAGCCCGGGCCAAGCCCACCCCTGCCTGCCTTGCTCTGTGATGTGGGCAAAGGGCTTCATCTCTCTGATCTCAGCACCCCTGGCTGTGCACAGAAGTGAACAAATGTTAGCTGAGCACCTACTCTGTGAAGTCCCAACTTCAAGGTGGGGAAAAGGAACCAACTGCCAGTCAGACTGGGATGTGGCCTCCAAGGACATGGGCCCTACAGCCCAGATTTTCTGGAACTTTCTTGACTGACCCATTCATCTCATAAGAGCTATATGCATACGGGATCCTACATCCTAGCTTTTAAACTATAATTGGACATTATAACAAAGTTAATGAGAGTCTGGTTTACAAGATTTCACAGACCAATAACATTTCTAAAGAAACACTGGGGAACCTGCAAAGGACTGAACATTTGTTATTCTGCCAAGGAAGGCCCTTAAAACCAGTAAGAAATGGCGCTGGGAAAACCAGATATCCACATGCAAAAGAATGAAACTGGGCCCTTATGTTACCACACACAAAAATCAACTCAACATGGGGCACCTGAGTGGTTCAGTCGGCTGAGTGTCAGACTCTTGATTTCGGCTCAGGTCATGATCTCAGGGTCGTGAGATCGAGCCTTGCATCAGGCTCCGCACTGAGCATGGAGCCTGTTTAAGATTCTCTCCCCCTCTCCCTCTGCCCCTCCCTCTGCCTGCTCTCTCTCTAAAATAAAAATTAAAAAAATCAACTCAACATGGATTGAAGACTTAAATGTAGCACCTGAAACTATAAACTCCTAGAAGAACACGTAAGAGAAAAGCTTCGTAACACTGGTGTTGGCAATGATTTCCTGGATATGACACCAAAAGTACAGACAACAAAAGCAAAAATAGACAAGTGGGACTAAATCAAACTAAAAAGTTTCTGTCAGACAAAAGAAACAATCAACTGGGGGAGGGCACCTGACTGGTTCAGTGGGTAGAGCACGCGACTCTTGATCTCAGGGTCATAAGTTCAAACCCCATGTTGGGTATAAAGCTTACTTTAAAAAAATTTTTTTAAAAAGAAAGAAACAATCAACAAAATAAAAAGACGACCTACAGAATGAGAGAAAATATTTGGAAACCATACTCAATGGCAAAACAAACAAAAAACCTGATTAAAAAATGGGCAAAGGGAGGGGCTCCTGGGTGCCTCAGTTGGTTAAGCATCTGCCTTCGGCTCAGGTCATGATCCCAGTGTCCTGGGATCGAGCCCCAGTTCAGGCTCCCTGCTCAGTGGAGAGCCTGCTTCTCTCTCTCTCTCCCTCTGCCACTTCCCCTGCTTGTGCTCTCTTGCTCTCTCTCAAATAAATAAATAAAATCTAAAAAAAAAAAAAAAAAATGGGCAAAGGGGTGCCTGAGTGACTCAGTCAGTTAAGCGTCGGACTCTTGATTTTGGCTCAGGTCACAAACTTAGGGTCATGAGATAAATCCCCACGTCAGGCTCTAGGCTCGGCACAGAGTCTGTTTGTCCCTCCCTCTGCTCCTCCCCCTACTTGCGCTCTCTCTCTCAAATAAATAAATAAAATCTTTTTTAAAAATGGGCAAAGGACCTGAATAGATATTTCTCCAAAGAAGGCATACAAATGGCACATGAAAAGATTCAACATCTCTAATCATCAGGAAAATGGATATCAAACCACATGAGATATCACCTCACACGTGTTAGATGGCTATTTATCAAAAAGACAAGAGACAAGCATTGGAGGACATGGAGAAAAAAGGAGCCTTGTGCACTGTTGGTGGGAATGTAAAATGGTGCAGCTGCTAGCGAAAACAGTTTGGGGGTTCTTCAAAAAAATTAAAAATAGGGGTGCCTGGGTGTCTCAGTGCGGTAAACGTCTGACTCTTGATTTCAGCTCAGGTCATGATCTCAGGGTTGTGAGATTGAGCCCCATGTCAGGCTCCAAGCTGATTCTCTCTCTCTCTCCCTCTGCCCCTTTCCCCCAATCTCCCTCTATTTAAAAAAAAAAAAAAATTAAAACTAGAACTAGCATATGATCCAGCAATCCCATTTTTGGTATTTATTCAAAAGAACTGTAATCAGGATCTCAAAGAGGTATCTTCCCTCCCGTGTTCATTGCAGCATTATTCACAACAGCGAAGAGATGGAAACAACCTACATGTCCACTGATGCATGAATGGATAATGAAAATGTGGTCTATCCATACAGTGGAATATAATTCGGCCATAAAAAAGAAGGAAATCCTATCACATGCTACAAAGTGGATGAATCTTGAGGACATTATGCTAAGTGAAATAAGCCAGTCACAGAAGGACACATAGTGCACCATCCCACTTATAGGAGGTATCTAAAGTGGTCAAACTCAGGGACACCTAGGTGGTTCAGTTGGTTGAGCGTCTGCCTTCTGCTCAGGTCATGATCCCAGGGTCCTGGGATGGAGCCCCACATCGGGCTCCTTGCTCAGTGGGGAGCCTGCTTCTCCTTCTCCCTCTGCCTGCCACTCCCCCTGCTTGTGTTCTCTCTCTCACAAACAAGTAAAATCTTAAAAAAAAAAAAAAAAAAAAGAATAAAGTGGTCAAACTCAAACTCACAGAAACAGAAAGTAGAGTGGTGGTTCTCGGGGACTGAGGGCAAGAGGGATGGGAGCTGCAGGTCAGTGGGTACAGAGTTTCAGTCACATGAGATGAGTATTAGGGATCTGCTGTACAACATCGTGCATTTAGTCAGCAATACTGTACCACAGAATTAAAAATGTGCCAAGAGGGCAGAGCTCATGCTATATGCTTTTTACCACAATAAAAAAAAACAAGTAAACAACAAAGTACCTCCTGGAAAGGACATTAAAACACAAAAGAATAGGAAGGTCATCATCTCAGAATAAAGAATAGTCCTTCAAATTAAATAGCTTTTAAATAACCATAATGTGTGTGTGTGTGTGTGTGTGTGTGTGTGTGTGTGTGTGTGTGTCTTGATCTCTTGCTCTCTTTCTCCTCATACCGCCCCATCAACAATTTCTCATCACACGAGGCCTTCTATTTGGAAATCCGGGGGAGGAAGCCAGGGAGTCTGACCACTACCCCTCCCTCCCTGTTTTCTCCCAAGCCCACAGCACTCTGCACACACAGTTGCAGAAAGCTGCTTCTTTTGTTCACGCAGGCCTGGCTCTGCTGTCTGCTCACTGGGCTGTAAGCTCCAGAGGGGAGGGCGCGTCCCATTCTCTGTACCCCTCATCTACCCAGAACCGGCACCGGGGAGGAGCCTGTAAATACTGCTGGTGGGAAATGGATTCTGACTGACATTGGGAGGTGAAAAGGCGTCAGGCCTGGGAGACCACGAGAGGACCTGAGGAGGGGAAGAGTGGAAGGCAGCAAGGACAAGGGAGCGGAAAGGGAGTGTCCATAAAAGAAGTCGGCTGCCCCAACACCCCTCTGTAGTGAGGGGTCCCACCTCACAGCCTGGGAGGAAGGTGGGGAGGGAAGTGGGTAAGGGAAGTGGGGAGGGGTGGGAAGAAGCCCTGGAAAGAGGCCCTCCTGACTGGACCCACAGCTAGGACAAAGGGCAGGAAGAGTGTGAAGTAGGAGGTGGGAGGCCTGCCAGCCCCTCCTGGGACAGTCCGTCTGCCCCTCCTGCTCCCCTCCACACCGGCCCGAGATGCCTCAGCCCCACCAGCCAACCACAGGGAGAGCAAAGGGCGGAAGTGGCCGGGCCTTCAGACCTAGCTGCCGGAGATGGGCTCAACGGCCATGTGCCCCCACACCGGGGGCGCCCTGGCCACAACAGGTCCCAGAGGCCCAGGTGGGGCTCCAGGCGACATGGGAGGGCCAGGGAGACTCAGACAGCCACTTCAAAAACACACTGATCTTTCTGCTCACTCTTTCCCTCAGTCACCCACCCCAGCTTAAAACCCCCTCAGGGTCACCTTGTGCTCTTAAGATAAAGACAGAGGATGTGCTGGGCCAACTGCAGGCTCCCCTCCTCACCCTGCGCACATCTATGCCTCTTGCCCTAGCCATTTGGCTCCATTTACAATTATACATTTCTTTGTGAGATTTTTCAAATTTGCAGGGATGCATCTGATTTTGCTCACTGTGGCACCTCCAACAGGAAGCAAAGAGCCTGGTCACCTTAGTCACTAGGGCTGTTTGTTGGTGGAATGAATGAATCATCTGGGGAGGGAGGGCATGGGGGGGCAAAGGGTTTGCAGATCAGACAGGTTTGGGAAGCAAAGGCAGCTGAGACCCACTAGCTGTGTGACCTTGGGCAGGTCACTGCCTGGCCAGCCCTTGCCTGCTCAGCTGTAGATGGGTCTAACACGCCCACCTCTTGAGTGTCGAGCAGGAGCCATGCTGCCCAAAGAAGACTGGTTCCTTTACACTTTTTTTTTAAATCCAGCCTTTTCAGGGGCGGCTGGGTGGCTCAGTCGTTGGGCGTCTGCCTTCGGCTTGGGTCGTGATCCCGGGGTCCTGGGATCGAGCCCCACATCGGGCTCCCTGCTCGGTGGGAAGCCTGCTTCTCCCTCTCCCACTCCCCCTGCTTGTGTTCCCTCTCTCGCTGTGTCTCTCTGTCAAATAAATAAATAAAATCTTTAAAAAAAAAAATCCAGCCTTTTCATTTTATGGACAGGACACTTCGGGGCAGTGATCTACCCAGTCTCATTTATGTTTAAATACACCAAAAAGGGAGTGCAAACTGGTGCAGTGCCAACTTTTTTTGGAAAAAGGCTTAGATGTAACTTGCCTACATCTAAAATGCCCATGTCCACCAATCCTGCCCTTGTGCTTCTAGGAATTTATCCTACAGAAAAAATGTATGTGGGTTTATTTATTTGATACTCAGGAAAAAAGTACAGTATGTTGTTATAATAAGGGAGAAAGAGCAAGCCAGAAAACACGGAGTATTTTTAGAACCAACCACCAGGAGGCACCTCTGGGTCAGGGGCTCCGTCAGATTAGCCCACAGCGCCGGGACTTCAGTGACAAACACACATGATAACACCCAGACCTTCTCAAAAGTCAGGCCAGCCTCGCTTCATCTTAGCCTCGAAGCTTTTGTTACTGACATTATCTACATGTTTGGCATCCTCTTTGTCCTTCCTCACAATGCCCCTTACCACAAACAAACAAACAAACAAACAAAGAGAAAGCAATTCTCTCTTCTATCCTTATATTGTTCTGCTGGGATGATTTCTGTCCAGGTCTCAGTCTCTCAAAACTCCTCGGTTAGGGGACGCCTGGCTGGCTCAGTTTGTAGAGCACGTGACTCTTGATCTCAGGGTTGTGAGTTCAAGCCCCATGTTGGGCATAGAGCTTACTTAAAAACAAAACAAAACCAAAAACTCCTCGGTTAGAATTCACTTCATAAGAATTTGGAACTTGACTTGCACGAGGTCTTTCATGGATTTCGTGACAAACGGATGCTATACATCTGATTTCTAGGGACAGGTGGGGAAACCGGGGCCCTGCACAATGGCCGAGAGGAGAGAACCTGGGGGCCCATTGTTGCCTAAATAAAGCCTTGACCTCAGACTCCAGGTGCATCCTCAACCCTCAAACCTCTCCTACTGCCTCCCCTGCTCCCTGCATTTTCGCCTGTTTCCATGTCTGTAAATGCAGTCTTTCCTTCCAGTCCTGTGTGAACTTGTCTTCTATCCTTCTCCCTGATGGGGAGAGTGTCTGTGCATTTTCTGCCTGCCTCGGGTGGGGGGCCCTCCCGGTGGGCCACAGTTCCCATCACGCCACCCCTAACTGCACACATCACTGTGTCTCTACCCCAAGGAGTCCAGGCAAGGATTCCTCGCCTCCCTCAGAAGCACCGGGATAAAATCACCAGCCAACAGTTTCCTTCCCACCCCTGCACCCTCTGCTGCAGACCCGGCCCCCTGCAGAGCCCCGGTGCCCGGGATCAGAGATGAGCTAGCTGACAGTGGGGCCTGCTATTTGCGCTGGGAATCAGTCCCATCCCCACCAGTGACAGGAGTAGGGATGCCTCCTCACAGGACCCAATCTCCTACAAGATACTCCGAGTTTCTAGGGACCCCCTGGGTTTTCCTCCCACCCCTCCCTCTCCCCCACTGCGAAGGCTCCGTGTGCTTCCTGCAGGACCTTCCCCTCCAGTTTGGGCCAGACTGCTCCCACAGGAGGACATTCGCTATATTCGCTTTTTCGGCTGCATTGGGCATCAAGATTCTTGGGCTCTGGCGGCGCCCCCCTCTGGGCCCTGGCCCGCAGTCTTGAGGACCCCAAGTCTGCATGCCGTGTTCTTCCCTCCCCCCATTCAGCAGTGTTTCACTATGCTAGACTTCTAAGGAGGAAAAAGGAATAATAAAGAATCTTACTTGTTCCTGGCCTCTAGGCTGTTTATAATGACAGTTCATGAGGAACTGGGCTCAGAGCTGAAAACACTCCATTTTGGAGGGGTGAGACCTGGAGGGGAGGGAGGCAGAGAGGAAAGAGGTGGTGACAGCCTCTATTCTGGTCTCCTGCCTCCCTCTCTCCTCACCCCTCACAGAGGCGTGACGGGAAGGCCTTTTGACAAAAAAAATCCTTCCAGACTTTCCACCCTCCAGGAGCAGTATTTGGTGTACTGAACAAGGCCCCATGGGATCCAGCACACCTGCTCATTCATTCATTCATTCATCAAATATGTATCCAGCACCTAATCCTGGGCAGGGGAGAGAGAGACAGTGAAAGGTGCAACACATAAACGCATTGTTGCACCTGATGTCAAGTGGCACAAAGAGCCATGGGGAATGAGAAGATGCGGAGGCCTCCTGGGGGAGAGGACACTTGAGCTGAGGGCTGCCTAATGAGGAGGAGGCCACTGGACAGAAGAGCCCCAGAGGGAGTGGTGGAGAGGCCCGCAGGACCGGAAGCAAGAGGAGAAGCAGGGGCTGGATCATGCGGGACAGACAGCCTGACGGAGAGGGAAACCAAGGCACAGAGCCAGGTGAGTTGCACATGGACCTGAAGCTATTTAGATGCGCAACCCACCCAACCCTTTGTTCAAACAGTTCTGAATCACCTGATGTGGGTCATGTGTCCACCCGGGGTTTCCAATTTCAAGGATATTACTTATATGCTCTATCTACCGTATCAGTTGGTGCCTGAGGAAGAAAACCCCACCCAGGAACATGGATCCAGCAACCACATACCAAGCACCTCCTAGGTCTGGGGCCTTCTAGGACGCTGGGTGGTGGGGCGGAGCAGCTCCAGGCACCCCCGCAGGCCCGTTTATCAGCTCCCACAGAGGGACAGAAACCACCAGCTCAGGATGTGGCAGGTGCGAATGGAAGAGGAAGTGCATGATCTGTTGCCGGGCTCCTTCCCAAAGCAGTCTGGGCGGCACTCTGCTTCTCCTGGTGCCAGGGGTTTCTGAAATGAGCGCACATCAGGCCCACACTCCCAAGAGGAACTCAGTGAAGTGAGGGGAAGCAGAGAGTCGTACTCTGAGGCTCAGAAGCGGGGGGTGGGGGGGGGGGAAGAGCCCTGCCTCCCTCCTCCCCCTGCAGAGACTTCCATCCAACAATAATGGGTGTCGGCTGTGGGGTACCAGGCGCTAGGATTACAGGAGCTCACGGTCTAGTTGGCAGACACATATATAAAGCAAGTACAGTGCAGCTGCTCAGATGGAGGTCCCATCAAGGTGCTGGGGGGTCGCCTCCATCCAGGGACAGTGTCCAGTGTAATGCGAGGGGTGTTACACCAACAAGCACAGCCACCTTCAGCAGTGATGGCTGTCGCGGACTGGCTCACTGTGGGTGCCAAGCACGCACACCTGGCTTCGCATACGCCTCCAACAGCCCCAGAGTAGGGATTCCTCCCATCTTATTATTATTATTTTTTAAAGTAAGCTCTATGCCCAAGGTGGGGCTTGAACTCATGACCCTGAGATCAAGAGTCACATGCTCCACTGACTGAGCCAGCCAGGCGCCCTGGAATAGCTTCCATTTTAGAGATGGGGAAATTGAGGCACGCAGAAGGGAGCAACTTGCCCATGGGGGCCCAGGCAGCAAGGGCAGGTCTGGAAGGAGGAAGCTGGCACGCTGGTTCCAGAGATGTTCCCCCGAAGTACAGCCCCACTGACAGGGGCTTCCAGGAGCCGCACATGTTTAAACTTGCCAGCTTGTTCCATTTTGTTTGCATCATTAGCCACCCTTGCTACTTCCGGCCCCTCTCAGCTAGCAAGGCGGAGCCTCTTTACAGGGGTGTGCCACCAAGACCAGGAGGAGGGGGCAGGCCTGACTCAGCCTGCAGACACGCCTGGGAGGAGAAGACCTTGACCCAGATGCTCCTCAGCAACTAGATTTTCTAAGCCCTCCAGAGGCTGCCCCCTCCCCTCCACCTCCATTGCCTGCAGCCGGCTGCAAATTGCTTCCAAATGTTGATAATTACAGCAGGCCCAATCTAATCAACACCTGAGAGGGAGGAACCGGGGGCTCCTCCTTCCAGTGTCCCAGAGCATTTGGCATCCTTAGCTCCCCTGAGCCTTTAGGACGGAGGCCAGATTTGGGTCATGGACCCCGTTCTCTGAGGCCTGAGCTCAGTGACTTGCCCAAGGTCATGCAGACCTTTCAGGCAAAGGAGGTGGTTAGAGCTCAGCTTCCACGTACCTAAGCAGTGCCTTTCCTTTCCTGAGCTGAACAAGCCTTGGAGGAAGAGCGGAAGACCCACAGAAAGGGACTCTGGTAGCTAGTGTCCAGCCCTCTGCAAAGCTCTGAGCCTTGACAGGATGATTTCAAAAGGAAAACATTGGCACTAGCAGGGATCTCAACAGCACCTAGTTTAAACCCTTTCTGGTAGAGATGGGGTAACGGAGGCGCAGAAGAAGGGCATAGTTTGCCCAAGTTCACACAGCAAGTTAGATACAAACCCCAGACTCCCCCATTCCATCCTCTGTGGCACCCAGTAAGAGGGGCTCTTCCTCCAAATTCACCCTCTTCACAGGCTTTCCCTCCCAGAGGGAGTGAAGTGTAAGGAATGGCTTTAGTGCTAGGCAGACGGGTTTGAAGCCTCACTCCCCTACTCAATTACTGTGTGTCTTTGGGCAAATGAATTCCCCTCTCTGAGCCTGTTTCCTCATCTGTAAAATGGGGAAAGTAGTAACTGCTTCTTAATGTTGTAGTAAGAAGTTGATGAAATAAGGTGTCCACAGGATGGAATGTTCCACCTGGGCCCCTGGCAGTCCTTCCTGGTACCTAGTAGGTGGTCAGACATTCCACAGATTCCCTTCCCTATCTCCCTCACTTTCCCAAGCTCAGAGACACACAACTGCCCAGTCTCTGAGGCAGGCTTGGAAATCCTCCCATGCTGGCCACAAGCACAGGGCTTCTCTCTGGAATGGTTTCTCTGACCTCGGGGAGATGACAGAGCCTGTCTGAGAATTCTCTGGGGAGAAAGCTCCCAAGGGCCAGAGCATGGATGGTGAAGGCAGAATCCCTCCTCACTCTGTCTCCTTGGCTTCCTGAGAGCTCAGCCCCCTCTCTCCTTTCCCCCCAAGAACCTCCTGGCTGTAGAGGCCTGCTGGGCAGAGGGGCTCTTAGGGAGCAGCCGTCCTCTCCCCGTCCCCCTCCCTCAACGCCCCCCCCCCCCCCCCCCCCCCCCCCGCCCAAGCCCCACCGCCTGCGGACACAAGGCTGCTGAGAGCTGCAAGGGAGTGAGGCGGGCACTGGAGCTGAAAGCTGCTGAAAGCTGCTGACAGCAGGCCTCTGAGGAGGAGCACGATGGGGAGGAGCGGGGGAAGGAAAAGAAAGGAGGAGGAGGAGGAGAGGGGCCTGGTGGGTCCCGCTGCTTCCCCCAGGGCCTGCAGTGGACAAGCTAAGAAAAGCTCCGGGGTAGAAAACCGCCAAAGATGCACAGTTGCCCTCCCCACCGAGCGGGAGGGCCCTTCCTTCCCTGGAGCCAGCTGCCCAAGCAGATTAGTACTGGGCTCCGGAAAAGCAGGCCCCACACACCAGCCTGCGGGAGGCTGCCAGCTGAGTCAGCCTCTCTACCTGTCAGGAAATCATTCATAAAAAATGACACCTTCCCAGCGCCCAGCTCCTGGCCTCACCCCAACCACTGTCCCCGAGCCAGCTACACAGCACAACGACATTGCCTCCAGCCTCCTCCCTCCTGCCTCTCTCCCACCCACTTTACACTTCCCTCCTGGGATAAAGACGAATGAGACCAACATGAAATAAGGCCAGCTCAGCCTTGGTAAATCAGTATTTACTGGTCGCTTGCCCTGGGGACAACAGCGGAGTCAAGAACAGCAACAACTTCACTCAATTATGAACAAACGTCAGCGCCATGGCTTCCAAAAGATTTTCACGGTCACGGCCATGCCAGTGGTGGACACTTCTTTATCTTCAGTTTATGTATGGATAGCTAGAGGCTCCCAGTGAGCCAATCCTCCCACAAGGGAAAACAGGTCCACAGTGGGGACTTGCTCCAGGTCACACGTGCGCTCAGACGTTAGGCCCATGTCCCTCAAAAGGAGATGATATTCCATGTTGTTCTTCTTTCTTCCCATCACTCAAACCCTGATGTACTCTTACCTGGGACATAAAACGCAGGTTGCTCTCCTGAAGAATTGAATTCCTTATCACAGCCCTGTGTGCCTGGGCCCTGCTAACCTCTGCCCTCATTACACTCCCTCTTGCTCTCCTTCTCCAGCCACCCTGGCCTCCTCATTTCTCAAACACATCAACCATGCCAGGGCCTTTGCATAGACCACCCTTCTGTCTACCATAGGTTACTTGCCAGGCTTCCTAACATCCTCCAGGACTAGATCCCTTGTCACCTCCTCAAAGAGACCTTCCCTGACCACCATAAGAAGCCCCCCCCAACACACACATTATTCCCTATCCTCGAATGAAAATAGTTCCTAACCCATTTTACGATTATGTACTTCTTTACCTATCTACTGTTTGTTTCCACAAGTAGAGTAAGCCTGGAGGTTGGTTTTGCTCACCATGGTGTCCCCATGCCTGATGTAAAGCAGACCCTTGGTAAATATTTGTTGTGTGAATAACAGAAGCCCTCAGGCTGGCACTTGAGTCCCTCTAATCTCTCACCGTGTCGCCAAGTTGACCAATCAAATGAACATGTCCATTTCATTCACTGTTCTTACCTCTTTTTAACCTTGATTTTTTTTTTTTTTTTAGTTTATTTATTTAAGTACTCTTTATACCCAACATGGGACTCGAACTTACAACCCCGAGATCAAGAGTCACATACTCTTCCAACTGAGCCAGCCAGGCACCACCCCCCTCCCCACCCCCACCCCCAGCCCCGTTCTTATTTGACATTCATGAGAGAGAGAGGCTCAAAAGAGCACTGGAGGGTGGGGGTGGAGCCAGGAGTTTGGAGCCCAGGTACAGGGCTACTCTGCCCCACCCGCTCAGGCAGGCGCCCTGGACAGCAGGGCCCTGTGGATGATGGTATGTTAGAGCATTCTGTAAGACACTCCACAAACTGCTGTTATGCTATTCTCTGTGGCCCCAAGAGTCAGTCATCAAACACCCACAGCTTCATGAGAAGGGTTTTGAGCTGTGTCTGGTTCACCCTTCTGATCAACCTCTAAGCCACTAGGACACAGACCTACGTTAGAAGCCAAAGCAAATACATCCAAACGATAGGATCGAGGGTTCTGAGCATTGTTCGTACTTGAGAATCACCCCAGGAGCCTGTTAAAAAATGCAGATGCCCCTGGCGCCTGGGTGGCTCAGTTGGTTAAGTATCTGCCTTTGGCTCAGGTCATGATCCCCAGGGTCCTGGGATGGAGTCCTGCATTGGGCTCCCTGCTCAGCGGGGAGTCTGCTTCTCCCTCTGACCCTCCCTGCTGCTCGTGATCTCTCTCTCTCAAATAAATAAATAAAATCTTTAAAAAAAAAATGCAATGCCCCAATCCCTCCCCATCCCATCCCACGCTAGTTTCACAAGTCTGGGCTGGGGCAAAGCAAACGCCCAGGGGGATTCTGATGCACACCGAAGGCTCGCAGTGTTTCCAAACCCCGGCCATGCACTGGAACTACCTGAGGAGCTTCTGAAAGTACCGCTGCCAGAGATCCTGACTCAAGGGCTGGGGACCTGCCATTGGCATTTTCAAACATTCCTCGAGTATCTGTGGTGCCGCCGGCATTAAGAACCAAGGCCTAGATGCTTGTTTTCTAGATTATTCCAGCTGACCCAAGTCAGAGGACCTGGGTCATTTGTGGGAGGTGGATGTTCAGGGTCAAGGTCACCCAACTGCTGTGCCCAGCACTCCTGGGAACACTGAATACTTACTATGGGCTGTGCTGGACCCATCCCCTGCCCTGAGGCCTTCACTCCCACATGAGCTAGGAGAAGGGCAAGACCAGAGGCAGGGCACAGATGCTCCTGTCACTCTCCTGCGTAACACCTGGCCTGACTCCCTTTAGGACCAAGTCCCAAGGCTGGCCTGGTAGGATCTGACCCCTTACTATCTTCCCAGCCCAACATTAACCCTGGGTCTCTGTCATCTTAAACCGTGTCTAGTTGTGAGGGTCAGGCCCCTTCTCACCTCCCTACGAAGGCAACACTGTTGCCCCCAGCAGTACCATCACCCCACCTTGCTGGCCTGCCTGGCTCCTGCTGGTGCCTCTCCCCAGTCTAAGTCAGACACGCCCCTTCCGGGCTTAGGGTGTGCCCCACATGCTTCCTCCAGTGGGCATCTGTGACACTGCCCTGGGGTCACTGTCCCTAAAAGCAAAGCTGAGCATTCCCCACATCCAACCCAGGCACGTAGGGGTCTAGGGGAGCAGAGGGTAAGCAGGGGCAAGATGTGGTTTCAGGCTACTTTGGCCAGGTCTTAGAGAACAGACAGCCTCAGGCAGGGCATTCAGAGAAGAGACTATTCTGTACCAACCCAAAAACTAGAAGGTTGCCACAAGAATGGAAACCTATAAATTGACAGGCTAGGAATTATAAATTACTTTATCACTTGGTTAAAATCCAGACACTGTTGGGCTGCCTGGGTGGCTCAGTCGTTAAGCGTCTGCCTTCGGCTCAGGTCATGATCTCAGGGTCCTGGGATCGAGCCCCTCATCGGGCTCCCTGCTCGGCGGGAAGCCTGCTCCTCCCTCTCCCACTCCCCCTGCTTGTGTTCCCTCTCTCGCTGTGTCTCTGTCAAATAAATAAAATTAAAAAAAAAAAATCCAGACACTGTTGTACCAGCCATGGGCCGTTGGGCAAGCTATTTAACCTCTCTGAACCTCAGTCTCCTCATCTGTACAATGGAGATCATTATAGCTCTAAGTCAGGGTTGTTTAAAAGCTGTAAAACAAAACAAAAAAGCTGTAAAACAAGCCAACGTATATAAAGCACTTAAGGCAGTGCCTGGCATAAAGAATCACTTAGTAAATGTGAGCAATTATTATTGTTATTATTACTCATGGAACACCCATGCTGAAAAGGCCTTTAGAGATCACCTAAATGAACTCCTACATTTTACGGTTGGAACTGAGGCAGGAAAGAGGAAGGTCTCACTGGAGCTCTGTCCAGCCCTCGCAAACCCAGAGTAGGACCCAGTCGACAGGGTCCTCTTGCAGGCCACTGGGAAGAGCTGGTGGGGGCTGCCAGGAATCAGCTGATGGGCTGGCAGGATCCCAGCCTGGACTTTCCAATGACTTGGAGCCCAACAGAGTCCCAACATCTTGGCTCTGTTTCCAGCAAAATCGTTGAGCAT
This sequence comes from Halichoerus grypus, assembly GCF_964656455.1. Lineage (NCBI taxonomy): Eukaryota > Metazoa > Chordata > Mammalia > Carnivora > Phocidae > Halichoerus > Halichoerus grypus. Next base: position 111,544,417 of record NC_135721.1, on the reverse strand, counting down.
ATTTTAGGATCAGCAAAAACCCACAATGCCTTTGGCTGAGCACTTTTCCTCTTCTTGTTGAAGCCCAGGGGTATTTTCTAGGAAATTGAGTCCATCTGTTTCTGATTCATTTGTACTTAACTCATCACCAAGCTGTTTTGTAAGAGCCCTTTGATGTGAAAGCCGCCTTATCCCATAAGCCTCTGTAAGCCTTTATTTAGTCAACAGTAGGTAAACGGTCTCTCAGAAGAGGCCAGAGGCAGCTTCTTGATCTCCCTCAACACACTGGCCATGGCCAGGAGAAGGGAAAGTGTGGCCCTGGCACTCCCCCTCCTTGGGCCTGTCAGGACCAAGCAACAGCTCCTGTGTCTGCAAGGGGGCCTCCCCAACCACCCAGCGCCTCTCCTCCGGGGCCAGTGCTCCCCCTTGTCCACCATGCGCAGCCTGTCCACATGGATTTACGACTTCCTGTGTGTTGCCTGGGTTTCTCGAACTTCAAGTTCCTCGAAGATGAGAGGCCAGGCCTCCTAATTCACTGTGCCCCTGCCATCCCAGCGCCATGCCTTGTACACAGTTACAGGGACCATTACTTCCAAACCAAAAACCTACGGAAAAGATCTCACAAGCTTTAAGGGCCCCCAAAGGGACAAGGGGGCAGAATATTGAAATTGGGGCTGCCATATACACAGCAAGCAGCTAAAAGAACCATTGATTGAACTGCACACAGTAGAGTATAAAGGGAAGAATCTGCCTCCCCCTCCCTCTGACATCCAGACAAAGCACTCCACAAGTCTCAAATCTGCCCTGTTTCATACAGCAGGATGAAAAAAAAATTGAAGAACCCCCTAATCCAATAGATGAAACTCTTCACTAAATTCAAGGGTGACTGAGTTATAAGATATTCCTGGAAGAAGCCAAGCAAGGTGTTTTAAGGGCTGTCCCTAAATTTCAAGGCTCCACAACCCATGATCCAGAAGCATCTCTGTCAGAGGTAGACTGTTGGCAGGGTCCCCGTTGTTGGCAGGGTCCCTGTTGGGCTGGTCATCTTCTGTGTTTATTAAAGATGTATTCAGGGGTCTCTCAAAGGCAGGGGATGGTGTATGTAATCCAGTGGTTCTCAAATTGGAGCATATATCACAATCACACCCCGAGGGCTTGTTAAAACACAGATCACTAGGTCCCACCCCAGAATTCCTGACTCAGTAGGTCTAGAGCAGGGTCTTTTTTTTTCTTTTTTTAAGATTTTATTTAATTATTTGAGAGAGAGGACATGAGTTGGGGAAGGAGCAGAGGGAGAAGCAGACTCCCATGGAGCAGGGAGCCCAATGTAGGACTCGATCCCAGGACCCCAGGATCATGACCTGAGCCATCGGCAGATGCTTAACCGACTGAGCCACCCAGTGGCCCTTAGAGCAGGGTCTAAGACTGTATTTCTAGCAAGTTCCCAGGTAATGCTGATGCTATTGGTCTAGGGACCACACTTTGAGAACCACTGGTCTAGCCAGTCCCTCTGTCCTGGGATGAAAATTTTAGGGGAGGGGTGTAGCTACCCAGTGTCAATGGCTCAGTTGGTTAAGCGTCTGCCTTCAGCCCAGGTCATGATCCCAGGGTCCTGGGATCAAGCCCCACATCAGGCTCCCTGCTCAGTGGCAAACCTGCTTCTCCCTCTTCCTTTCCCTCTGTGATCTCTCTTGCTCTCTCTCAAATAAAGAAATAAAATCTTAAAAAAAAAAAAAAAAAAGGAGGCAGATTTGAACCCTAGTCTGACTCCAAAGCTCAAACTCATTCTACCACATCATCAGGAAGCATTAAAGGCCATGCAAGCTCTGGGAGGCAAAGCACTAAAGCTTCTCTTTCTGTCTTTACCCTCCCTCCCCGCTTTTTTTTTTCTTTCCCTCCTTTCCTTCTTGATTTTATAACAGGAGTGTTACGCTAAAGCTTTTCTGAGTCAAATGTACTGTCAAGATGTTCAGGTTTGGGGGCACCTGGGTGGTTCAGTCAGTTATGTGTCAACTCTTGGTTTTGGCTCAGGTCATGATCTCAGGGTCGTAAGATGGAGCCCCACGTTGGGCTTCACACTCAGCCCGGAGTCTGCTTGTCCCTCTCCCTCCCCCACTCATGCTCATGCTCTCTAAAATAAATAAATAAAATCTTAAAAAGAAAAAAAAAAATGTTCAGGGTTGGATCTAGGGGAGTGACAATGAAAAGAAATGGTAAGGAGCTGGTTCCAGAGGGGCCATGGAAGAGAAGTGGGACTACCAGCTAGAAGAATGGAAGACTCCTAGGTTATGGGTCCAGACCAGCCCTGGGGAATCATCATAGCCTTGTTAGGGACAAAGTATCCAGCATTAATTCAGGTAGTTGGTATGAAGGAAGTTCAATTGTTTGGGTTGAAATATTTTTTACAAAAATAATAGGTGTTCTTTGCAATCCGGGGGGCAGGGAAGACGGTTGTTTTGAATTTTCACCATTTTCAGTTCTGTTTGAACATATGATTATGCACCTTTCATGTATTATCTCTACAAATAGAGCACACTAATTTACGTTCATATTGAAAAATTTAGAAACTACAAATAAGCGGGCGCCTGGGTGGCTCAGATGGTTAAGCATCTGCCTTCGGCTCAGGTCCTGATCCCAGGGTCCTGGGATCGAGTCCCACATCAGACTCCCTGCTCGGAAGGGGGCCTGCTTCTTCCTCTCCCTCTGCTGCTCCCCCTGCTTGTGCTCTTTCGTTCTCTCTGTCAAATAAATAAATAAAATCTTAAAAAAAAAATAAGCAAAAGAAAAAATTAAAAACCTGTAATTCTATGTAAACATTTTTTCCAAGAGTAGGTTCACTTTGATCTGTTTTGCAACCTGATTTTTTTGCCTATACATCATGACCATGATCCCTTAGATAATACTGTCTTCTTCAGTGTCAACATCAGTGGCTGTATGCTATCCCATTCTATACCTATACCATAATGTATATAACTGATCCCCTATTGCCTAATTCTAAGTTGTTCTCAATTAGTTGCTATTATAAATTTTAGTTTATTTTTAGACTATTACCTTTTGGTCATCATAGGATCACCCATGGTTCAAGTAAAGCCCAATTTGGAAAAATGTTTAAAGATTCTTCCTACTTTTTCTTTTTTTTTTTAAGATTTTATTTATTTATCTGAGAGAGACACAGCGAGAGAGGGAACACAAGCAGGGGGTGTGGAGAGGGGAGAAGCAGGCCTCCCGCGGAACAGGGAGCCCGATGTGGGGCTCGATCCCAGGACCCTGGGATCATGACCCAAGCTGAAGGCAGACGCTTAACGACTGAGCCACCCAGGCACCCCAGATTCTTCCTACTTTAAAACAGAATAAGAAATAAAATATTATTGGAGTGCCTGGGTGGCTCAGTCAGTTAAGCGTCTGCCTTCAGCTTGGGTCATGATCCTAGGGTCCTGGGATCACATCCCACATTGGACTCCCTGCTCAGCGGGGAGTCTGCTCCTCCCTTTCCCCCACCCCACCCCGCCCCGCCCCCGGCATATGCTCTCTCACTCTCAAATAAATAAATAAAATCTTTAAAAGAAAATATTATTGGAGATGTTTCAGTGGGGGTTAGCTTGTGTAATACTTCCTAGTTTAAGTTCTGTTAAAACCTTTCCAATTTTATGGAATTTTAGGGAATGTGGATTATCTCTTAAACAAACAAAAACCCTTTCTAGTTGGGAGTTAGATGACCAAGGCTCCAAATGTCGCCCTGTGACCCCATGCAAGTGTAACCCTTGGTGTATCCTTCTTCTCAGACCTGGTGTAACAACTCCCAACTCTGAGGGTGTCTTGAGCTTCAGATGAGATGATGCCTGTGAAGGAATGAATGCTGGAAACTATCCTACTATTCTTGATTCATAATCATCAATGCGGGAAACAACACATTCCATTGGTCAGCAGTAAATGGACAAAAATAAAACACCTGGATGTATCCATACCCTGAAATACAAGCCAGGTGTAAAAAGGAAAAAACTCCTGATGTGTCAGTAACGTAGACGAACCTGAAAAACATTACGCTAAGTGGAAGAAGCAGGGCACAAAAGGGTTCATACTGAATGATTCTATTTACATTCTGGAAAAGGCAAAACATGAAGTCAGCAATCAGGTCAGTGATTGCCTGAACTAGGGGTAAGGGGAACGGACTGCCTATAAAGAACATGGGGGAACTTTTTGGGGTGATGGAAATATTCTATACCTTGACTGTGGTAATGGTTACATGACTATATACATTTATCAAAATTCATTCAGCTGCACACTTATAAAGAGTGAGTTTTTTAAGATTTTGTTTATTTGAGAGAGTGTGAGAGTAAGAGCACAAGTGGGAGGATTGAGCCACCCTGGTGCCCCCAAAATAGTGAGTTTTACTGCATGTAAGTTATGTCTTAATAAACTTGACTCCCCTCAAAACACACACACACACACACACCTATAGTGTCATCCAAATACAAGGTATCATCCATCAGACATTACCTATAATGCTTTTCACAGAAATTCTGAAATACCTTTGTGAAATATAACAAATGCAAAAAAAATGCAATCCAGAAAAGACCAAATATGCTTCAGGAAGATATCTGTTGTTGGGTTATCTGCCTTTTGGGAAGGCCATTTCTACACACTCCAGCAAATGCTCATGTGTGAGGCAGCTGGTCCCACTGAGGAGCAGCTGACCACTTGGGACTGTTTGGGGATTTTCCTTGTCACCACCAGCTTGTTTTTGTTTTTGTTTTCTTTTTTAAATCACCAGAGTAAAAAGAAACTGTGTCAGAACCAAACAGTGAATGTTTTCCCCACTCCAACCAGGACAGCCCTTTTTCCTCCAGGGAAAAATACAGGTATTTCTGGTTGATCTTCTCTTGGCTTGACCATTGCCATCTTAATGAACACTATGCTCCAAAAGCAAATAAAATACAAAATAAGAATAACCTGCAGCCAAAAACTAGGTTAATGGACAGCAGATTTCTAAGCAGAATAGGAACAAGAGTGAATCGATGCAAAGATGAAGTACTCACAGTAAGGAAGACCCTGCTCAAATCCCCCAGCATTTTTTTTTTTTAAGATTTTATTTATTTATTTGACAGAGAGAGACACAGTGAAAGAGGGAACACAAGCAGGGGGAGTGAGAGAGGGAGAAGCAGACTTCCCGCTGAGCAGGGAGCCCAATGCGGGGCTCGATCCCAGGACCCTGGGATCATGACCTGAGCCGAAGGCAGACGCGTAACAACTGAGCCACCCAGGCGCCCCAAATCCCCCAGCATTGCCACAAAGTCCCTACCTAACAGTCTACAGGCCCTGATCAATGCCCCTGATTTCAATAGATTTTGTGACAAGATCCCAATACAACAAAGCAACTGGAGGAGTTCCTGGAGTTCATAATGAAATCTGAATTAGAGCAAATGGGAGTGAGGATATACTCTCCACTTGCATGGAAATAGAGGTGCTGAAAAGACAAAACTGTCAGTTACCTGTGCACACAGCTTATCTCCCCACTCCCATAGGAACCAGCGGAGCTCTGGCCCACAGGAGGCGCTCCAAGAGCGTCCTTGGAATCACGGAGCAAGGAGGTCGGCGGCTGGTCGAAGATGGCCCTTGGAAGATGGGGGCCCAGCCTGGCTGGCTGCCTTATATCTACGATCTCTGTTAAAACTAACCAACAATCTAACTTCCCCAGATTTACTCTTCTAAAGCTAGGTAGGTTCATTAACAGTTCTGCCATGGAGGATCTACACACAGGCTCATTTCATTTCAACTGACGGGACCTGTGACCAGGTGGGGGTGCGGGGGAGTGGAGCTGACTGTTAGGGTTACTGAGCTGAAAAACAAGTCTTATCGGGAAGCTCACAGGCTGGTGCGGAAGAGAATCCTGGAAACAAATAATGATAATAATTTGATCATGAATAGCTCACCGTTAGTTGAGCAGGCAGTGATCTGCCCAATAGCCCTGTGAGGCAAGAACTATACCCATTTCACAAAGGAGGATACGAAGGTTCGGAGAAGTCGGGAGCTTGCCTGAGGTCACACCGTTGGAAAGCCGAGGAGCTAGGGATGGAACCAAGCATTCTGACTTGAGCCTACATGCCTGGCTTCTGTTGCAGATGGATCAACAAAGACCAGATATCTCCTTATTATGGCCTGGACATGTCAGGGGAGGCCCTCAGAGGTGCCCTGGCTGCTACATCACGAAGCATGGGCAAGCACTGTAGGCCCAAGGGGAGAAGAGGCAGATGGCCTCATGGCTTGGCAGCTATCAGCAGTCTGGTAGGACCAGACACTCCTGTATAGGATACATGCCAAGATGCAAGGCAGATGGAGGGGTAGAAGGTATAAGCAGGGCCAGACTGTGGGGGTTGGGTGTGCTGAGAGATTTGGGCTTTACCCTGGATACCATGCAGAGTCATGAGTGTTTGGATCTGTCTGCTGACATGAGACTTGCCCATACAAGGCTCACACAGGAAACAGATCAGATTGCAGAAGCTATGAGGCTGAAGACTGGGGTGGGACCATCAGGAAGCCGCTGTTGTGATCCAGGCGGGGCAGGGAGGCCTCAATTGGGCAGGGCAAGGAGCTCCTTGGTCAGACTCTGTCCAGTGGCCAGCTGGGTGCAACTCTTACGGATTATCCTGAGATCAGCACTGGATGGCGTGCCAGGCTGAATCCATTTCAGGTCTCTCAGAATATCCCTTCTGAACTAAAGCAGGATACCCATGGCTCACAGGGTAGCACTGACCTCTGGCCAGAGCCCAGTTTGTCTCTAGGATTCCATTTCCCTATATATAATATGAGTGGATGTAACTAGATTGCATTTTGGGTGTCTTCCTGTTCTGACATTGTGAATTCTTTTTATCTTAGAGCTTCATGGTGGGCACGAGGCCCTCAGAAACCTCACAGATACATTTGGACACTATCCAAAGGCACCAATTTGCTCTTTGTAAGATTAATTTGGTAATCCTGCATAAATTGAAACAATCTCTATGTAAGTCAGTTGGGCACTGTGTTAGTTAAGGTTGTGTAACTGACTGGCCTGCTATGCCCAAATATTTGGTCAAACATTATTCTGAATGTTTCTGTGAAAGTGATATTTTGGGGAATGAGACTAATATTTAAATTGGTGGGGACACCTGGGTGGCTCAGTCAGTTGAGTGGCTGCCTTCGGCTCAGGTCGTGGTCCTGGGGTCCTGGGGTCAAGTCCGGCATTGGGCTCCATGCTCAGTGGGGAGCCTGCTTCTCCCTCTCCCTCTGCCCCTCCTCTCTCGCCCCTGCTCGTGCTGGCTCTCTCTCTGACAAATAAAAATCTTAAAAAAAAATTTAGGGGCGCCTGGGTGGCTCAGTCGTTATGCATCTGCCTTCGGCTCAGGTCATGATCCCAGGGTCCTGGGATCGAGCCCCACATCGGGCTCCCTGCTCAGCGGGAAGCCTGCTTCTCCCTCTCCCACTCCCCCTGCTTGTGTTCCTGCTCTCGCTATCTCTCTCTCTGTCAAATAAAAAAAATAAATCTTAAAAAAAAAATTTAAATTGGTGAAACTTTATATCAGAATAAAACAGATTCCCTCCATAAATGTGGGTGGGCCTCATCCAATTAGTTGAAGATCTTAATAGAACAAAGACTGATTCCCCTACCTCCCCGAGCAAGAAGAAATTCTTCTAGTGGACTGCCTTTGGACCCAACTCTTTCCTGGGTCTCCAGCCTGACAGCCTTTCCTGCAGATTTTATTTATTTATTAATTTAAGTTTATTTTTTTTAGTAATCTCTACACCCAATGTGGGGCTTGAACTCATGACCTGGAGATCAAGAGTTGCATGCTCTTTTGACTGAGCCAGCCAGGCACCCCTATCCTTCAGTTTTGTTTTGTTTTGTTTTTAAGATTTTACTTATTGATTTGAAAGAAAAAGCATGCACGCCCGTGTGTGCGAGCAGGGGGAGGGGCTGAGAGAGAGGGAGAGGGAGAGAATCCTCAAGCCAATTCCCTGTTGAGCGCAGTCTGCTAGATCTCATGACCCTGAAATCATGACCTGAGCTGAAATCAAGAGTTGGACACTTAACCGACTGAGCCACCCAGGCGCCCTAATTCTGCAGATTTTTGATTTACCAAGTCTCCACGATCATGTGAGCCCATCCTTGAAAATCAATCAATCTCTCTATGGTTCTGTGAATATGCTACAGCCACAGGAAAGAATGTACTTTTATGTACTCATATGGAAAGTTCTCCAAGATATATTAAGGATAGTATATACAGTGTATAATTATCTGTGTAAACACCAAAAAGAGTGTAAAAATTTAAATTCCTATTGCTTATATGTGGGGGGAAAACCCTCTGGAAGGATATTTAAGAAACAAATAGCAGGGGTTATCTGTTCGAAGAGGGCAGTAGGGAAACCGAGTAAATGGGAGGTAAAGTAGAAGGATCTTTTTGCTTTATTCCTTTTTATATTCTGATAAATGCACATATTCTTTGACCCAGCAATTCCACACCCATATATTTACTTTATAAATATACTTCCACACATGCAAAATGACATACATACAAAAATATTCAAATGCAGCATCATTTATATGAGAAAAAGAATAGAACCAACCTAAACACCTACCAGTAGGAAACCAGTTAAAAAAAATCATCCATCTGAAGAAACATGGTGCATCTGTTACAAAGAATGAGGCTGCTCTGTTTTTTTGTTAGTTTTTCCCTTTCTCTGTTCAGATGTGGAATGATTTCCAAGTGAAGTAGGAAAAAAGCAAGACACAGGATGCTGTGTGTACACTATGCCACCACTTGTGTGGGAAGAAAATCAAACTCCATGCCTATGCACCTGCAAATGCAAAAATATGTCTGGAAGAACATAGACTATAATGGTGGTTACCTGGGGAAAGGAACTAGGTAACTGGGGAATGGGGGTGAGAAGGAATTACTTTACAATGTACCTTTTGAACCATGGGCATGTATTATCTATTCAAAATTTTTAAAAAATTCCTGAGGAGAAATCACATGCTAGGTGGGGGCCTAAAGTCATCAGAACACGAAGCACTCATGCTTTTCATGATGTTTTTAACCCGAGTCTCCCCTGAACTGCTCTTACAAATTCCACCTTTGGACTACAGCTAATTTCACTGAAGACTCAGGGCCGTCAACAAAACCAGGAAAATAACTGTTGAAGATTAGAGCACTAGCGCTCTGCAAGGCAGATGACTCTTTCATCCATGCATAGAGACAACTGGATTCAGACCTTTTCTTTAGAACCTTTTTTTTATTCATCATCTAACCAACAGAGAAGGTCAGCCTGAACCAAAACAAGCTAAAATAGCCTCATTACAACACAACAGGGCACAACCGGAAATGAGGACAGAGGTTGGCCTCAGTTCTTTTCAGAGCAGACCAAGCAAGTATTTATACACAGGTGCCCCATTAAAAACTGATTAGCAATGCACCACCACCACCACAAATGCAGAGTGTGTAGCAAAATCGCTGGGGGCTCCCCACATGTGTCAGCCATAAATAAGCCCTTGCTTTTTTGAGGGGAGGGTGATCAGCGTGCATCTTGAGTGATGGCACCATCTGTTTACTCTGGAACTTTGATGGGGAGGTAACCATTTACTTCCTCCCCTGAATTTGAGATGCAGTAATAGCCTGTCTGAATACCTAAAAAGTGTCCTGGGAGATAGGTGCTGGAGGTTCTCTTAACAAAGAATTCACAGAGTAATCGTATAGGGCTCTTTAAGTACTTAATCCCGTTGTTTTCCAGAAACCTTTGCACCTGGGCTCCCAAGAAGTAAGCAGGGCCCTTATCAGCACCCCACAGGCCTGTGAGTGAGGTGCCTCTCAGAGCAGCCACCCATGGAAGAGAAGGGGGCAGGGAAGGGGCCAGAAATCAGCTCAAACACTCCATGCTGGTTCTGACTCGCTCCATCTCGTGCAGGAAGCTGTAGAACTGAGGCAAGGTTAATTCTGGGGAGAGAAAATTCAGCTTCAGGTAAATGTTTCCAACTCCACAGAATCATCCAAGAAAATGAATTTCCACCCAGAGATTTTTTTTTTTCTTTTTCGACTTAGTACATCTAAGCAGCTCTTGATGGGTAATTGACCATAATAAAGAACTGAGAGCCTTGAACACAGAAAGGTTCTTGGCTCCATACAAAAGTAGAGAATTTAAAAATGGCATAACTCCACAGCACAAAGAGATGAAAGGGCATTATTCAGGATGTTCAGCACGACTTTTGCAGCAAGAGCTGCTTGCTCTTCAATCTTTGCCGTCCCTTCTCCCTGCGCTTTCCTTTTTTTCAAAGAGGCTCTTCAACTGTGGGGTCTCCAACCTGCTGATGGCTTATTATTTATGAGGAGAGGCAGTGGAATGGCTACTCCACAGCTCAGGTATGACTTTTTTTCTAGAAGAAATTATCTGTGGTGCTTCATAAGCCCACTGACCGAGGAGAACATGGAAAAAGTGAAAAGGCTCAAATAGGAATTCAGACTCACCTATGTACAAATTTTCAGTTTGATTTCCTTTCTTAACCACCAACTTTAACTGATTTAAAAAAACACAAAGGAAATAAAAGTTTAAATTAAAATGATGACAACAGGGCAAAGAAATTCTTGAAATCCTTAACACTAAAACATCGAAGCACCCAGCTTCTGACTTGAGAGTCAAACAGGAACAATCTGGATCCACGATCACCAAAAACTTCTAACAATTCTCATGACTACAGAACAATCAAGCTTTTAAGAAAAATATCCGGATCCTATTAATCTGAGAGTCGGTGTGTTAGTGACCACGTTTTTGGCTGACAACACTTCTCTGAAGTACACAAGGCACTCCAGTGAACAGCCACTTAAAAAAATCCAATGTCGATTTAATAATTTTTAACCAAGTCAAAAATCTACCCATTTTCACAGATCAGGAGACTTACTTGTAAAAAAATACTTCCCACTTTCTCCAGTTCACTGCTCCCAGATGTTACTGTGACACAAAAGAGAAAAGTAGTAAGTGATGGGTTGACAATGGACCTACTCTGAACACCCCCATCTTGCAGGCTGTCCAGCAGAAGCCGTATAGGGACGAGTATGAGGACAGCAAAACGTGCTCTTCAGGAAGTCAACTTACTGAGAGCCATGGATGGAAACAGTTGCCAAATGCCAGCGCCAATATGGAGAAGCAGCTGCTGGCCCCAACAGTCCGTGAGGACCGAGGACATGTCCTCCCCATGGAAACTATCTGAAAGCCTCTGCAACCCCACCCTACATCCCCCACATGATCTGGGACTGGCTCTAACTAGTTACCTCCAAATTTCCACTCCATATCTATAAGCTGGTTAATCATCAGAGTCTGTCCTATGGCCCATCGAGCAAGGGTGGGAGCACTCTGTTTCCACTGAAATAAAACCAAAGAGCCAAAGTCATAACAATGGGGAAAAAGCCCCCTCTTCATTCTGCCCCCAACACAGCAATGCTTAGTATTTATACAGACCAGGGGAAGACTGCAGAACCAAGGGCCCAGACTATATGTACAGATCTGGGATACAGGGGCAGTAAAGAGGGGCAGAAGACGATATAAGTGTTTTCTTTCATTCCAAGATTTAGTCCCAGTTTGGGACAAAAACTGCATGACAATTAAAGTCCGTCAAATCAGATGCAAAACATTAGAGATGCACTAAATACTGCCATTTAAACACTGTATGTATGTATGTCATTTGCATGAAAGCCATTAAGCTGGGGAAATGACACAGAATGATTGATGGTTTTTCCTTAGTCGACATTTCTCATTTGTTTCTTTTCATGAAATAAAAGCAAACAAACTTAATTAACCTTGATTAAGCGGAATTATGATACCTTTTCGGAAAAGTAAGTGGCTTTCTCCTCACTAAGACCTGTAAGAGAAGAGAAAGAGACTTTAACATAATAAAGAGCCGCCAGGCCCGTCACCCTGAGCAACCTTGGCAATGACCTACCAAGAGTTATGAAATCGGCCTGGACCTGATCTGCTGTGAGACTCTTCTTCAAGGCACCTGGGAAATGGGAGAAATCAGTTAAAAAGGGCGTATCAGTTAATCAATTGGCAGTAATTATCAACAGACACAACCGATATGAGAGAGGACAAAGGGGATACACAAAAGACATGGCTAGCTCCAGGAAAATCTCAATCCAGCTGTGGAAAAAAGGCACATAGGAAGCAACTGGAGAATGGGACAGCATGCTTTGTTTCTTGTACAACACAAGCGTTGACCCCTCTAGAAACTGTGAAAGAAGTTAGAGAACAAGAATGACTTTATGGACTTGGGCCTGGGGGTACCTGATGCGAGGAAAGAATAAGGCCACGGATTCCTGGAGCCAAGTCGGGGAGCTCAATGTCAGGCTGGGCATAAGGGCAATAGCCTAGAGCTGCACTGTGCAATACAGAACCACTAAAGATGTGGGGTTATTTAAATTTTATTTATTTTTCTCCTAGCACCCCCTTAAATTTTAATTAAAATTAAACAAAATTTAAAACTCTGTCCCTTAGTTGCACTCTTTCAAGTCCTCAATGGCCACATGGCTCTGGTGGCCACGGTACTGGACAGTATAGATCAGAGACCATTTCCATCTATTTAGATAGTTCTTTTTTTTTTAAGATTTTATTTATTTATTTGAGAGAGAGAGAATGAGAGAGAGAGAGAGAGAGAAAGCACATGAGAGGTGGGAGGGTCAGAGGGAGAAGCAGACTCCCTGCTGAGCAGGGAGCCCGATGTGGGACTCGATCCTGAGACTCCAGGATCATGACCTGAGCCGAAGGCAGTTGCTTAACCAATTGAGCCACCCAGGCGCCCCTATTTAGACAGTTCTATTGGACAGAGCTGCCATAGAAAATCAGCTCTCTGGAGGTAAACGAAGATGGACTAACAGCTGGCCTCTACGATTCACAAGTCACTTCCAAAGGGGCCCGGCAAAGTTTCCCCTCACAAGCCCTGAGAGCACTCCCCTGTGGGGGCTGCTTTGTTCTGCTTGCGAGGTCCAATTCCTGAGAACAAAGTGTTGCCAGCAATCTGGGCTTCTAAATGTTTAACCTCCGGCTATAGCCTAGAGTCACAATTTGGCAACCGCTTTAAAATTTTCCACTTCTTAGTCTTCCAGAAGATGACTAATTAAAGAATAAGGGGACATCCACCACCATCCAGAGAGGGCCCTGGAGTAATACCCTAAGCCCAACTCCCCACCCCCAGCTCACTCCTGAAAAACAATCCTAGAGGCTGTTTGTCCCCTGCAAAATAAACCATGTAAACAAAGGGAGGAAATCTTTTATCGCCAAAATCAGACTGAGCAAGGAAGCCATAGGGAAATAAAAAAGGCAAGACACCAGGGAACCTTGGCCATAAAGGCCCTCCAAGACGGCCACTTCCTAGCCAATTCAATTAATTCGTAACTACCACATGCACAGCTCCTTAGTGTATATCTAGCTCAAATCCAGTATTTTGCTTGATGATCCCAAAGTACTCTGAAGTGGAGATTACTACTGAAACCTTTAATTTACCAGGAAACTGAAGATCAGAAAGATTAAGCTTTTGGGAAGAAAATCTGGCAAAGCCACATAGTCAACAACTGCACTGTCAAGGAGTCCCCCAACAGATATGCTCCAGAGAGCACTGAAATATACGTGCAAAGCTCTTTAGCAATGTCAGGAGTGAAGATAAAATGTCAGAAACAGTGCCCAGGTTTTGGTGCATCCACACAGCAGCCTGGGTGCCAAGGTGATTTTGTTAAAACTTGAGTCAGTCAGACCATGTCTCTGCCCTGCTCAAAACCCTCTAATAGCTCCGGTTTCACTCACAATAAAATCCAGAGCTCTTACAACGCCCTAAAGGACTGGCCACCTCTAGAACCCCTAAGCTCTTCTCTCCCTCGCTTCCTCAGCTTTTCCTGTAATATGCCGGGCAGGTTCCTACTTCCTGGTATTTGCCCTTGCAATTCCCTCTGCTGGGGACGCTCTTTCCCAAATCTGCACGGGTCCCTTCCCTCATGTCCTTCCAGCTCCTCCTTGAATCTCACCTCCAAGAGGACCCCTGGCTACTCTAATTCAAGGGGAGCTGCTCTTCACTGGTACTCTTCTACTGCTGTACTTTTCTGCGATGCATTCTTAACCACCCAACTTCACGTGACACGTTTATTGTTGGTTTTTCCACTAGAGTATCAGTTTGATGAGAAAAAGGACTTGGTCTGTTTTGTTCATTGTTGTGTCCCAAGCCATACTTTAAAAAATATATTTACATCATGCTAGGCTTCAAGCCCTTGATTAATTAATTAGTCTTTCTTTTTATTAATTAATCAAGATAGAATTGACTCCGCACTCAGTGGGGAGTCTGCCTCAGGCTTCTCTCTCTTCCTCTACCCCTCCCCTCCACCTCCCCCAATCCAGCCTGCAGGCTCTCTCTCTCAAATAAATAAGCAAATCTTAAAAAAAAGAGGGAGAAATACAATTGACATATAACATCGTGTAAGTTTAAGGTGTACAACCTGTTGATCTGATACATTTATATATGGCAATATGACTGGCACTACAGCATTAACTAATACCTCTATCACATCACATAATTATCATCTCCTTTCTGTGCTGAGAGCCTTTAAGATCTTTTTTTTTTAAGATTTTTATTTATTTTTATTTGAGAGAGAGACAGAGCTAGAGCATAAGCAGGAAGAGGAGGCAGAGGGAGAGAGAGAAGCAGACTCTCCACTGAGCAGGGAGCCCTACTCGGGGCTCGATCCCAGGACCCTGAGATCATGACCTGAGCTGAAGGTAGACGCTTAACCGACTGAGCCACCCAGGCACCCCCAGAACCTTTAAGATCTAAGCTCTTACTGGGACACCTGGGTGGCTCAGTCTGTTAAGTGTCTGCCTTTGGCTCAGGTCATGATCCCAGGGTCCTGGGATCAAGCCCCGCGTTGAGCCCTGCATCGAGCTCCTGCTTGGTGGGGAGTCTGCCTCTCCCTCTGCCTCTCCCCCAGTTCATGCTCTCTCTCACTCTCTCTCAAATAAATAAATAAAATCTTTAAAAAGATCTAAGCTCTTAGCAGTTTTAAAGTTTATAATACAGTATTGTTGATTATAGCTCTTAACTTCTTTTTCAGCTTTCTCCTTTGGTGATTCCTTTGTCCTAAGCACATGACAGACCTGAAGCCTTGACTCTATGTCAGATGGAAGAAAATTATAAATCCAGGGCTGGAGTCCCCAGAACATGCCACTTAGGGAAATTTGAGAATGTCCTTCTTTAAACACAGATAACCATCTGAGATGGTTTATAAAGTCCTTGAGCACCAATTTTCACCGAACAGTTGCCTTAGGCAAACCCTTATTGCCATCAAACACTATGGGGGACAAGACAAAGGTGTATGTCCAGGGTGAGGGTTCTACTTTTGCCAGGGAACAGTTGGAAAACTAGTGTATTGTTCTTCTAGTCAAAAATCTACATAAACTTATTCAGTGTAATAAGGGAAGCCCAAGGAACAGAACTAAGCATTGGTTAAAACTCCAGGAGAAGGAAGCAGATGGGAGAGAGTAAGGCACGTTCAGCCAGTGATTACTGACCCTGAAGGCTGACCAGCTGAATCCACTTCTCTGAGGCTCATGGAAAGACAGAAGTCATAGTCACTGTATGTGCATTTACAGAGGACCTGCTCGGTGCCAGCACTATGCTAGCTGCCGGGAAACATCAATGACCCACACAGACAACGTCTGCCCTTGTGAGGCTTACATTCTATTGGGAAGCAAAAGACCACAACAATAATGTAACAAGTAAGGAAGCCATATAGAGTATGACTGAAAAGTGCCACAGAGAAAAGTAATAAATACAGCGGGTGAGGCTGGGAGTCCTGGGGAACTTAGCTCAACAGTTGTTTAAAAATCATGTGTGATGGGACGCCTGGGTGGCTCAGTTGGTTAAGTGACTGCCTTCGGTTCAGGTCATGATCCTGGAGTCCCGGGATCAAGTCCTGCATCGGGCTCCCTGCTGAGCAGGTAGTCTCTGCTTCTCCTTCTGACCCTCCCCTCTCTCATGTTCGCGCTCTCTCTCACTCATTCTCTCTCTCTCAAATAAAATCTTAAAAAAAAAAAATCATGTGTGAGGGGCGCCTGGGTGGCTCAGACATTAAGCGTCTGCCTTCGGCTCAGGTCATGATCCCAGGGTCCTGGGATCGAGCCCCGAGTAGGGCTCCCTGCTCAGCAGGAAGCCTGCTTCTCTCTCTCCCACTCCCCCTGCTTGTGTTCCTGCTCTCGCTGTCTCTGTCAAATAATAAAATCTTAAAAAAAAAAAAGTACCATTTGTGACTACTGTTCAATGCTGATTACTCTGTTTTTGCCCAGCCACAAAGAACTCCTGTGGGAAAGGAGAAGGGGAGTTATCACCTTTTCTTAAAAAACAATCAGTTACCCACAAGGGCCAGATATCTTGCTAAGTATTAAAATAAAACCAGGCTTAAACAGTAGCCCTACAGCCAAGTTATCTGTAATCCAGGAGTTACCTGTGTCGAAAAGACAAGCAGCGCACTGCACTCACTGAAGTATTTCACATTTAGTATCTTTCTCTATTCTTATAATGATGTATGAACTCCTATTATAAGCTCTGTTTTCTGAGGACACTGATTCTCAGAGAGGTTCAGTAACTTGGCTCAAGATATCAAAGCTGTTAAGTAGCCATGGTGACAAGTAAAAACACAAGGGCCGGGGCGCCTGGGTGGCCCAGTCGTTAAGTGTCTGCCTTCGGCTCAGGTCATGATCCTGGGGTCCTGGGATCGAGCCCCGCATTGGGCTCCCTGCTCAGCGGGAAGCCTGTTTCTCCCTCTCCCACTCCCCCTGCTTGTGTTCCTTCTCTCGCTGTGTCTCTCTCTGTCAAATAAATAAATAAAATCTTTAAAAAAAAAAAAACAACACAAGGGCCATCCAGCAACCAAATGCCATGTGGGGACCCTCCCTGGATCCTGATGAGAGGAACCAACTACAAACAAACAAAATGCACGAGACAATGGGGACATCTGAACACTGACTGCATATTTTAATTTCAGATACGATAATGGCATTGTGGTTTGATAAGGGGGAAAAGGGCCTTTATCTTTTAGAGATAATGACTAGGTATTCAGAAATGAAATGATATGACCTCTGAGGTATGCTTTAAAATAATCCAGTTTGGACAGCAGTGAGAAGTGGGAGGGGTGTAGAGGAAACAATCTGGCTATGGGCTGATAACTACTGAAGTCAGGTGTTTTTAGGAATTACATACTAAGTAGTAAAAGAAAAACATTAAAAAACAAAAACAAAAGCCACTGGGCTTTATGCCAACCATGGGAGATACTGGCCCCAGCTTTTCCTCTGTAAGATCCTAAGCAAGTCACTTCCCTTCTCTAAGGGTCTGTCTCTTTATCTGTAAGACAAAGATTAGACTAGATCAGCACTTACAAAAAACTTTTACCTGACCCGCTCCCTGCAAGAAGAAAGAGTAGGAGGGGAAGAAGATGGGTTTCATGGTTAACTGTTTCTCAGATACTGGATAAGCAGGTTTCTTTATTGCGGGCCTTTTCAGAGCCTGAGATATGTTAATATGTATGTCTCTCCAAGATTCCAAGGCTGGGGGAGTGGGAGGGGACAGTATTTCCTGCTTCTGGCTGACCACACAAGCCTCTTCTGGAAGAAAACACCAATTTGGGGACAACTGATCTGGAGGGTGGCGGCTCCCCCAGCTCTGACAAGCTGTACTTCTCATATATGAGGAGGCCTTACTGCAAGGCAGGCCCAGGATGAGGGACGAGGAAGAGGGTGAGGACCTGGAGGCCCTTACATTTCAGATGAGATTAGGAAAAAGCCTTGAATGCCATGCTGAGGATTACGGACCTCACCATGCGAAGTCAACTGTTATGAGGAGCAACATGATCCCCAGCTGTGCTTGCAGGAGTGTCCTCCAGGCGAGGTTGGAACCAGGCATGGAAGAGTAGAGGTGGAGATGTTACTGCTCACAATGAGGCAGGAAGGACTAAGAACTTGTTCTGGGCTGAGGAAGAGAACAAGTGACTTATAAGCTACACCCTCAGACGCTTAGTCCTCATAATCGGGAGAAGGCATAGGACTGAAATTAACTGAACTATCAATACATAAAGCTAAAGTTTAGCCAACACTGTACTAAGTACTTTGCATATATTAACTCATTCATTCCTAATGCACAACCATACTGCTCTTATTACTGTTTTTCAGATAAGAAACTGAGGCTGATTTGACCAAGGCTGAATAGCTATATAGGTGATGTGACTAACACTCAAATCCACGTGAGCCTGTCAAGCCCACCTCTTGAATGGTATGCTATGAGCTCCTCAGGGTTCTCTGCACCTATAGAAAATGATCTGCTATAAACAATGACAATCAATCTTGCCTAAAAAATATACACCCAACATCCCCTGGGAGGGTCACAGGATCTCCCAAGTTCAGTTCAACTCATGCAGCATGTACTAAGCATCTGCTTTATGTCATCACTTTACTTGTAACCTTGGCTCAGGAAAGAAGTACAAGATCCTCCCCGGACTTCAAAGAACAAGCTCTCTGTCAAAGCCACAAAATAGACACATGTAAAACAGCCCGAGCAATAGAAAACTGTAAACGATTATGGTCCAAAATGATAACTATAGATAAAAACCATCTCTCGGGAGCTGAGAGGAAGGGAGGGCACTGCGGATTGAAGTGGTTTAGGAAGGCTTTCTGAGGCAGCACAGGGGCGGGAGTTCCCGGGTTGGGGAGGACTGCAGGCAGTCTGACAGGACTGAGGGGGTGGGGAGCAGAGCTAACGAAGACTGGAAAGAAGGGAGGCAGGGACACCAGAAGACCGAAGTCTCCTGAAAAATCAGTGTCCACAACAGCTGTCAGGTAGACAGGTCTCTACCCAGAGACAAACCCATCCCCACAGGTATAGGCCAGAATGAGAAAGACAACTCTGGCACTGCACCCCGGGCCCCTACCCTACAGAAACGCTCACACGGGAGAGTGTACAATGTCCTGAGGCCATTCGCTGTGGCACTGTTTCTAAGAGTGAAAGGTTACAAAGATGTGCAGCAACAGGAAACCCCCGACCAGCTGAAGAGACACCCAGCACATGGTACATTACAGCCCCCAGAAGAATGAAGTTGACATGGAGAAATCTCCATGACATACCACACAGGAAAAAATACAAGCTGCAAGAGCACTTTTTTTTTTAAAGACTTTATTTATTTGACAAAGAGAGACACAGCGAGAGAGGCAACACAAGCAGGGGGAGTGGGAAAGGGAGAAGCAGGCTTCCTGCTGAGCAGGGAGCCCAATGCAGGGCTCAATGCAGGGCTCAATGCGGGGCTCGATCCCAGGACCCTGGGATCATGACCTGAGCCGAAGGCAGACAGACGCTTAACGACTGAGCCACCCAGGAGCCCCATGCAAGAGCACTTTTATGGTTTACTACCAGTCATGAAAAACAAAACTACATGAATGTCTATGTGCGTGTCTGCCAGTGGACGTGAAAATATAAAAGGATATACACCAAATGCGATGGTGTCTGGAGACAAGTAGCAGGAGAACAGATAGGGATTTTTCACTTCTGACTCTGCACTGTTGTAGGTTTGCAATGAAAATTTATTCCCGTGTTACAAAAGACTGCACATTGTCATCCAGCCTTTGGTTCACATGCCTTTAACCCACCACAAGGGCAACAAATCCAAGAATCATACAGAGGATGAGAAAATTTCACAGCTGGAAACCTCAGGATGTTCTGATTCAAGCCCCCAGAACCTCAGGAGCAAAGGACAGGCAAAGGAAAGGACCTGCACTAAGATATGGGAAGGCGCCCAACAGGAACAAACAAATGAGGCTCCCAACTTTCAGTGCACCACTGGGCTGAGAGCTTGGGAAGATCAGTCTACTGCCAATTTGTAAAATGTGCAAACCAGGGATGCTGTTTTACCTCCTCTCAGCCTGGTCAACATTGATTCATTCTTTGAGACTGGCCTCAAACGTCGCCTCTCTCTTTACATAAAATTAACTTGTGATTAAATTGCCAAATCTAGCATCTCTTTAGACAATATACAGTCAAAAATAAACAATTAAGACAGCCTGTAGTCCTTCCACCCAGATATAGCCACAGTTAACATTCTTTTTTTTTTTCTTTACAAAAATAGGACTGTGGTATAATAAACTATCATTTTTATTAAACAGTATATTGTGAACGATTTTCCATATCATTACATTTTCCTCATCAGCATCTTTTTAAATTATTACAGAATTTGAAAAATAAGAGCAACCTCTTACTGAGGTACTACATTATGCATATCATTTACATTATCTCAATCTTCAAAACAAGCCCCCTTCACATACCAAGAAAAAGCTCAGATTGGTGGAACAATGTTAGGAGAGGGGTTGTTGCTAAGGCTTGGGAGAGATTGGGTACCTGGACAAAGTGACACTACTCAGCAACTGACAGACCCACATCTACCTAACTCAAGACCATGAATTTTTGACCACCACAATATTCCCCTGTAAAAACAGACCACAGCGCATTATACTAATCTCTAACTGCTGGGCAATTTGTTTCTAATTTTTCTATATCATCAAAACAGTGGTATGATGGATATCCCTACAGCTAAACCTTTGTGATCACCTCCCTCCTGGCTAGAAACTTTTCCTGATTGCTTAGGCATATTACTTCTGAAACCATCTGCAGTGAAAGAACTTTTTTATTTTCAATCCATCATGGACTAATATTTTTGTAAAGTACAATGAAAATTTAAAAAAAACATTACAAAATATGAACCCCAAATAGTTATAATGGTAAATTTTACATTATGTATATTTTACCGCATTAAATAAAAAAAAAATACAAGCCCCTGGGGTGCCTGGCTGGCTCAGTTGGTAGAACGTGCAACTCCTGATTTTGGGGTTGAGTTTGAGCCCCATACTGGGTGTAGAGATTACTTAAAAATAAAATCTAAAAAAAAAAAAATACAAGCCCCATTTAAAAAAAAAAAAACAGTGGTTTCAAAAATTTTTACCAAATTGCTATAAAAGCTTCTAAATGCTTATTCTCAATTTCTGCACTTACTGTGCAGAGGACCAGATAGCAGTTTGGGGATAGAAGCTGGGATGCAGATTGCACTTTGAGCTGTACTCTATCACATTTTCCTGCAGTTGTCTGTGTACCTGGCTTCCCTCCCTAGACTTCGAGTCCTGCCCACGTCTGGTTCTCTACCGAATGCGCTGGCTCAGTGCCCAGAGCAGCTTGCCGACTCTGTGGACTGAAAGAATTCAAGTAACATCTCCAGCCTCAGCTGCTAAGAGAGGCTACTCACCATTTGGAACCAGAAGGAGGCTTTTCACGATGCTTCTGAGAGGGCCAAGACTGATCTGATTGGTGGTGGCAAACTCAGAGAGCTGAGCCAGAAACCTTTCCACCTGCAGAAAGGGAACAAACCAGGCCTTCACTTGCTTAGCATCTCAGGGCTGTAGACCCACACTCAGGAACTCTCCTTATCACAAGGTACTTTACCTCTTTTGGCTCAGTTAGGAAGTGGAAGAGCACTTCTGTCAAGGCCGAGAACTGCTGAGAAGAGAATAACACAGAACATCAGTAACATTCTACTCCTGGGTCAGTGTTCCCCCGTCCCATCCAACTATAGACTCTTAAGAGAGAACACACAGATGTTGATACCTGTTTGATCATCTTAAAGTTCAAATATTCACAACACCCACTACCCAGTGTCAATATATCAGTACTACTATATTGTCTGAAAAACTCATATATTTTATTGGAACACTTGGGAGATACATATTGCGATTGTGAGTGTATGCACACACATGCATATACATATCTCAAGGGTCCAAGTACACACACACACACACACACACACACGACCTGAGAGGGAGATCACTGGAAGATTAATAGTAGTTGCTTTTTTCTTTTTTTTTTTTATTTTGAGAGAGAATGAGATAGAGAGAGAGAGCATGAGAGGGCAGAGCGTCAGAGGGCGAAGCAGGCTCCCCGCTGAGCAGGGAGCCCGATGCGGGACTCGATCCCGGGACTCCAGGATCATGACCTGAGCCGAAGGCAGTGGCTTAACCAACTGAGCCACCCAGGCGCCCTAGTAGTTGCTTTTTTCTTGTTTATATTTCCACATATTTATTATTCAAACATAAGCCAATCCAAATAATATGATTTCTTCTTCTTCCACACCCCACAAATGTTAACATATTATACAATTTTTTTTTTTTTTTCCTCTACCTTGTCTTTCAAAGCAGTTATTTCTGTGTAGTGGGATTTTGGGTGATTTTCATTTTCTTCTGTCTATCCATATTTTCTGGGTTTCTTCCCCACAATAAACATTATGTATATGACAAAACAGTAGAGTTTACACTTTATTTTAATCTACTGTCCTAGAACAGTCTCTTATTTTTTTTTTTGAAGATTTTATTTATTTATTTGACAGAGAGACAGCGAGAGAGGGAATACAAGCAGGGGAGTGGGAGAGGGAGAAGCAGGTTCCCCACCCAGCAAGGAGCCCGACCTGGGGTCAGGAATCCAGCAGAAGGCAGACGCTTAATAACTGAGCCACCCAGGTGCTCCTCTTATTCTTTATTTTTTAAAGATTTTATTTTATTATTTTTAAAAGTTTGTTTTCATTTTTTTTTAGTAATAAAATTAAATGGCTCTCCCTGCCCCCCCCATTTCAGTCCCACTGCCCACAGGTGGTTGCTAACACCTTTGTGGCCTTCCCAGAATTGCATTTGAATTTAATTTCTTTTAAATACAAAGGAGATGGGGCGCCTGGGTGGCTCAGATGGTTAAGCGTCTGCCTTCGGCTCAGGTCATGATCCCAGGGTCCTGGGATCGAGCCCCACATCAGGCTCCTGGCTCAGCGAGAAGCCTGCTTCTTCCTCTCCCTCTGCCTCTCTCCCTGCTCATGCTTTCTCTCTCTCTCTCTCTGTATCTCTGTGTCTCAAATGAATAAATAAAAAAAAAATCTTTAAAAAAAAAAATAAATAAATACAAAGGAGATGATGGGGCACCTGGGTGGTTCAGTTCTTAAGCATCTGCCTTCTGCTCAGGTCCTGGGATCGAGCCCTGCATCTGGGCTCCCTGCTCTGCGGGAAGCCTGCTTCTCCCTCTCCCACTCCCCCTGCTTGTGTTCCCTCTCTAGCTGTGTCTCTCTGTCAAATGAATAAATAAAATCTTAAAAAAAAAAAAAATACAAAGGAGATGATAGTGAACCTACACCCTGCACCTTGCTTTTTTTCATCCAATTATATCTTAGAGATTCATCTTGTCAGTAGATATAATTCTACCAGTCTTTTTTTTTTTTTTTTTTTTTAAAGATTTTATTTATTTGTCAGAGAGAGAGAGCACAAGCAGGAGGAGAGGCAGGCAGAGGGAGAAGCAGGATCCCTGCTGAGCAGGGAGCTTGACTCCGGGTTCAGTCCCAGGACCCCGGGATCATGACCCGAGCCCAAAGCAGGCCCTTAACTGACTGAGCCACTCAGGCATCCCTCTACCGTTTTTTAAAAAGATTTTATATTTTTTAAGTAATCTCTACACCCAACTTGGGGTTTGAACTGACAACCCGAGATCAAGAGTAGCACACTCCTCCAACCAAGCCAGCCAGGCCCCCTCTACCCAATTCTTTTAACAACTGCACAGCATTCAACTGTATATACTTAGGGGGTGTGTGCCTGCTTTGTTGTTACTCTAAATAATACTGCAATGAATATCCTCCCACATATTTCTTTGTGACATATGTGTCTATGAAATACATTTTTAAAATGTATCTTAGGTCAAATGATATATGCATTTTAAATTCTGAGAAAATGTTGCCGAACTGTCTTGCAAAGAAGTTGCATGGATTTATACTCCCACCTGCACAGAGGTTTCTACTTTCTAAAAACTTCATGGATATTCCCTGGAAACATTTTAACCAAGCCTGATCCAGGGGTTGTCTTTCTGCAGTAATAATGATAGTGATATTAGCCTTGCATAACTACTGATTCTACATAGTAAAAACAAGAAAAGTCAGTGACTAGTTTCAGACTGTGTCCTCAGACTGAGTTTTCCTTATTTCCCCCTGCAATCTGTGGACTGTCAGATCTTTGGCTAACTGTATTTCCTATGTCACCCTGGGCCTTTTAAGAAATGGAGCAGCTGAGAAGCCTGCCAGTGGCTTTTCCATTTCCAGGCCTGAGCCTAGCATTCAGGCTCAACCTCCCTGTGAGGCCTCAACCTAATCTGGTCTGCAGGACACACTGAGCCCCATCCCTATCTCCTCTTTTCCAAAGCCTCCTTTATCCTTCAATGTCCTGCTGCCAAGACACCATGACCCTCCCAACAAGAAAGTGACCTACCCAGATTCTTAACTTCTGAGGCTCCCTCCTGGAACCTTGCCTGAGGGCACTTAGAATTTTAAATCTTGATAAGAAACACAGACTTGTCTTAGCAGAGAAGGTTCCTTGTATGCCTTCGGATGGTCACAGAGTCATAGTTATTGCAAGTGCACAGTTAAGTATTTGTTGAATAAATCTTCCCTAAACACCTTCCCCATTCTTTGCCTTTATATCTGCATAGCTGTCTCCTTCTGGAATGTTCATCTGCTCATCACCATCCATGAAATCAAATCTTGACTATTCTCACCAGTAAATGTATGGAAAGACGGTCAAGATCATTCCAGATGAGAAATGCAAATCAGTAAAATAAGGAAGTACCACTTTTTAACTTATCAGATCTTCAAAAATAAAAGTTTGATAACACCAGTGCTGGTCAAAGTACCGGGAAACAGATATGCTTGCACTGTTGATGAGAGGATAAAACTGGGACAACCTTTCCAGACGGCAATTTGATAGTTGTATCTAATTTTTAAATGCTTGTATCTCTTGACCTAGTAATTCCACTGCAGGAAGTATATCCTTCAGATATGTTCCAAAAAGTAAACCCAGACACATTTACACAAAGCAATCCATTGACAGCATTGTTCATAAAAACAAAAAACTGAAAGCAACTTAAGTGTCTATTAATATACAGCAGGTTAAATAAATTATGGTAGAGCCATTTCAAGGAATATCATGCAATCCCTTTTGTGTAAAAAAAGATTTTAACGGATACCCATATATATACAGGCAGATGCAGACTTTTTTCTACAAAGACACTATTAAAATGACAGTTTCTGCAGACAAGAGAAATAGATATTTTAATTTTATACCTTTGGGGGCGCCTGGGTGGCTCAGTTGGTTAAACATCTGCCTTTGGCTCAGGTCATGATCCCAGGGTCCTGGGACCCAGCCCCACTTCATGCTCCTTGCTCAGTGGGGAACCTGCTTGTCCCTCTTCCTCCACCCCCAGGCTTGTGCTCTATCTCAAATAAATAAATAAAATCTTTTTTTTTTTTAAAGATTTTTATTTATTTGACAGAGAGAGACACAGCGAGAGAGGGAACACACAGGCAGGGAGAGTGGGAGGGGGAGAAGTAGGCCCCCCGTGGAGCAGGGAGCCGATGCGGGGCCCGATCCCAGGACCCCGGGATCATGACCCGAGCCGAAGGCAGACGCCCAACGACTGAGCCACCCAGGCGCCCCTAAATAAATAAAATCTTAAAAAAAAATTTAGACCTTTGAATACTATTTGAATTTTCTAACTGTATGTGTTGCTTTCATTTACAGCTAGGTGAGAAGATTGTAGACCATTTGTTTTCTTCTATTTTTCTGAATTTCCTCTCTCATAAACTTTCTAAAAATTATTTTTTTAATCTATTCTCAAAGATGCACGTTACCTAGGACTGGCCACAGGCATCAGAGAACACATCTAGGTGCACTTAGTACTGTGCTGGATCTCTGTTTTCTGACCTGCCCTAGCAGATCACAACTTCCCCGGCATAAGAGGCTGTGTCCATCGTGCCTTTGCAAACCCCACTGGGTTTAGTGGCTATTTGGTGTACAGTAGGCATTCAGAAAAATACCCACTGAGTGAGCAATAAATGTTGATTTTAGTATATGTGCTGCCGAAGCAAGCACTGAGCAATAAATGTTGATGCCCACACTGATACACTGATTCTTTTTCTCATTGATGCCTAGGCCTCAGACTTCAAAATAAATTCAGCTAACAGAGTGGGTACTTGGAAAAATCTGATCATTCAACAAAAGGCAGGGAAAGGATTCTGGTAAATTGCTCATCAGGAAAAAGCTTTCTGTGTTAAAAAACAAAGGTAAAGGGGCACCTGACTGGCTCAGTCTAAAGAGGATGCAACTCCCGATATAAGGATTGTGAGTCTGAGCCCCCACATACTGGGTGTAGAGACTACTAAAAACAAACAAACAAACAAACAAAAAACAAACAGGTAAAGATCCAGAGTAGGTTTTTTGTTTGTTTTGTTTTTAAATAGGCTCCACGCGCAACGTGGAGCCCAATACAGGCCTAACTCGTGATCCTGAGATGAAGACCTGAGCTGAGATCGAGAGTCAGACGCCCAACCTACTGAGCCACCCAGGCGCCCCCAGAGTATGTTTTAAAGTTAGAATATGAGGGCAAGCTCTGATTTTAAAGAATGTGGTTTATGTTTTTTCCATAAATACCAAGATGGAGGTAACCTTAGGGATCCTACCATCCTGTAGCCTCCAAAAAGTTTTTTAGCAGCAGAATGTTTTTTATTCTCCAAATGGAAATCTTCCAGAAAATCCTGCCATATACACAAGTGAAAACTAAGCTACCTAGTTGGGGAGATCACCTACAAAGCTCTGTTCTGTTTCATTCCCCAGAATCTAAAGTCAAGCATCTGGTCCTGAATTCCTGGCTCCACCACTTCCTGGCTGCCTGACCTTAAACAGGTCAATTTCTTTCCCGGAACCATTTTTCTTATCTATAAAATGGGAATAATAACAGCACCTACCTTTTTAGGGGTGTTACACATAAAGCACTGGAAAACAATGCCTGCCACATGGTACATGCTCAATAAATGACAGCTATTTTTGTTTAACTGCTCTGTGATTCAGTTTCCTTAATCTGAAAATGGGGATAATAATAGTACCTACCTCCTAGGGTGGTTCTAAGGACTTAAAGGCTTAATAATATACGTAAGAGCACTTAGAATTGCTGTATGATAAACAGTGGCCACTAGCCACATGTGGCTATTAAACACTTGAAAAAGGCTAGTCTAATTGAGATGTACTATAAATGTAAAGTGCACAGCAGAACCTCAAAAATTAGTATCAAAAAGTAAAATATCTCATTGATATTTTCATATGGATTACACGTTGAAATGATAGTATAGGGGATTAAAGAAAACATATTTTGTTTCATTTTTATTTACCTTTTTTATTAGAGAGAAAAGATTTTTATTTATTAGAGAGAGCACAAGTGATGTGGAGGAGGGGGGGAGAGGCAAAGGGAGAAGCAGACTCCCTCTTGAGCAAGGAGCCTGACAAAAGAGGGCTCAATCCCAGGACCTTGAGATCATGACCTGAGTCAAAGGTAGACGCTCAACCAACTGAGCCAACCAGGCACCCCTTTATTTATTTACTTTTTATTTATTTAAAGATTTTATTTTTATTTATTTATTTATTTATTTGACAGAGAGACAGACAAGAGGGGGAACACAAGCAGGGGGAGAGGAAAAGGGAGAAGCAGACTCTCCTGCCAGGGAGCCCAACGCAGGACT
Source organism: Halichoerus grypus (assembly GCF_964656455.1). Lineage (NCBI taxonomy): Eukaryota > Metazoa > Chordata > Mammalia > Carnivora > Phocidae > Halichoerus > Halichoerus grypus. Next base: position 111,516,773 of record NC_135721.1, on the reverse strand, counting down.
CAATCCCAGGACCCCAAGATCATGACCTGAGCCAAAGGCAGATGCATAACTGAATGAGCCACCCAGGCGCCCTATTTATTTACTTTTTAATGATGTTATTTTCAAGTAATCTCTACACCCAATGTGGGGCTTGAACTCACAACCCTGAAATCAAGAGTTGCAGCTAAGCGCCTCTCTTTTTAATTTTTATATGTGAGTACTAGAAAATGTAAAGTTAGACTTGTGGCTTGCAATTTATTTATTTGTTGGACAAAGGGGTTTCAGAGTATGTCTGGCATTATAATTCGTGTTACTTTATGAGAAAACAGTAAGTTGTGGGGGACGCTGAGATGAAGGAGAGGGACCCCACCTCCTGAGAAGTTACAACCCAGTGGGGGAAATAGCCGCACCTTTACAATGGTGATGAGAGGTGTCATTTTAACCTATTTATTTAGGCTGCCTTGGTGCTTTGAAAAGGGCAGCCCAACCAGCACAGGGGCAGGAAGTTGGCTGGCTGGCATTTGCAGGCTGAACAAGCAAAAAACAGCTTTGCCAGCTCCTCTACTACCAAGGGGGGTGTGTGTGGGGGCGGGGGGGGGGGGTCCGCCACAGTGAAGAGTATATGGTTTTTTTCTTTGAGGACTACCAGATATTCCCCTTAATTGGGGGTTAGGGGTGTGGCCCTGATCTCAGGCCCCTACAGTCCCCACCCTGGCCTGGCCATTACCCAAACCCGTATGTGACCGCGGATTACCTGCCCCCCACTCCAGGCTCCCCCTTCCCCCGGCCCCCGCTGGATGCCAAGACCCCCCGCAGTTTCCCCCACTGGCCTCCCTACTGAACATCTCAGTCCCTCCCTGGAGCACCAAATTCCACAGCTCGCCAAACTCCCACTATTACCTCAGTTCCCCAAACTCCCTTCAGCCTTATGGAGACTTCCCCCAGGTCCTCTAAGACCCCCACAAATTCTCCTCGTTCCCAGGACTCCCGCCCACCTGTGTCCCCACACTCCCCTCCCCGGGACCCCTCAGCTTGCGCCGGAGGCCTCTTGAGATCCCTCGGCCCCCCAAACTCGCCTCAGATCCCCGATTCCCCTTAGCCCGTCCCTGAATCTCCCTAGCGCCACACTGCACACCAGAAGCCCCTCTGCCTAGTCCCTCCCACTCTCCTCACCCCCAGGCGGCCCTCGGCCCACACCCCTCCCCTCCCTCAGCCCTCGGGACCCACGCTGGCCCGCGCCCCGGCCGCCCGGCCCACCTGCGCGCCCAGCTGGTTCAGCTGCTGCATGTCGCCGCCCACGGCCTCGGGCACGGGGTCCTGCGTGCAGTGCAGCCGGCCCATGGCGTCCGCCCGGCTCCGCAAGGCCCGCCGCCTCCCAGCTTCCTCCCTCGCCGCCGCCCGCCTCGCCGCGCTTCCGCAGCCGCACTTTCGCCACAGCCGCCGCCGCCGCCGCCGCCGCGCTCCTCCCCCAGCCGGCCCCGGGGCGGGGCGGGGCGGCCTCGCGGAGCTGCGGACACGCGCGGGCCCCGGGGGCGGGGCGGCCTCGCGGACACGCGCGGACCCCGGGGCGGGGCGGGGCGCACGAGCAGCGCGGCAGAGGCGCGCGCCGCTGCGACCCCTGGAGAGCCCCAAGGAGCCAAGCTGCCAAACGTGGGATTTCTTAGCGGATCTCCCTCTGGGTGACCCCACAACACAGAGCTTGGCCTCCCTGCGCCCCAGTTTCACTCTCTGTAAAATGAACCCAGGGATGGCTGCTTAACTGAGGTAATTCTCCCAAAACGTTTAGAAGATTAGCCTGACACATAGAAAGTCTTCAATCAGTGGCTAGCTGCTATTAACATAGGTATGATGCATTCAGCAGATTTCTTGTTGCACGCGTACTGTGCCAGGCCAGGGGGATAGAGAAGTGAACAACGCAGGCCCAGTGTCCCTCCTTAGGAGAGCTTATATCAGAGCAGAGCAGTAAGGACTCAAATTTGGGCTTGCATCAGCATCTTCTGGAGGGCTTGGTGTAAGGCAGATGGCTGGGCCCCACCCCCAGAGTATCTGATCCAGAAGGGTCTAGGGTACAGCCTGAGAATTTGCATTTCCAACAAGCTCTTAGGGACCACACTTTGAGAACCTCTGGAGTGGAGTAAACTGACCCCCAGAAGTGCAAGGACTGTGATAGTGGGAGGGAGGGTGGTGCTCAGGTCCATGAAGGGAGTTTATTAGGAGGGTGATGATCACTTTAACCTGAAACACTTTAACCCCTATGCTGTGTTTTCCCAAATACCTCTCACAGCCCGGGGTAACTATTACCCTGATCCCCACTGAACAGATGAGAAAACTGAGAAGTGCTCCCTGGAATCTAGGACGTGATCCCCAAGCCCAAGAGCTTCTTCACCTACCCCCCCCCCCCCCCCCGCCCTCAGCCTTGAGGGTAGGGAGGGGATGCATAGAAACATGGGGTGGGGGACTATGGAAAGGATTGGCTGGCTTTCCCTACCAGGCTTTCTTCTCTACCCTTCACTAAAAATCCCTCTGGAAGGATATGAACAAAATGTCTTTGACCTAGAGGCCAAGTGCCTTCCCTTTAGTGATTATTTCATTCATGCACTCATTCAACAGGTAATAAATCAAGTGTCTACTGGAGAGTGGATACCATGACAGGTGCTAGGACACCACAGTGACAGCCGGATGCAGTGCCTGGCCCTGGAGAAGTCGGGGTTTAGTCAGGATAGCAGACACACACACACGTGTGAAATTCACACGTGTGTGTGTGAAATTATTAACTGATGCCGAGAAGTACAAAGTGCTTTGAAAATGTATGCAGGGCACTTCTCCAAGTCCAAGGTACCCGGAAGAGAGTAAACCTTCAAGTTTACTGACAGTGACTGAACTCAGGCCCACTGACTCACCATCCAGGAATTTTTAATTTAAAATATTTTCAACCTTTTAAAAAAGATCTCTGCTGGGGCATTATATTTATTTATATCTTTAAGTGTTAAATCAACTTTGTTGAGGTATAACTTATATACAATGAGATGCACTCCTTTTAAGTGTGTTTCTTTAATTTATTTTTTTATTAACATATAATGTATTATTTATTTCAGGGGCACAGGTCTGTGATTCATCAGTCTTACACAATTCACAGCACTCACTAGAGCACATACCCTCCCCAATGTCCATCACCCAGCCACCCCATCCCTCCCACCCCCCTCCACTCCAGCCACCCTCAGTTTGTTCCCTGAGATTAAGAGTCTCTTATGGTTTGTCACTCTCCCTGGTTTAGTCTTGTTTCATTTTTCCCTCCCTTCCCCTATGATCCTCTGCCTTGTTTCTCAAATTCCTCATATCAGTGAAATCATATGATACTTGTCTTTCTCTGATTCAGTTATTTCGCTTAGCATAATACCCTATAGTTCCATCCACGTCGTTGCAAATGGCAAGATTTCATTTTTTGATGGCTGCCTAATATTCCATTGTATATATATACACCACATTTTCTTTATCCATTCATCTGTTGATGGACATCTAGGCTCTTTCCATAGTTTGGCTATTGTGGACATTGCTGCTATAAACATCGGGGTGCAGGTGCCCATTTGGATCACTACATTTGTATCTTTGGGGTAAATACCCAGTAGTGCAATTGCTGGGTCGTAGGGTAGGTCTATTTTCAACTTTTTGAGGAACCTCCATACTGTTTTCCAGAGTGGCTGCACCAGCTTGCATTCCCACCAACAGTGTAGGAGGGTTCCCCTTTCTCCGCATCCTCGCCAACATCTGTCGTTTCCTGACTTGTTAATTTTAGCCATTCTGACTGGTGTGAGGTGGTATCTCATTGAGGTTTTGATGTGTTTCTTTAAATCATTTTTTTTAAGATTTTATTTAAAAAAAAAATTCCTTGAGGAAAGCAGTGGATTTCCTTCATTTCTGCTCCCACAGTGACTGGTGCTGAAGCACATAATAAATATTTGTGGAATTAATTAGTCCATGTGACAGAAAAGAGAGAAAGAGAAAGAAATTCACTGGAAGCTGCTGTCCAACACCGTAGTAACACAGTGACTATCTTGCCTTCTAGTTTTCTTCCATGTCACAGGTCCTTGGGGTTTCTGTGATTTGTTTTGTTTTTACATATTCAGGGCTTTCCTCCTTCCCCAACCTATTTAATCTCTGATAGACAGAGTGTGGTCCTTGAAGGACACGGACACCATCTGGGAATTTGTTAGAAATGCAGACTTGTAGCACCCACCCACCCAGACCTGTTGATTCAGGATCTGCATTTTAACAAGATCTCCAGGTGATTCCTGGGCACATTCAAGTTTGAAGTATAAATAATAACAACAATTTTTAGATGCTCACCGTGTGCCAGGCTTTATTTGAAGACCCGAATAGACAGCATGTGTAATGATAATACTTTGCACCATCTACCTATTGTTGCTCATATTATTTCTATTTTAATGTTTATCACATTGTGTTATTGCTGTCATTTGCCCATCTGTCTCCCTCACTTACTAATAATGTTGTCGGGCAAATTACTAAGCTTTTTGTGCCTCCATTTCTTTTTTCATTTGTAAAAATTGAGACAATAATAGAACCTACTTGAAAGGACGATATGAGACAATGCTCGTAAAACACTTAGTCCAGCAACTGGCGCATGGTAAGTGCTCAATAAATGCTTGCTATTATTATTCCAGTTTTTCAATCTTATAGAAAGAATATAGCAATAAGCATCCCTGTACACATTTTTCCCCACATCTGATTATTTCTTTTTGAGAAATTCCTGGAAGTGTCAAGGAATGTTATGTTCAGACTATTTGGGTTCTAAATAGCAAGAGAATGGCCAACTTTCCTAGGTAGGGACCATGACTGATCTCTCAGAGAACAACCAGAAATTAGCATTTCACCCTGAATAGGGGTCTGGTGGCAGGTTCACTTCCCTGGATGAGGCACTTAAGAGCAACTCACTCTCCTTCCCACCCAGCACTCCTCAACCTTGAGGGTAATCCCAAGTCCTCTAAAAGAAACCTCAAAATCTCAGACAACTCCAGTCTTGGCTTCAACTATAAACGCTATGCAAACATGATCATAAGAGCCTGCATACTATTCTACTGAGCCAGAATATAATGCCCATAACTAATCCCCATGGTTGCCTATTTAGGTCTTTACAGTTTTTCAGTTTTATTAAGAACTTGTCAGTTAACGAAAACAATAGGTAAAAAGGTCTTTCCAATGTTTTCCTTCACAGTCCATTCTAGGATGAAGGAAGGAGTGGTGATTATTGTTAATGCGATAACTTTGTCGCAGGAAATGCAGACCTGGGGCCAGGCCTCCTTTCTAGAGAACCCCCGCCCCCAGCAGCTCCCATTTCAGCCTTAATGAGGGACCTTGCTCCCTTCATTCACTTTAAAATGTCCCTGTGGAGGGCAAAAGAGGGCCCCCTCCCCCTCCCCTGCAAGTGAAAGGAGCTCATTAAGAAGTCTTTTCTCAGGCACAAGGATTCCCGCTGGGAATTTCACCAAGGGGCCAAGTTCTTCCCCAGAGAAAGGTTGACTCTTCATGCTCTGAAATGCCAAAAGCATTTTAAAAAATTAAATTTTTGATTTTGAGATAATTGTAGATTCATGTACAGTAGTAAGAAATAATACAGAGAGATCCCTCAATATACAGATCTTATCTTGCAAAGTGAGATACTGACATTGATGAGATACTGAGATTGATGTGAGATGCAGAACGTTTCTATCACCCCTGAGGATCTGGTATGTTGCCCAAGGGCATTATAACAGAAGGGATAGATTCCAGATCCTCCTCCTACCCAACACTGGGAGGGAATATACTATGGACATTTTCGTGTTTCCATTTATTATTATCCTCATCATACCTTCAATACTAGCTCCTTTATGATAAAAGCACATAGACAAATGCAAAATTACAGTTGGCCTACACTTTTCAAAAACACCTATGTTATGGAAGTCATCAACAAAGGAAGGCTGGGGAATTGCTCCAGATTAAAAGAAATTAAAATAGACAAGATAACTAAATGTAATGTGTGGTCTTGGATGGAGGTAAACAATTACCATAAAATATATTATTGGCACAACAACGTGAATATGCTTAACACTACTGAACTGGGGCGCCTGGGTGGCTCAGTCGTTAAGCATCTGCCTTCAGCTCAGGTCATGATCCCAGGGTCCTGGGATCGAGTCCCACATCGGGCTCCCTGCGCGGCGGGAAGCCTGCTTCTCCCTCTCCCACTCCCCCTGCTTGTGTTCCCTCTCTCTCTCTCTGTCAAATAAATAAATAAAATCTTTAAAAAAATAAAAAATAAATAAAAAACTACTGAACTGTATGCTTGGAAAATGGTTAAGACGGTAAATATTATGTGGGTCTTATTTTTTTTTAACCACAATTTTAAAAAAGGACATTATTGGAACAATTTTTTTTTTTCAAAGATTTTATTTATTTATTTGAGACAGAGAGAGAGAGCACATGAGATGGGGGAGGGTCAGAGGGAGAAGCAGGCTCCCTGCCGAGCAGGGAGCCCGATGCGGGACTCGATCCAGGGACTCCAGGATCATGACCTGAGCCGAAGGCAGTCGCTTAACCAACTGAGCCACCCAGGCGCCCTTATTGGAACAATTTTTTTAAAGACTTTAGAGAGAGGGGGCGCCAGGGTGGCTCAGTCGTTAAGTGTCTGACTTCGGCTCTGGTCATGATCCCAGGGTCCTGGGATCCGGCCCCGCATGGGGCTCCCTGCTCAGCAGGAAGCCTGCTTCTCCTTCACCCTCTCCCCCTGCTTGTGTTCCCTCTCTCGCTGTCTCTCTCTCTGTCAAATAAATAAATAAAATCTTAAAAAAAAAAAAAGAAAGAAAAAAGACTTTAGAGAGAGAAGACTCCCCTGACAAGCAGGGAGTCCCCACGCAGGGCTTGATCCCAGGAACCCGGGATCATGGCCTGAGCCAAAGGCAGACGCTCAACCGCCTGAACCACCCAGGCACCCCATTATTGGGACAACTGATGAAATCTGAACATGACTGTAAACTAGATAATGATATTGTATCAGTGTTCACTTTCCTGAATTGGATCATTGTACTTTGCTTATGTAGGAGAATGTCTTTGTTCTTCAGAATTACATGCTGAAAGTATTTAAGGTAAAGGGGGATAAAATGGTTGAAGAAATAAAAATTGAAGAGGAGATAAATAGCACAAACACAGCAAAGGTTAACAATTATTGACTCTGGGTAGAGTATAACGGGTATTCTTGCAACTCTTTCGTAAATTTGAGTTTACTTACAGAATAAATTTTAAAGGGGTCAAAAGAAGTTAAATGATCTTTGTTCCCATCCTGTCACAAGGGAAATAAATTTCTATTTTAATATATCTTTCAGTACTAACTGTAGAAGTGCTGGGCATTTACATGCATTTTCTTCCTTAATCCTCTCAGTAAGCCCCCCAGGAGGTCTTAACTCTTATCCTTGTTTTTTTGTGGGAGGGGGGATGGGGCTGATAGAGGAAAGGTGCTATTCAAGGTCCCAGGACTGAGTGAGATCGGAACTTCCCATATGTGCTCTCAGGATCATTCTGGAATGGCCTACACTTATTTTCTCTGTTATTTTTGCTTCGAACCATGGACTCATATATATATATATACATATATATATATATATATATATATATATATACACTCTTACACTATTTAGCATCTTGCCTTTTCACATACACAGGTATCCATGTATATAGGTATCTTAAGAATGGCATTACTGGATCTTAGAATGGAATTGCTGGGTTGCCACCTTTCGTTTGGGTAGGAGTTGCCAAATTGGCCAAGATTTTAAGTCAACCCTGTGGATATATTTGTCCATTCATGCAACATGTCTTTAGTGAGCATCATGCTGGGTGCTGGGACAGAGCAGTGAACCAGACAAAAACTCCCCTGTTGGAAGACTGTTACTGGCTGAAGAAATGAGCCACTTAAAGTAGGAGGATTAAAAAAAAAAAAAAAAAAAAGGTAAATCAGGACCAGGTAGGGCGCAAACTCACCAACATATGGAGCAGTGGAGAGATTATTGGTTGGTTTTCAAATTGGCTCTGAGCTTGCTGGAAGCCATGGGGAGAGGAGTCAATTCCTCTTTCAGTTTTCTATCCTTGTATCTGCACATTAATGTAAACAGCCCTCTATTGTTGGACTCCTAGGACAATTTCAGTTCTCTTGACTTTTGCATGGGAGGTGGTGAAGAACTTGCTTACCCGTTCAAAAGTCTCCCTTAATCTCAAGATTTTTCTTTGACATAAATTCTACAAGTGGAATTCCTGGGGTAAAGGTTACACCTTTTTAAGATCCTTGGCCTAAGCTTCAATGGACTTTTAAACTGCCTCCCCTAGAAATTTGTTTTTTAAAGGGCCCTTTGGGCAGTTCCTAGTTTTGAGGGTGGGGGTGATAATGCCTCCACCTTTGGGGAATCTCTCGCCCCTTATTTCAAATTCAAGGTAGGAATCTCTTTGCCTGAGAAAATGAGGCCTCGGATCTCTATTGTCTGTTTTGTTTTTCTCCTCAGGACAATTATAAAATGAATGCCTGGCCTAGCCCTGCTTTAGGACTGCAATGCAAATCGCTGCAGGGTGCTGAGAAGAGACCTGGGTGTAACCTGGGAGGGGCTGCCAGGGGAACTTTCTCTTCTAGACCACTTTTATTATCTGAAAGATGGGAAAGTCCCTTTGGTCCTCCGGGCAGCAGATATTTATTGACCACCTTCTGTATGCCAGGCCCTGTGCTAGGTGCTGGGGCCACGCGGTGATCTAGACAGATTACTGCTCTGCCCCCATGCAGCTCACAATCTAACGGGGGAGACACACTGGATTTGAAGAGTCGCTGAAGGGCAGTATGAAGCTAGGAAGGAGGGGCGGTTGGTGAGCAGGTTCGGTGGGGGGGGGGGGCATCTGGTGGGGGTAAGCCAGCTGTGGGTAGACCTGAAAGGTGAATGGAAGTTAAGCAGACTAAGTCGTCCACCTCTGACTGGCCCTGGACATGGGCATCAACATAACAATCAAGGGGAAGCCTGGGGGTCTTGGGCTTGTCACCCTACCTTCTCTCACTACTCCCCAGGTCAGCATGACTCAGTAATCACTTTCCGAAGGCCAGCCTGCCGGCAGGGTTATCTACAAGCTGTGTATAAGGACTTCCTGAAGCTTGGTGGGAGAGGGCCTGCCCAGAGGAGATAAGGACAGGTCTGGACAGGTCTGTTTATCCCAAAACAAAAGAGGAGGCAGAGTCCAGATCCAGAGCAAATCCAAGAAGTAGAATCCTTCTTTTCCAGTCCCTCAACAACGGTTACTATTACTGTATCAGACACTGTGTGAAGCACGTTCCATGGGGCTTTTGTATAACCTTAAGGAAACTTCTGACGCAGGTACTAGAAGGGCCAGGGAACCTCGTGGCAGGTCACTCAGGTGTCAGAAGCCGTGCCCTAAGCCACAGGGCTTCTGTACTGTCAGCCAGGCAACTCTGTAACATGTGTTTCCTGTACCATTTAACTTTTCACAACAATACAATGAGGAAAAGATTGGGAGCTTTTTTTAAGGGAGGAATCCAAGCCTTAGATAGAAAAGATCATCGCTAGAGCTAAGTCCCAAGCCCATGTTCCCTGACTCACCAACAAATATTTACTGAGCACCTATTATGAGCTAGGCCCTAATGTAGGTGCACAGTGAACAAAATATAGCTGCAGTCAAAACAGGTAGATGAGCTGTCCCTCGTGGAACTTACATTCTAGTCAGGTAGACAGGCGGCAATAAGTAAGTAAATACATAGCACATTGGATGATCGTGAGGATGGGGAGTGCTGGGGGAGGAGGGTGGGGGCTTGCTCTTTAATAGGCAGGCTAGGGAAGGCATCTTTAATAAAGTGTTATCTGAGGAAAGACCTGAAGGAAGTGAAGAAATGAGCCATGAAAATGTCTGGGGGGAAGAATTCCAGGTAGAGGGGTAACTGCAGAGGCCCTGAGGTCAGAGTGTGTGTGGTGTGTTCAAGGAAAAGCAGAGGTCACGGGTGAGAACTGAAGACAGTAGAAGGTGGGATTGGGTCGAGGTCATAGGGGCCCTTGTGGGCCATTGGAAAGACTTAGGCTTTTGCCCTGAGTGAGATGGGGAGTCGTGGGAGATCTTTGAACAAAGACCAGTCTGCTCAGGAAGAGGAGACAGGAGTGGGCAAGGTTGGAAGCAGAGAGCCCAGTAAGAGGGGTTGATGCAAGATTCTAGTGGAGTAAGGATGGTAGCTTGTACAAGGCGCTGGCAATAAGGTGGTGAGGGTCAGATTGGGAATCAGAGTTGAAGGAAAACCTTTCAGATGTGCTGACAGATCCTGCGTGAGAGAAGGGAGTGAAAAATGACACCAAGGTTTTTGGCCCCATTCCCACACTGTACCATCTTCCTCACTTGACAGTGTGGGAAGCCAGTGCCCAGACTGGGGAAAATATTTGCACAGGGTCACTCAGTGGGTTGATGGAAGAATGAGATCAGGCTGCTGATCTTCCCTTTACCATCCTACCTCCCTGAGCAGTCAAACCTAAGCTTCCAAAAATAAAGGAAGGCCCACCAGTACTTTATGGTTTGTCTGAAAGTGAGAGAAAGATAGATAATAAGCAAGGGTTTCAAGGGAAGAAACGTTTATTGAGCACTTACTGTGGGGATAAATGTAGTCCCTGCATTCAGGTAGCTCAGAGCCTAAATACATGTGTCCCAGGGAATGAGAAGTTAATTGCTTATTGGAACTCAAAGGAGGAATAGAACTTATCTGGTCAGAAAGAAATACATTCCTTTAGTCACTGGAGAGGAGGTGAGATTTTTGTTTTCCTCCCATTAAAATAAAAGAAGGCAGAAAAAATGTGTACATGGGGAGTGTCCCCCATCCCCCCCCCATTAAAAAATATAAAGATCTAGAACAGGCAGTCAGTGGTGGAAAAAATTAGAACACTAATTATCTTTGTAGTAGTTGGGGCAGAGATTGCCTGGAAGGAACAATAGAACTTTCCAGGGTGATGATGATGTTCTATATCTTGATAGGGGTTTGGGTACACGGGGAGCACACACAGTGTGTGTATGCGTGTATGAATGTTCAGTAAATGTACACTTAAGATTTGTGTCTTTTATGTAAATTTTACACTGAAGACAAAAAAGTATAAACAAATATTAAACTCTAGTTAATGAAATGCATGTTGAAATGTTCAGAAGGAAGTGTACTGATGTCTGCAATTTCCTTTGAAATGCTTCAAAAGATAAGATGGATAGATGGATGGATGGATGGATGGATAAATGGATGGATGGAGAGATGTATAAAATGTCAACGGCAAAATCTGGGTAGGAGGTCTAAGGGGGTTCCCCATAAATTCTTTCAACTTGGCTGAATCTTAGAATATTTTCCATAATAAAATGTTGGAAAATTATACAAGTAATTAATAAATTGTTATATAGTCATCTTGGACAATTGAATGGTAACTGTAAAAACCGGAAATGTACATACATATGAGGAGGAATGTAGAGGAATGCTCTTGGTAACCAGGATTGTAATGGGAAAAACCTGTAAGCCAATGAATTGTCCACTAACAGGATCAACTGTGCAATAAATTGCAGCCCGTTCATACCGTGGGATTCTGTGAAGCAGTTACAAAGAATGGCAGAGTCATACAGGTTGACATGGACATTTTGTTCACGTGGGTCGACCAAGCAAAGGACTAAATGTTACACATATGAACATAACGTGGCCTTAACGTACTCCCCACGTACCTCCAGGGCTTTGGGTTTGGCACTGAGAGTGACCTGTGTGGAGGTTTCAAGCAGAGGGTGGTACTGGAGTAGGGGGACTATGCCTCTATCATCTAAGATCCTTTAGGCATCTGCCTGGGTGTAGCAGACAAGAACTTCGGGTGGGCACCCTAGAACTTGGGAGGTGGGCAAGAGGTTTCCTGGAGGCCCCGAGGATGGGACCAGAATGGGCGCTGGGGCCTAGACATTTAAAAGGTAAACACGGCCTAGTTGCTTGTTGCTGTTGCCATCACTACCACCATCCCAGGTGATGTTTCTTCAGGGAGATCTCTAGACTCAAGTTCGTGCCAGTGTGCATGAGGACAAACATGAGGGTATGCGTCATCCCTTTGGACACTCATCAGACCACATCTGGACAGGCGAGGCTGTTCTACCAGATAGCAAGTGGCTGAAGCAAGACTTATTCAAAGAACTTCCAAAAAGTAGAAACCTATCAAGTATGGATGAATACCTCATTGCATGATCACCACAAAATATGGAGGAGGGGCACCTGGCTGGCTCACTGTCAGAAGAGTGTGTGACTCTTGACCTCAGGTTTAGAGACTACTTAAATAAATAAAAAACTTAAATACATATGGAGGGACATTCAAGAGTAAGGCATGCTGTCTGTTTAAGGCTCAGGATGAGGAAAGCAATCAATAGTTTAGACCTGGGACCCAAGTCAAAAGCCAAAGACAGATCACAGACTATTTTGCAGTGGAGGCTCTTCTCACAAGGGCCACTGTGAGGGCGGGGGACAGTAGTGCTGTGTTCTTTCCTTTCCTTTTTTTTTTTAAAGTTTGTTTATGTAATCTCCACACCCAATGTGGAACTCAAAGTCAAAACTGGAGATCAAGGGGCGTCTGGGTGGCTCAGTTGGTTAAGCCGCTGCCTTCGGCTCAGGTCATGATCCCAGGGTCCTGGGATCGAGCCCCGCATCGGGCTACCTGCTCAGCAAGGAGTCTGCTTCTCCCTCTCCCTCTGCCTGCCACTCTCCTTGCTTGTGCTCTCTCTGTGTCAAATACATAAATAAAATCTTTAAAAAAAAAAAAAAAAGTGGAGATCAAGAGTCCTGTGTTCTTCTGACTGAGCTACCCAGGCGCCCCAGGGCTGTGTTTTCTTTTTTTTTTTTAAGATTTTATTTATTTATTTGACCCAGAGAGACACAGCGAGAGAGGGAACACAAGCAAGGGGAGTGGGAGAGGGAGAAGCAGGATTCCCGCGGAGCAGGGAGCCCGATGGGGGCTCGATCTCAGGACCCTGGGATTACGAACTGAGCCGAAGGCAGACGCTTAATGACTGAGCCACCCAGGCGCCCAGGGCTGTGTTTTCTTAACCATGTCTTTCACCTTTTAAAAATGATCTCCAGGGCACCTGGGTGGCTCAGTTGGTTAAGCCTCTGACTCTTAATTTCAGCTAGGTCATGATCTCAGGATCCTGAGATCTAGCCCTGTGTCTAGCCCTGTGTCTGATCTAGCCCTGAGGGAGCCTGCTTCTCCCTCTCCCCTGCCCCTCCCCGTGCCCATGCATGTACTCTCTCAAATAAATAAATAAATAAATAAATAAATAAATAAATAAATAAATCTTTAAAAAAAATTATCTCCTTAGGCAATTCAGGGGAAGCAAATTAGGAGTACTATTATCACTATGAATAATGATAATAAATAACTTGAGCATTCATTCACTTGATGTCTGGAGAGATTGGGATAAAATGTTATCTATAGATACAGAGACTATCCTAAATGAAGGGAGGGCTTTTTTGCCTTCTACCAGCTACCATTGTGCGAGACACTATGCAAAATGCTTTATTTACATCTGATCACATTAATAACCTGTCTTCTGAAAAGCCTCCAATGACTTCATTTCTTTTTTTTTTTTAAGATTTTATTTATTTATTTGAAAGAGAGAGAATGAGAGAGAGCGCATGAGAGGGGGGAGGGTCAGAGGGAGAAGCAGACTCCCTGCGGAGCAGGGAGCCCGATGCGGGACTCAATCCAGGGACTCCAGGATCATGACCTGAGCCGAAGGCAGTTGCTTAACCAACTGAGCCACCCAGGCGCCCTAATGACTTCATTTCTTAAGGTTTCATGATCTGGCCCCTGCCTTCTTCACCAGATTCTCTCTCTCCCCCTGCATGCTCCAGCCACACGGGCCTCCCCTCAGTTCCCTGTGTTCCAGGACCTTAGCAAGTGCTATTCCCACTGCCTAGAACACATTTCCCTCCACCCTGTAGCCTGCATTCCCTTAGAGCTCTTTCTCAGAGAATATTTCTCAGCCGCACTTCCTCTTACTTACCCTGTGCTTGTCTTCTTAGCATTTAACACAATTGTAATCTCATAATTGTTCATGAGATCAATTCAGTTAATTCGTGTCTGTTTCCCTACTCAGTTGTAAGCTCCAGGAGGGCAGCCCCAGGACTAAGTCCCTTTTTGTTGTCTGCTTTATCCCCAGTCCTTACCATAGCACCTGGCAGGTAGTTCCATAAATTAAATAAATATCCACACCCTCCTCCACCAAGGCATCCTCTTCAGTGACAGCAGCAAGGAAAGAACTGCTTCTGTAGGGGATGGAGAGAGAGGTGCAGGACAAGGAGAAGGGCAGCCCACTTCCTATCCTAACTTCCATGCCCACCCCAGGGCATTTCCCTATTTTGAAGGAGAGAAAGGAGTAGATAGAAGGTGTGAGGAGCAACGCCTCAGGATAGAGTTTCCCTGGCTCAGAGGGTAGGGGGCAGACTCACATTCCCAGGCAAAGGAAGGTCAGTGGGTCTGTGCAGCCAGCAAAGGGCTCTTAGGGAGAAGTAGGATCCATTCCCCTGTTCATCAGTGCCACCTCCTAGGAACCATGCTAAACCTTTTATAGGGTAGCAAGGTGGTTAAGACCAGCTTAGAATTTAATCCCAGCTCTCAGCACACTTCCTGGCAGTATGACTTCGAATAATTACTCTGCCTCTGTGGGCCTCAGTTTCCCCCTGTGTAAAATGGAGATAACACTCCTTTCTACTTCATGAAGCTGCCCCAAGAATCAGTGCGTAATACGTGCAAAACACTCAGCCAAGTGTCTGGCACATCTCTTGATGGCTGCTACTAACATACTTATTTAATAATAACAAATAATACCTGGCCAGACTGTGTACTTGTCTAGGTAGGTATATTTAAAGCAGATCTTTCAATGGCCCATTTTTAGGTTCAAAAAAGGCATAAAAGAAAAAAAAAAGACATAAAAGAATTCTGTGGGTGGACTGGGGTAGAGAGGTCTGGGTGTTTCTGTTGAAAACGAAAGGTGAGGAACCCACTTTGCACATGAACGTGGCCTCAGATGACACTGCAGTTAAGACCAAGTACTTTACAATAGGGCTCTTTCACATACACGGGCTCTGCGGATCCCTGCAGTCACTCCCGGAAGTAGGCATTACTATTATTATTATTCCAATCAGACTGGGAGTTGACTGAGGCTCAAACTCCTTAGCATAGCACACACAGAATGGGGGTGGGGTGGGGGTCCGTGCAGAGTGGGGGTCGAACTGGGAGTCTAGTTGCAGCTCTGCCACCAACCAGTTATGGCTTTCAGGCAAACTGCCTTACCTTGCACAGCCTCAGTTTCCTTGACTGTGAAATGGGGCTCATCACACTAGATGTTGGTTGCAGATCCAGAGGTGAACTGGGCTTGCCTTAAGCAGCAGGGAGCCCAAGGGACAGGGTTCTGTGATGCTGAGGGGGCAGCGGGAGTGTTCCTCTCCGCACCTGCTAAGGGCTGAGACAGCCAGGGGAGCAGGGGAGCATGAATTCACTATTAATAACAATATATTTTTTTAAAAATTTTTATTTAAGTAATCACTATGCCCAACGTGGGGCTCGAACTCAGGACCCCAAGATCAAGAGTCACGACACTGAGATCAAGAGTTGCAGGTTCTTCCAACTGAGCCAGCCAGGCGCCCCAATAACAATGTATTTTTTTTTTTTAATTTAACAAGCACCTTTATGGTTGTTATGGTTCAAAAAGCCCGATATGTATTAACTCATATGATTCTCACAACAATTCTACGAAGTAAGGATTCTTATTACCTCCATTTTATGGATGATGAAATCGAGACAGAGAGATGAAGTCACCTGTTCATAAAAATACCTACCGCATCTGAGGTACTTATTATGCAACAAGCACAGTGCTTAGCTTTTTGCATGTTATTAAAACCTGTAGCTGCTGTGAGAGCTGAAAAAATGGTGGTAGAATTCAACACAAATATAATATTTAACCATGACATGGGTGTAAGTCCATCAATGTGTTGATTAGCACAAAGGCATGAAGGATATATATATTTATGTGTGCTTTTTTTAAAAATTAAGTAATCTCTACACCCTACATGGAGCTTGAACTCATGACCCCGAAAACAAGAGTTGCATGCTCTTCTGATTCAGCCAGCATGGCACCCCACATGTGTGGGGTTTTTGTTTTTTGTTTAAAGAATTTTTTTTCAAGGTTTTATTTTTAAGTAATCTCTACATCCAATATCGGACTCGAACTCACAACTCCGACATCAAGAGTCACATGCTCTACTGAGCCAGGCGGCCCTTGTTTTTTTAGTATTTTAATTAATTAACTAATTAATGGAGCGCAACGCGGGGCTTGAACTCAGGACCCTGAGATGAAGACCTGAGCTAAAATCAAAAGTCGGACACTTAACCAACTGAGCCACCCAGGTGCACCTAAAATTTTATTTTAAGTAGGCTCCATGTCCATGCCCAATGTGGGGCTCGAACTCACAACCCTGAAATTAAGAGGTGCGTGCTCTACCAACTAAGCCCCCCAGGTACCCCTGTGTGGTTTATTTTTTTAACATTAATTTTCAGGGGGCATCTTTTTATTTGATATAATCCCTCATTTAATTT
This sequence comes from Halichoerus grypus, assembly GCF_964656455.1. NCBI lineage: Eukaryota > Metazoa > Chordata > Mammalia > Carnivora > Phocidae > Halichoerus > Halichoerus grypus. Next base: position 111,500,130 of record NC_135721.1, on the reverse strand, counting down.
ATAGAAGAGTTGTAGGACTAGTAGTAGGAACTCATGAATGAATGTCTTTTTAACCAGATTTTCCTTTTGTTTACATTTTCCTCCATTTGCTTTACATTCTCCCTCTCCCATACATATGCATATTGTTGTTTCTGAACCATTTAAGGGCAAATTGGTGCCAGTGTGCCCCTTTACCTCTAAATACTTTATAGTGTTTATTTCCTAAGAGCAAGGACATTCCCTTATCTATGTTTTTTTTTTTCAGATGACGAAACAAATGACCTTTAATCACAGAATTTTTGTTGTCTTCTTAATAAACATTGATTACCATCATGAGTATAATGATTGTGATCTGTTATGATAAATTTTTTTTACTTACTGTTTATTTTAAATATTTTGTTTTTATTTTATTTTATTATTATTACTATGGCTTTTATTTTTAAATAATCTCTATGCCCAATGTGGGGCTCGAACTCACAACCTGGAGATCAGGAGTCCACCGCTCCACTGACTGAGCCAGACAGGCGCCCCTGTTAAAATAAATTAAAAAAAAAAATTTTTTTTAATTTATTTGACAGAGAGATAGTGAGAGAGAGACTACAAGCAGGCGGAGCGGGAGAGGGAGAAGCAGGCTTCCCGCGGAGCAGGGAGCCCAACGCGGACTGGATCCCAGGACCCTGGGATCATGACCTGGGCTGAAGGCAGACGCTTAACTGACTGAGCCACCCAGGCGCCCCTGAAATAAATTTTTAAAGAAACACCGTTGCACTGGTGTCCAACATGGGAAGACCTGAAATCAATCTGGAAACACAGATTCTCTTTCTAACCTGTGTTCTCCACTGCCTGTGTGTGTGTCTATGTGTGTAGTAACAGCTATATGAATTTTATTTATTTTTTATTTTTATTAAGTAATCTCTAGGCCCATCAACGTGGGGCTTGAACTCAAGACCCCAAGAACAAGAGTTGCACTCTCCACCGACTGAGCCAGAAAGACTCCCTAACTATATGGTTTTTAAAATTTTTTATTATTTATTTATTTTTTAGATTTATTTACTTATTTGACAGAGAGAGACACAGTGGGAGAGGGAACACAAGCAGGGGGAGTGGGAGAGGGAGAAGCAGGCTCCCCGCGGAGCAGGGAGCCCGATGTGGGCTCGATCCCAGGACCCTGGGATCATGACCTGAGCCGAAGGCAGAGGCTTAAGGACTGAGCCGTCCAGGCACCCCTATATGGTTTTTTTAAACATCAAAAAGCAAAATCTTGGGGAGTATGGGGGGAAAAAAGGCAAAATCTTTCATAAAAATTTTTCTTTGGGGGCTGGAGCCTTGTCTGCCCAACTGGGTAATCCAACACCAATGTTTTCATTTAATGGTTCATTCATTGGTCCCAGTGGCAATGAAGTATTCTCTCTCTTTGGCTGAGGAAACTGAGGCTCAAAGAGACCAGGCGATTTATCAGATTCATGCAACCTTAGAGGTAGAATTCAAACCACCATGTCTGATGAAAATCCCCCTTCTAGGACATGGGGTCCGCCCCTCTGAGAATGAGTGCTGGAGGAGGGGGTGTGGTGTGGGAGATATATATGGCATGCCCTACCACCTCGACAGTGAAAGGAGCATTGGACAGAGTCAGGGCACGTGGGTAGCAGCCCAGGTCACAGTGTGAATCCATATTCACGTGGCCATGGCAGACCTGCTGAGCTCCCCTCCAAATCCACATTATGTAAACCTTCCTCATTTAAGTAAATGAACTACCCTTCACCCAGATGCTTAGGCTAAAATTCTAGGGGCCATCCTTGATGCCATCCCTCCCTTTCCCCCTGGGGCCATCAGCACTACTTGGCCCAATCTCCACAATCTATCCCAAATTCAGTCACTTTTCTCCACCTCCTCTGCTCCCACCATGATCCAGGCTACGAACCTCAGTTTTCCAGATCAGGTCTCCTCCCCATCCACCTCGCCACTTGGATCTGATTTAAACATCTAAGTCAGATCACGGCTTAAATGGTGACATTCAAAATCCCTGCCATGGCTTATTGGTCCCACAAGACCTGGCCCCCTATTATTTCTCCCCTCCTCACTCCCTCTGCTCTGGCTACACTGGTGTCTTGGCTTTCCCTACCACATGCCATCCACAAGCTGAATCCTGACCTAGGTCTTGCCCTGGCTGCATCAATCCTGTCTCCATTTTCTCTTCTTCCCAGATTGATCCACACCGGATAGTCTCTTATTTGCTTATTTATGTTCATTTTCTGACACTCCCTACCCAACAGGTAAGCTATGGGCTTTCCTGTCTGAATTCCTAGCCAGCTGCCTGCTATATAGCAGGTGCTCAGTCAAGGTCAGGCTGTCTGGCTGACTCACTTTGCACAAGTCCCTCTCTTCTCTGGGCCTCAGTCCCCTCATCTGAAAAGGCGCCCTGATTCTCCTTGCCCTGACTCCTCGTGGAGCGGCTCTGAGGCTCAAATGAGGTGGTGAATATAACGAATGAACTTTGCAAACTATAAAGTTCTGTGTCTTAGGGAGACATCGTGCCATTTTTCTTCCACCCGTTCTCCTGGCATTCACCCTCCTTTCCAAATGATAGGACTCAGAACACTTGCTCATTGAGACCCTCTCCTTTTTTCTTCCTGAAATTAGGTGGTCTGCTCTTCCCAGAAATGTCTGCCTTGTCCCCAGAAACCCAACCCTTTGGCATCTAAACTAGGCCTCCTAGGTGTTCTCGGTGGTACATCTTTTGCCACGTGGCAGGTCTTGGCTTAGGGATCAGAAAATAGGCCCAGCAGCCCTCCCCACAAGCCCACCAGCTTATATATTTCTTTCCCCTAAAGGCATACCTTAGATGGTGGGGACAAGAGACAGGCCCTCCGGGGGGATCCCCTTCTTCCTACACGGACTGGAACCCAATTTTGGATGTTTGTGCCAGTGGCCAAGAAGTTCCTCCTGCTCATTCACAGGAGGCTCCCCCATCTCACTTTCACATTTCCTTAACCTCCATCCAGGTTCCTAGGTAGGACAAGATCCAATAGGTTTGGAAATGTTTGCAGCTGCCAGAGAATTTGCCATTTAGTTATTTGCAAATACCTGGTAGGAGATGAAGGGAGAAAGCTGTGCTTTTACTTGGAGAGCTGGAGCCCCGGAGGCAGGAAACCTGTGTTCTTTCATTCATTCATTCAACAAACTTGTGTTGAACTCCTCCTGTGGGACTGGAAATACAGCTTGGACCTAGACAGACAGATGTGGTTTCTGCCCTCATGGAGTATGGTTTATAGTGTGTGTCTGTAACAAGAAAAAAACAAGAAAAAGAAAGATGTAAACAAGGAAATATCCAAAACAATTTGAAATAGCTCTGCATGGGGTGCTTGGGTGGCTCAGGTCATGATCTCTAGGGGTCCTAGGATGGAGCCCCAAATCTGGCTCCCTGCTCAGCAGGGAGTCTCCTTCTCCCTCTTCCTCTGCCCCTCCCCCTGCCTCTCCCTCTGCCCCCCTCCCATGCTTGCTCTCTCTCAAATAAATAAATAAAATCCTAAAAAAATTTGAAATAGCTCTGCGAGCTACAAAGGGAATGACATCAGATAGGAGGGATGGAGTGGGGAGGCTGTTAGGTGGGGTGGTCAGGAAAAGCATCTCTAGAAGTTGACCTTTTGGGGAGAGAACAGAAAGGTGAGAGACTGGCCATGCAGAGTCCTCTGGACAAGGAATGTCCAGGAACATGCTTGATGTGTTTGAGGAACAGCCAAGAGGTGAGAAGGTTGAGTGAAGTGGGGCAGGGGGGAGGATAGGAGATGCCTGGAAAGGCAGGCAGGAGCCAGCTCCTATAGGGCCTGTAGGCCATCCTGTCATCATTCATTTTTCTTTCATTCTTTCATTCAACACATATTTATTAGGCATCTCCTGTGTGCTAAGATACACGGAGACCCTGACCTCGCAGTCTAATGTGTGGAGAAACACACAATAAACAGATAAACATATGGATATAAATACCAGGTACAATAAATATTAGGAAGTACAGTTTTCCAATAGTTCAACACCCTTTAAGGGCAGAGGCACTTGAGACCTAAGAGTGGGGCTTCTTCTGCTTGTGAGGCCGGGTGGACCTGAGAACCCAGGCGGCAAAGGACCCGGCCGCCTTCCCTGTCTGCTCTCCTCTCCCTTCCTCTCAAGATGGCTGACAAAGGCCCAGCAGGGTGGGAGGAAGGAAGGACCTGTCCGAGGGTCCAGAGGGGGTGACTGACTGGCTGAGGCACGGCAGCGCCCAGGTGGCATTGCGGCTGGAGGTGGGGGTAGAGGGGAGACTCCGCCGCTGTGTGACTCCAGTGGGGGCACGTCCCTCTCTGGGCCGCGCATCCTGCTCAGGGTGGGGGGCGGGGAAAGGGGGCCCCCGCTGAGTCCCAGTGTGTGTGTGTGTGTGTGTGTGTGTGTGTGTATGTGTCCCAGTGTGTGTGTGTGTGTGTGTGTGTGTGTGTCCCAGTGTGTGTGTGTGTTTGGGGGGTGATGTCGGCTAGGGCCCCATCAGGGTCTGTTAGCCCGATGGGTGATTTAACAGGCGGAGGGGGGACAGGAGGCGGCGCCTGTGGAGGAGGGGCGGAGGGGAGGCTCCGAAGTGATTTCAAATTTCCCTCGTCCCCACCCCCCGTTTCCCCCCCCCCCACCCCCCGCGCCCGGGGCCGGCTCTGAGTGGCTGCGGCGGGGGCGCCCCCGGGCGGGGGCGGGGCGAGCGCCAGGCCGGGGTTACAAGGGGCCTCGGCACCGCCCCCTCCCCACCCACTCTCGCAGCCCGGTCAGGCCTGAGCTGCCTCGGCGCAGCAGCCACCCCCCAGCCCCGCGGCCGCAGCCCGCGTGGACGCTCCGAGCGCCCCCCGACGGACGCAACCGGCCCACTGGCAGGCCGGCGAGCGGGCGGCCGCCGCGCCAGGCCGGCAGCGCGGGGGTTAAGTGGCCCAAGTAAACGTAGTTCGGCGATCGGCGCCGGAGATTCGCGAGCCGAGCGCCCTGCGCGGCCGCCCGCCGGCCTCCCGCCAGCCTGTCCCGACCCGCGGCTCGCCCGCAGAGCGGCGCCCGAGCCAGGTTCTCGGCAGGTGAGCGCCCCGTGGCCCCGGGGAGGCTCGTCAGTCCGGGGGTCCGGGCCTGGTGGGGGAGGGGACAGCGGAGGGGTCCCGGGACTGCCAGGAGGGACCCTCTTCCTGGGACGTCCGGGGGAGGCGGCTCCCATCCGGCTGGAGACCCGGCATGGTAGGGGAGGAGGGGTGGACCACCTGTGGCAAGAAGGAAAAAGGGGGGAAAGGACATGTGACTTGAAGGGATACGAGTGGGATACTCATGCTGTATTCCCAAGACCCCGAGGGAGAGAAGTTCGTCCCCAGGGAGGGAGACGGGGTGGCCTTCTTGGGGTCTAGAGTCGAGGGGAGGACGTGTCCCTCCGGAGAGGAGTGGAGGAAGAAGCTTCGGTCATTGGGAGGGGGTGTCCTTACCTGCCCTCGGCTTCAGAGCGAGCCTCCTTATAGGCGGGGGAAGGAATTCAGCCAGGAAGGTGGGCGTCCGTCCCTCATGACTTAGACCTGTGGGTTTCAGGCGAAGGGGCCGTTTTCTCCCCTCCCAGGGATAGAAGATATAACTAGTGGATGTGCGGGCGAGCAGGTGGGCCAGGGTGTGCGCCAGAGGGGTGGTCTTTCGGGGTCCTCCCTAGATGAGCCACCCCGGCGAGGCACCGCGGGGCTTCGGGGACGCCCTCGGGAGGGGCTGCCCTCTCTCTGTACACACCTGGCGGGGGAGGAGCCGGGTCGGGGTGGCGCCGCCCTGCCCCGGTCACACTGCCTGCCCTGGGGGCTCACTTTCCATTTTTCCCCTTCCGGGATGAAGCTGGTCCCACTTCCCACACTCCACAAACTGAGGTCTCAAAAGCTGTAGCGCCACCTCCCAGAAGAACAGCATCCCTCTTCTGATTGTTGGAGGGTAGGTGATGAGTCCCACTTCGCAGGAGAAAAAGTGCAAGAAGCCAAGAGAGACTGTGGGGTGAACTTAGCAAGTTAGCACCAGGGAGCCGTTCTTGGGCTCAGGCTTTGCTGCTGGATTCACTCACCTGTGGCAAAGAAGGGCAGCCGTCTGGGCTCAGCCCCAGGCCTGTGCTTCGACCTCCAGCTTGCCTTTCCCCCTTATCCCCTGCCCTGAGAGACTGAGCCCTTGTGCTTCCTCATCTCCCCCCACCCCCCCCAAGGTGAGAGGGTGCATGAAGTAAAGACCGTTAAGGACGCTATGAGTTTTGAACCACCTCCTGATTTGTGGGTGCTGTGGGTTTGGACTGGTGGTAATTTTGCTGGGGAGGGATATCCCTTCTGGTGCCCTCAGGTGGAGGGCCCAGGACACAGAGCTACCCCTGCCCTCCTCTCCAACACCTGCTGTGGCTTCTTGAGGCCGCCCCCCGCCCCCCAGTGGGTTTCAAGGTTGCCATGATTTTTCTAGGGTGGAAATGATGATAGGGCTGGTATACAGTAACCATTCAAAGAAAGTCTGCCACTGTTAGCATCCTTGTGAGGTGAGCTGGCTGCCCTCTTTAAGGACATGCATAGGTCTTTGCATGTATTTAAATCTGTCCCACCAAGTCCATTTCCCTCTGTGGTTACAGTTACTACATCTGTGAAATAGGAACAATCTTACTAATAACTCGAGGTTGTATAAGAATGAAATCAGTTTTATGCACGATTTAACCTCTAACCCTCCATATTCCTTAGGTGTCTGATGGGTGTAAATAGCCCCTACCACACTGGGTTTGGTAAGGGCTTGATGGGGTAGTGCTTGGTATAGCATGTGATGAAGGATGACATCTGTATTAGTTAACCGATCGCCCCTATTTTTAGGGTAACCATTAATGAGAACAGGAGTTGAAGGGAGGGACCTCTGCTGGCCCCGCCTATCCTGCCTTCCTCCTAGGTACTCTATTCCTCTCAGCTATGAAAGCTTTTCCAAATCATTGTCCTCAATTTGGGAGTTGGCAGGAAGGAACGCCTTTGTTCCCTTTTGAAAGGAGCCAGGGTTTTCTTTTATGGGTTGGGGCCATTTTACCCCCCCACCAAAAGCTTGAGGCCTACCTTGGAGGCGTAATTGCAGAGCTAAGTGAGGTCCTTTACCTTTCCCTGTTGGGGTGGAGAGGGCCCAGACAAAGGGGTTGGGGCTGGCTGCATCCTGCTCCTTAAAGCCATAGTCCTAGCCACCCCCCTTCAAAGGCTAGAAGGGGAGGGAGAGTATCTGGGAGCCGCAGGGGGTGAAAGGGAGGAGCAAGGGAGGTGGGGGGTGGGGGGAGGCTGCTTCCCTTCCTTTCCTTCCTCCAGCCACGTGGGGCCTGCGACCAAATGGTGCCTGTCACCCCTCATTATTGCAGCCCTGGGGACCTGCTTCCAATTTGGGGTGTGGGCAAGTTCTCCTTTCAGGAAAACTTACCTTAGGATTCCTTTTGTCTGGGACGCCTGGGCGGCTCAGTCAGTTAAGCGTCTGCTTTCTGCTCAGGTCATGATCCCAGGGTCCTGGGATCAAGTCCCACATCAGGCTCCCCGCTCAGCGGGGAGCCTGCTTCTCCTTCTGCCTATTTCTCCTCCTGCTTGTGCTCTTTCTCTGACAAATGAATAAATAAAATCTTAAAAAAAAAAAAAAGGATTCCTTTTTTCTCAGACCAGCTCTCATGCCAGCTGTCCAGCCTTCAGGCTCAGACATCTTTTCCAATTTCATCAGAAATTAACTCCTCCTGGGTCCTGGGTCCTATACCATGACAAGTACCCGCGGGGCCCCCCCACCTCATCATCCAGCCCTTGGTAGGTACAGGGCCTCAGCTCTGGCCAGAATCATTCTTGTGTTAGTGAGATGTTTGTTTTTGTTTTTGTTTTTTGAGATTTTATTTATTTGCAGAGAGAGACAGCCAGAGCAGAAACACAAGCAGGGGGAGTGGGAGGGAGAAGGAGGCTTCCTGCCGGACAGGGAGCCCAACGCAGGGATCATTCCCAGGACCCTGGGACCATGACCTGAGCTGAAGGCAGACGCTTAACGACTGAGCCACCCAGGTGCCCCATGTGTTTTTTTTTTTTTTTAATTGTGAACTCGGGTTGATTTTTCAGTTTCTTGGTGGACCAGAGAAGTGCAGAATTCCTCATTTCATTAGCAGACCATCCTTTTCTTTGTAAAGTGATGGGCAGATTTGTCTCCCTTCTGGGTGGGGGCTGATCTCTTCCTCTTGTAGCTGATGGGACCAAGGTGCTATGCAGCCCGCTTGCTTCCGCACCTTGGTGGTTAGTGCTTTTCAGAACACTGCACATTTGCCGCCATCCCGGGGCAGTGCCTCCCTCCAGAAGAGAACAGCCCACTGCAGGTGCTCCTGTATCTGGCCGTGGCTGGAGGAAGTGGCCTGGTGAATGCAGAGCAAGCCTGCACATGGATCACATTTCTGGAGATCCTCGTTCCAATCTGTGAAGTGGGTAAAAGTCCACATCTACCCGGTGTAGTTATATCATCAGGACTAAATGGAATCCAGATCCTTTTTTTTTTTTTTTTTTTTAAAGATTTTATTTATTTATTTGACAGAGAGAGACACAGTGAGAGAGGGAACACAAGCAGGGGGAGTGGGGCAGAGAGAAGCAGGCTTCCCGCCGAGCAGGGAGCCCGATGCGGGGCTCGATCCCAGGACCCTGGGATCATGACCCGAACCAAAGGCAGACGCTTTAATGACTGAGCCACCGAGGTGCCCCCAGATCCTTTTATTTTAGTTGTTCATTCACAAAATAAAGGGGTGTCCCTAACCTAAGTACAGTTGACCCTTTTAACAATGCAGGGGTTAGGGACACTGCCTTCCTGCCCCCTCCACTTGAAAATCCAGGTTAACTTGACTCCCCCCAAGTTGAATAGCCTACTGTTGACCAGAAACACTACTGATAAGTCTGTTAACACATATTTTTCATGTTACATGTATTCTATAATTCTAAGAATAATACCTAACTTAATTTTTTTAGTATTTTTAGTCTATGCAGTTCATCTGAGTTTTTTCAAATTACTGGAAGTCTCCAAAATTTTCAATTATTTGCTGAAAAAAATCAATATATAAGACACATGTAGTTCAAACCTGTATTGTTCAGCGTCAGCTGTATTATAAAAACCTGTTATCCCCTGGGTTATATTATCCGTCTGAGTCAACAACGGGGTTTGGGCATTAGAATCAAGTCTGGATTCATGTACATACTCCATTTATAAGTCACTGGCTTGATCCTCAATTGCTCCATCTGTAAATTGACCAACAGTGGTTGGCCATTTGCAGGGGATGTTTAAGTCAGTTGAGTTGCTCTAGATTAAAAAATTCAGTAAATGTTGCATGTTATGGGGGCCCCTGGCTGGCTTAGTTGGAAGAACATGTGACTCTTGATCTCCCGTTGTGAGTTCAAGGCCTATATTGGGTGTAGAGATTACTAAAAAATAAAAAATACTGCACGTTATGTAGTAAACACTCAAATATTGGCAAGTGGTTATTATTTACTTCCTGAGGGAAATACCCCAGTTAGCATTCCTGAGTTTTTTCCAGGGAATAAGCAAAGAATGAGGAGGGCCTGCTTTGTGTAGGGAATTGAAATATTTAAAAAAATGACATTCAAGAAATATTTGAGGCAAGTGAAAATCAAATTTACCATCCTCCGATGCCAAGAAGAAACTAGTCATCACCTGTAATTTCACAGTCCGAAAGTAATCAATGTTTTGTTTTCATTTTCGGCCTCTCCATTTCCATGTAGACAGGACCAGGAGGCCTTTCTAAAAGAAGGGACCGGAACCCAAGGAGAGGACAGTGGCAAGGAAAGGTGGCTCAATTGGTGAGGTCCTTAGCACTATGGTCACCATTGGGGCTGCCTTCCCACGCAGCTGGAGGACAGTGTTGGGGGGCAGTGGGAAAAGATTCTCTGGAATCTGCCACCATTGGCTTCTGCTATTGTTTTTTTTTTACCAGCTTGCCTGATCAAAGTTGCCTCTCACTTCCCCCGCAGAGATTTTCATTCATTAAAACCTTGCGATCTATGGGCTCTGCCTTACCGCAAACCCCTGCCTGTCCTCTGCCTTCTCTCTCTCTGCTTTAGTTTTGTGTCTCAGGATCAAACTCTAATTTTCTAGGAAGTTGTCTTTTTTTTTAAATGTATTTATTTATTAAAAGATTTTATTTATTTTGACAGAGAGCACAGGTAAGCAGAAGCAGAGGGAGAGGGAGAAGCAGGCTCTCTGTCAAGCAGGGAGCCCGACATGGGGCTCAGTCCCAAGACCCTGAGATCACAACCCGAGCTGAAGGCAGACTTAACCGACTGAGCCACCCAGGCGCCCCTATTTTTGACTTAAAAAGGTTTTATTAGGGACAGAGGGAGCACAAGGCCGGGGGGAGGGGCATAGAGAGAGAGTCAAGCAGACTCCTCTCTGACTGCAGATCCTGACTCTGGGGCTTGATCCAGGACCCCGAGATCATGACCTGAGCTGAAGTCAGACCCTTACTCGACTGAGCCACCCAGGCACCCCGAAAATTGTCTTTTATAGTCTTTGAAATTTGTGGGAGAGTGGTAGCCATTGAAAGACTAGCAGGAAAAAAAAAAAAAAAAGACTAGCAGGAAATAAATGGATTTCCAAAACTGACAGAATAGATGGGCGAGGGAGAGTTGTCTGCGGCTCAAGGTTCTTAACCAATACATTTCCATTCGAGGACACGTTGATGCTGAGCAGGTGTGGGAGGAGGTCCAGCGGGAGGAGGCCCGACATGGTTGGGCCTGGTGAGGTTGAGAGAATACAACCTGCTGAGGTTGAGAGAATACATTTCTTTTTCTTTTTCTTTTCTTTTTTTTTTTTAAGATTATTTATTTATTTATTTGACAGAGACACAGCCAGAGAGGGAACACAAGTAGGGGGAGTGGGAGAGGGAGAAGCAGGCTCCCCGCTGAGCAGGAAGCCCAATGCGGGGCTCGATCCCAGGACTCCGGGATCACGACCCAAGCCGAAGGCAGACGCCCAATGACTGAGCCACCCAGGCGCCCCTCTTTTCTTTTTTTTTTTAAGATTTTTTTTATTTTTGAGAGGGAGAGCGTTTGTGTGCACCAGTGGGGGAGAGGGACAGAGGGAGAGAATCTTCAAGCAGACTCCCTGCTGAGTGTGGTGCCCTAGGTGGGGATCAATTGCAGCACCCTGAGATCAGGACCTGAGCTGAAACAGTCAGCATCTCTGACTGCACCACCCAGGCACCCCGTCCTCTCATTCTATAGCTCTTATTATCAGGCGTTGAGCTCCTGGCCACTGGAATTTTCTCTGGCCATTCTTCTGTTCTTTCTTCTGACCATTCTCTGCTCAGCGGGGAGCCTGCTCTCTCCCTCTGACCCTACCCCCCACTCATCCCCCCACATACGCTCTCCCAAATAAATAAATAAAATCTTTAAAACATTATTTTAGACAGAACACGCATGAACAAGGGGAGGGGCAGAGGGAGAGAGCAAATCCTCAAGCAGACTCCCCCTGGAGCATGAAACCTGATGCAGGTCCCAATCCCAGGACCCTGAGATCATGACCTGAGCCAAAATCAAGAGTTGGATGCTCAGCTGACTACAGGTGCCATGTTTTTGGTCTTCTAGGTTTTGAGAGCCCTTGTCCCAGAAATTCCATTTGCAGTGGTGTCCTCATCTTGTTTTTTTGGTTACATCTTTTGTCTTCTTGAAGATACTAATTCTGGTGTTTAGTTTTCCGTCCAGTGTTTCTGAGTATTTTTTTACTGTTTTCATTTTTAATATTTAAATTTTGAGCTTGATCTTCATGATTAAGAAGGACCAAAATTGAGAGTTAAACTGGAGCATTGCTTTGTGGGGCAGTGATTTGCACTTACCTTTGGGTCTCCCAAAATGTGAAGGATGTTCTCTGTTGTTGGGTCTGTCGCCTTCCCCAGAGCAGAGGGATCTTCCAGTGCCCTGCCTGAGAGGTGGAGGCCTGGCTGCAGGGAAGGGGTACTGGAGAGTTCTCAGGCTCAAGCAGGTATCCTATGTTTCAGTCTGGCTGGAGGAGTGATGGCCTCTATGGCTTGACTAAGGCATTGGTCTGCCTGAGTCCTGTGGTCTGGAAGCCGGAGGAGACATTGAAGGGTGAGCAGCAGAAGGAAGCCGCTTACCCGGGCTGTGGTGAGAACTGGAGTGTTAACTAGGCTAAATGCCTGAACGGGCAGGTGCCGTGGTAGAGATTTTCTGGGTTGTGTGCGCAACAGCTGGAGGATAGGACTTGGAAAATTCTGAGCAAATGTGCACAGAGGTATGGGCAAAATCTTGTCCTGTTGAGCTTTTGGCAAAAGGGTCTCTATAGTGGAAGAAAGAGCAGTGTAGGTTTTGGGGTGAACCAACCTTGTTTCATCTATCACCTAGCCTTTTCCCTATCATCCTCCTAAGCCAGCTGGAAGCTCCATGAGCACGGGTTGTCTGGCCTTTGCCTGTGATTCTCAGTGCTGAGTATGGCTTCTGAAGCATAGCAGGAACTCTTATCTGATGCATAGGTTAAGAGTGGCCTTTCCCAGTGTCTGGATCTGTCCTAGGATGTTACGTGTTAAGCTGTAAGCAGAGTACAGAGTGATTGCTCAGTATTAAATATGATTGTCACCATTATCTATGGCCACACAGCTAAGCAAGGAGTAGAATGTGGATTTGAAGTGCTGTTAAATCGGAGAAATTTGTCCCCACCTGGCTTGGACCCACAGAAGTGGCAGGATGCACAGATGTGTTGGGTTAAGACCCTCTAGAGGACCTGCTTGTGTCTACTACTTTGTCTACAGGCCTGCTTCATTCATCATCGTGTGGAGATGGGCAGACCCAAAACCCATACCAGGTACTTACAGCTCGTTTTTTTTTTTTTTTTTAAAGCGGCTTATGTGAGATAATGGGCTTTTTTGAAAAGCTAATTTCAGTGTACAATTCCTTTATTTTATAAATCTCACATAGTTAAAATTTATTCCTTGTGATGAGAACTTTTAAGATCTGTCTACAACTTCCAAATGAACAATACTTTAGTCACCATGCTGTACTACATTATCTCCCCAGGACTTGACTTATAACTGGGTGTTTGTACCTTTTGACCATCTTCACCCATTTCTCCTACTTGCTATCCCCTAGTTTTTCTTTGTATTGTGAAAATTTTGTCTTTCTTTTTAATTTAAGTAATCTCTACACCCAATGTGGGGCTCAAACTCAACGACCCTGAGATCAAGAACCACATGTTCTTTTGCCCGAGCCAGCCAGGTGCACCCCCCCCTTTGTCTTTTAAAAAATAATGTACCAGGACTTACTTTCTGATTATAGTAGAGGTGATCTGTAAGTCCTTTCCATGTTGAATCAACTAGGAATGTTGTCTAAATTTATTTGCATGCAGAGTTAGACTCCCTAGAAAAATCTGGGGCTAGAAAAGGGAAACAGAAATGAGAAAATGTATAAACTAAGGGATGTTCGAGACGTATAAGGAGAAAGTTGACGAAACTTTTCAGTAAGGTTGGCAGGCTTGCCCTAGCATATATGATGCTTATTCTAAAGCTGTGATGATTAAAAGGGGTGGCAAGGGTTAAATACCAAAAGGAAAAGTGAGCCCAGAAACATTCTACGTATATAGAGGAACTTTTTAAAAGAAATGGAGTTGGGGGGCGCCTGGGTGGCTCAGTCGTTAAGCGTCTGCCTTCGGCTCAGGTCATGATCCCAGGGTCCTGGGATCGAGCCCCACGTCGGGCTCCCTGCTTGGCGGGAAGCCTGCTTCTCCCTCTCCCACTCCCCCTGCTTGTGTTCCCTCTCTCGCTGTGTCTCTGTCAAATAAATAAATAAAATCTTTAAAAAAAAATTAATAAAATAAAAAAAATAAAAGAAATGGAGTTGGGACATTCACGTCATTACAAGTGTTTGGCTTTCCTTAAAGGGAAAAATGAGATGCCTACCTCCTACCATATACAAGTAACTTTATTAAAAAAATTTTTTTTAAAGATTTTATTCATTTATTTGAGATAGAGCGAGAGTGCGAGTATGAGCAGTGTGAGGGGCAGAGGTAGAAGCAGACTCCCCTTGAGCAGGGTGCCGGATTCAGGGCTTGATCCCAGGACTCCTGGGATCCTGACCTGAGCCAAAGGCAGACACCTAACCGACTGAGCCACCCAGGCGCCCCTACAAGTAACTTTAGATTGACTAATGGCCATTTTCACTGGAAGAAATGTTTCTTGGGCAGCATCTGACTGTAAAAGTAACAAGGGCATATGGTAGTTAACTCATAAGCTACCCTCCCAAGAGATGTGACTTTTTACAGTTCGAAAAAAAAAAAATGCTGGAGGAACATGGCTTAATGCATATGTTAACATTAACAACTGAGATTGTGTTATTATACAGACTTTCACTTGACACAGCTTTATCTGCTAGTTGGTACCTCGTTCACTGTCTCAACTAGCATCACATACGGCTGAATGGGATTTAGCCAGGTGCCTTTGCCAGTCATGTGTTTGCAGCTTTTGCCACGATAAACAGGACAGCAGCGACCATCCTTGCATATAGGTCTTGGTAAGAGTTTTGGGCTGGGTTGATTGCTAGCAGTAGAATCCTATGTGACAGGATATGGACACTTGGCATTTGTTGGTATGCCATCTTAAAGGCTGAATCTCTGTCCCCACTGCCTCTGTATGCAGACAGTTGAGATTTAAGGCATTGGATATAACGACAGGAGTAGCCTACTGTGAGGGGTAGCGCCCAGGCAGTGGCTTTACAGAACATTGGTCTTTTCTTCCCTTAACGCGCGCCCCCCCCTGCAGGGGAGAGGGCAGAGGGCTCTTTGGCTCCAGCTTTGCTCTAAGGGACACATGGCCACAGGGGTGGATATGGCAGCTCTCAGAATCCTCAGCTCTTTATGCTGCCCCACCCATCGCTGCCCCACCCATCATTGTCTGAGTTACCGGTGGTTTCCTCTGCACATTTGCACACCCTTCCAAGAGTTACCCAAAGAACTGTAGGGGAAGGGGGCCGAGTGCATTTGTTTATAGGGCAAAAAGCTTGACTCCAAGCTCTGGTTTAAGTTGCCCTGTCTTTTCAGATCTTTCTGTATATTCCTAGTTTTTCCTTTTCTTTTTTTTCTTCTAAGATTTTATTTTTCAGGAATCTACACTGAAAGTGGGGCTCAAACTCACAACCCCGAGATCGAGTCCACGAGCTGAGCCAGCCAGGCACCTCAGTTTTTTCTTTTTCTGGGAATTAGCTAAAGGGTAATTCCAATCCACTGAGGAACATCTAGGTGTTTTGTTAGTATATTGCTAATAGGAGCAATGCTGCAAGGAACAGCTAGGTTTTTATACTTGTCCAATTTGACCCCTGCGTGGATCAGTTGTTTTGATAATTCTTTTTTTTTTTTTAAAGATTTTATTTATTTATTTGACAGAGAGAGAGAGAGAGAGAGAGAGAGCAGGAACACAAGCAGGGGGAGTGGGAGAGGGAGAACCAGGCTTCCCGCCGAGCTGGGAGCCCGATGTGGGACTCGATCCCAGGACCCTGGGATCATGACCTGAGCCAAAGGCAGACGCTTAACGACTGAGCCACCCAGGCACCCCAGTTGTTTTGATAATTCTGATCAATATACCAAAACCCAGTTTTTACTGTACAACGACAGTGGTGCATGTAGCCATGGCCTAGAGGCACTGAGCAATCCTCCACACTCCTTCTGAATCACCATGATGAAGGGATGCGTCCCTTTGTGAGGCAGAGCTGGGAAGTCTGGCAGGATGGCACATGAAAATGTGGACGCTCCAGCTTCTCAGGGTTGTGTCCTCCACTTTGGGATCCCTAGTGTGAACCACCCAGGGAATTACGGTGGGGTCATTTGATTTCACAAATGCTAAGACTGGGGTTCTAGAAAGACTTGAGGGCTTTTTCATTCCAGCTTGCCTGTGAATCTGGCTATTTTTGGAATTCAGTAAAGATTCCTAAAGATCAGGCAAAGGCCGTGAACTCTGGGACCCTGTTCCCTGCCACCAGCCAGGGGGGCAGCCTCTTTCCAGCCCCCTTACCTTTGTACTTAACTGTTTCCACTGCCTGGGTACCCTCCTTTCTCTCTGCTCACCTGGGTGAGGTGTCCCCAGGCTTCACTTTTATAACTGTACTTAGCATATTAATTTTAAAATGTCTTTTAAGGTCTGGCTCACGGGTTAGGCCTAAATCTCCATCCCTTAGTTGCTGTGCAAGCCTGGGCAAGGAATCTGCCCATCTGCTTCCTTGAGCTTTACTTTACTCATCTGGGAAAGGGGGAATCCTAAGAGTAAGCTCTCTCTTTGGATGAGGTACACAGTAATTGCTCCATCTCAACTATTTTGGAATCTTGGACAATGGGAACAGCTAGGAAAGACTTGAGCAGTCAAGGTGGGGAGGATTCAGTAGTCTAGATTTCCCTCCCACAGGCTGTGGAGAAGGACTTTTTTAAATAGGGTAGGTGGGAATATCTTTCAAGCTCCTTTTTTACTGCACCAAATCTCTAAGCCCTGGGGGACTCAGGGTGGGGCAGGGATGCCCATGTGGCCCCCCCCTTCCACCCACTTCCCTGTCATGCCCACCATCCCCCCTTCCTGTATTGTGCATTTAATTAACGCAATTACCATTTACAGGGTGCTGTGAAATAGGTCTGCTGCTGGTACCGGCCTGGAGGAAATGAATGACATCACTTCTCAGCTTTATAGCTGGGTTGAGGGGGGCAGGTCCCTGGGCCTCCTCCCTGAGTCTAATTGGGGGTGCCACCCATCCTCCTGTCTGCCACATTGCATTTGGACACGTCTGACCTGGTTCAGTTGGGACACAGGCACCCTGCGCTAATGAGGCAGTGCCTTGCAGGGAGAACCTTGCGGGTGAGCCCACCCCACATTGCTGCCCCGCCCTAAATCACATGCCGGACCCCAGCCTCTGGGAAAGGGTCAGAGTTCACCCCGCATCAGGAGGTTAAACCATCACCTCTTGTGAAGGTAAACACTCAGCTGGAGGATCATGTCCCTCTGCCACAAAGTTCCTGTAGCCCCTGGGATGGGTGATGCATTGTTCTTAAAACTAGAATTCACGACTGCCTTGTCTCAGGCACAGCAGTTAAGGCACGTGCCCTGGACTGCCTAGGCATGAGTCTTGGCGCTGCCACCTTGTTGGGTGACTTAATTAATTCATCTGAGCCTGTGGAAAGCAGGTTGATAACAGGACCTGCCTCAGGATCGGGTGGGGGTTAAGGGTGGTTTGTGTACTGCCTTTAGCTTAGGGTAGGGACCCAGGAACTGTTAGAACAGTGGGGTGGCAAGGCACAGTTCTTAAGCCAGCACAATTCTTAAGCCAGCATGGAAAAATCCCTCAGGAAGGTTCCACCTCTTTCAGGGAGGTAACCCAGCCCGTTGATCCTCTAGCACTGGAATGATCACACTAGATAAAGCAGTTGGCTTGTCTTGGGGGCCATATTATTCAGGAAGTGGTGGGAAGAGGTGAGGGTGATTTCTATCTAGCATCACACACCAATTTCTGGTGCTAGTTTCTTCCTGTTGCCAAGAGCATGTAGTTAAGTTTGTGTGTTCTTAACGTTTTCGGGACTTGATTTGAACATTTGAACAACCCACATTGGTCCAGTGTGTATTATGTTGCTTAATCTGTCTGCCTCAATTTGTGCATCTGTGAAACAGGGATCATATGTACCACACTTATTTTTTTTTTTTAAAGATTTTATTTATTTGACAGAGAGACAAAGCAAGAGAAGGAACACAAGCAGGGGTAGCGGGAGAGGGAGAAGCAGGCCTCCCGGTGAGCAAGGGAGCCCGATGCGGGGCTCGATTCCAGGACCCTGGGATCATGACCTGAGTGGAAGGCAGAGGCTTAATGACTGAGCCACCCAGGTGCCCTTGTACCACATTTAAAGATTAAATGAGTTAATACAGGTAAAGCACAGAAGTGTTGCATATATAGTAGTAAATACTGAAAAAATTACTGTATTATTAGGCAAGAGGATTTGTTTACCTATGTGAGGAGGGCCAGATGATGCTTTTTGGAGCAGAAGTGTATTGAGAGAGGGCTTCCTGACTTGACCCATGTGGTTTTGAAGTCTGAGTAACCAGCAGATATGTGGTAGGGATGGGGAGGGCTTCCAGGCGGAGGGGGGCGGCAGCAGCACATGCCTGGAGGCGGGCCTTAGAATGTAGTCAGGGTAGAATGGTCAGAGGGGGAAGAGGAACTGCACGGGGTATCTTTCGGTGGGCACGGGTTCTAGATGCTGGTGTGTGTTGTGGCAGTAAGGTGGCAAGGGAAGGTACTGTCCATGCAAACCCAGGGCGATGAAGACTACGGAGAAGGAATTTTGTATGAAATCACATGATCGAATTATGCAAGCGAAAGGGGATATTTTTGCTGCCCACGTCGCCAAGGACACTTAGAGTTGCTTGGTTTCCTTGCCTGAACCTTCCCCCAGTGCCCATGGGTCTAGTTCCTAGAGGTAGATTTTTTCCTGAATGTCCACATCTGACTTTGGGAAGGTGCACTGCCCCCGTGTCTGTCTGATGGCCTGGCGGTCAGGTTGGCACTGCTGAGGCCCTAGGAGAAGGCCTGAGGTAGTTAATCATTGTCCACTCTGGGCTGCTGACTCCATCTGGGCCTGTTTAGGAGAGGGAGGCTCCTGACTGATACAGTTAAGGGCTGTCTGAGGGAATCCGGGGCCCTGGACGAGTGGGAAGTAATGGCCGTCAGTTTCAGCCTCTGACCTGCTTGCTACCAGCTCCTGAGTAGAAGCCCTGGCTGCCCGTTCCTCCCCTAAGCTTCTGTGGGCCCTTGGTCTCTTGCACCCGCGACCCAGCCTCCCACCCTGGGTTAGGCCACCCAGGTTACTTAGTTCACTGATTTGGCCCTGGGGCAAGACACTGGGAATTAATTATTATTTTGAACCACACTCCAGCAGTTTCCCTGGGATTTTGGCTGCTTGGCCTCACGGGATCTGGCCATAGGTCAGCCAGCTTTTTCTTCCGGGTCAGGGCTTGGCAGTGAAAGAGGCTGAGAAGCAGCTGATGGGGCTAGGTCCAGTATTCCTCTTTTCCCCTGGGGCTGGTGAGCTTCCTTAACACATATTGAGAGAAAACAGACCAGGAAGTGTGAGCCTGCACATCCTGGGCCACGTGGGGTAAATGCCACACTGTGCTGTGGATAAGTATACATTTAGAACCAGAACAGTGCTGTTTTTAACTTGCATATAATCACCCAGGGATCTTTTGAAAATGTTGGTCTTGACTTAGTAGGTCTAGGGCCATGCCTGAGATTTTGTAGCTCTTAGCCATCTCCCAGATGATTCCAGAGTCACTGGTCCCTGGGTCTTATGGGAAATGTAGCAGAGGTCTAGCAGCCCGGCACCCAGGCCTGGGGGAGGGACAGGTGCAGAGGATAAAATGGGGACCCCAGGTGATGTCCCATATCCACCTGGGGGCGCTGCAGTACAATTCAGACAGCCCCGCATCGCCTCCTGGTGGACGTGGTGCCACATCCCCTGCAGTCTGCAACCCAATAGCCCTGACTGATGCTTCTAGAAGGTACCCTGGGAGGCTAGTGTGGGTCATCTGGTACTGTGTGGTGAGTCCCCAAGATGGGGCATAGGGCTGGGAGTGCTCAGTGCTGATAAGCGGCCCTTGGCTGAGAAAGCTTTTTCCAAGAAAGGATCCAGAACAATAGGGTGTGGTGCCAAATAGCTCTGGAGCAGTTTGGGGAAAACCAAGGGATGGGAGTCTGGGGGCCTCACCCTGTACCTAGGCTCCATTTTTACCTTGGCCTCACCTCTTAGATGTGATTTCTGACCTTGGAGCCTAACCCAGTCTGTGTCAGTTTTCCTGTTCTATAAAATGGGCCCATCACATTATTAGGAGGACTAAATGAGAGAAAGGTGCAGGTTCTAGCAGCTAACATATGTTGCAGGCCAGGTCGAGGTCACAGAGCCCTTGAACCCATCAGTGAAGACCTGGCCTGCGCTGGTGGTCTCAGCTGAATAGCCTGGTGATGATGCAGTTACCAGGAGGGGCAGCAGTGGGGAGACAAAGGCCCAGAGGTGGGGCGAGGCTGGAGCAGATGGGGAGCATGCCCCTTGTTAACTGCCCCAGTCCTTTGCCTGTGCTCCTCCATCCTTTCCCTTCTTGGGAACTTGGGACTCTGAGCCCCAGCTGGTGAGGGAGGAGGGGAGTGAGTGACAGGCCAGCAGACCAATGGGCCCCTGAGGTTGGGGTGGGGCGGGGCTTGTGCTGCCATGGAGAGGAGAGAAGCTGTTCTGTGGGGGAGGAGGGGGCGGGTGGGAAGAGGACCTGGAGATTGAGGGGAAGGGAGAGAGCAAACAAAGGGGTCAGGAGGGAAAATAATGCACTGGCTTCCTGAGGCCCTGCGGAGGCTGGGCAGGGAGAGGGGGCCAGGGGCAGAGGGGACCAAGGCTGGCGGCAGGCAGGCCGGGGCAGGCGGGTCCTAAATGGCATTGTTTGAAGTGGCCGGCTAATTGCACAGAACAGCCTAAGCCTCAGACCACAGCCCAGCCCCCTCCTCTGTCCTGGGTGCTGGTATCTGAGCCTTCGGGCCGCCTGGCCACATGGAACCAAGTCCTGAGCCTCCGAGTTTGGTGAGGGGGGCAGGCTATGGGGGGCAGCCTGGGTGGGGTCCTTGGGCAGGAGTATCACCCGGAGAATGTCAAGGGGCCTCTGTTGGCCTGAGGACATAGAGCCATTGGCGGGAGGTTCGGGGTGTGCTGCCCCCTTGTGCCCTTGCTTCCCTGCTACCCTACCCATTCTGGCCCTCCTGCAGGAAACAATGAAGGGAGACACCAGACAACTCAACAGAGAGGAGGACGCCAGCGGGAGGGAAGACTCCATCATCACTAATGGGGGCTGCAGCGACCAGTCTTCTGACTCCAAGGATGCGCCCTCACCCCCTATCCTGGAGGCTATCAGCACCCCGGAGATCAGAGGTGGCCGGGCCAGTGGGGAGGAGGGGTGGGACAGGCACCGCAGACAGCAGCAGCTGGGACCTGAGCCTCGGAGCAGGCTCAAGGCAGGTCGTGGGGAGAGGGTCTGGTCTCTGACAGGCTCTGCCATACCTCTTGGGGAAGGGACGTGGATGTAGGCAGAGCCCAGCCCATTTCTCATCCCTGCCCGCGGGCCCTTGCTCCCCCTACTGCCCCCACCTCAGTTGGGATTCTGAGGAGTTAACCCCAAGGTTATGACACCTGTCCTTTTCCAGCCATGATGGGGTGTGGTTGCAGCATAGGCTGGGGTCTTTGGCCCTTTTGCAGTGGGACCCCTTCTCCCCTTGCAGCTGGCATTGTGATTATGTGGGAAGAAGACACTCAAGTGGGGAGGGTCTGAGGCCCGCTTCCTTTCCCATCCTTCCCTTCCCCACCCCTCTCCTGCGCAGTTCTGGATCATATCACCTGGGGTCCTCCCCACTGAGATTTTCTGACCCAGCTGGTTTGGAAAAACCCTGTATTATCCCACCCTGCTGTTGAAAACCTCTCGAGCTGTGCTGTCTAATAGAACTTTCTGTGAGGGTGAAAGTGTTCTGTTTTCTGCATTGTTCACTATAATAGCCATTAACCACATGTGAGCACTTGAAATGTGGCTGATCCGGCAGGCACTGGATTGTTCATTAGTTGTAGTTTGGTGGCCACAATTCTGGAAGGAATTTGATGCCTTCCCTCATGAGTACCTTCAGTATTGTTTTTGATCCTGTTATGTGCCCAGCTCTGCCCTGTTGCCTTATGAATACATTGACAGGACCACAGATCCTGAGGGGCTAGGAGTTAAACCCTGAGGATGCCAATGGGTTTAGAGAGAGGAGACGCCAGGGACAGCAGGTCAGCAAAGGACGACACGGCTGCTTCCCAGCCCAGAGGGCTGCCCCTTCCTCCAAACAGACCCTGGTTCTTTATTCCAGGCCGTAGATCAAGCTCACGGCTGTCCAAGCGGGAGGTCTCCAGTCTGCTAAGTTATACTCAGGTATGTGCTCTACTGTCCTTTTTTCAGGGTTCCAGGGGAATTCCCTTGAGCTTTCATTAAATGGGGAACTTGAGGCCTCCTCTAAACTGGTACCCAATAAGTACTTGTTGAATGCTGAATTTCAACACTGCTAAGCACGGAGAGGGCTTCAAACAACCTCATGAATGATGGCATTTTTTGTTGTTATGTGCCAAGTCTTAAAATCATAAACATTTATTTTACTAAATTACAAAGTTTTTTACTGAATGCTTATTTATTTATTTATTTTAAAGATTTTATTTATTTGACAGAGAGAGACATAGCGAGAGAGGGAACATAAGCAGAGGGAGTGGGAGAGGGAGAAGCAGGCTTTCCGCAGAGCAGGGAGCCTGATACGGCCTCGATCCCAGGACCCTGGGATCATGACCTGAGCCGAAGGCAGACGCTTAATGACTGAGCCACCCAGACGCCCCACTAAATGCTTATTTAGCATATTTTTTGAAATTGTCTTTTTCTCAGTGGATGATCAATTACATAGATAAATTTCTAATGTAGTAAACTGTCTTTTTTATTCCTGGAGTGAGCCCAGCTTGGTTGTGATATGTTTTGAATTTGATTTACTTTAGCATCTGTTCATGAATAAAATGGATGTATGATTTTATCGGAATATATCTGTGTCCGGTTTTGATATCAGGGTTATGTGGCCTCAAGGAAATTTTTTTTTTCCAAGATGGAAAGAACTTGCCTGGCTTGTTTCAGGAGATTTTAAACAATCATTGCAAGATCTTTGAATACTTGCTGCAAGGTTTCTACTTAATAAGTTTTTTTCCAAGTTACGGTTTTTCATAATTTTTTTTTTTATTCCTGATCTCATTTCTGCCTTCTGTGTTCTTATTAATCATAGTAGAGTTTTTTCACTTGGGTTACTCTTTTGGAGAACCAGTGTCAGGCATGGGGCACAAAGTTCTGGACAAATGAAAGTTCACATTCGCACAGCTTCTGTTCTGCTGGAGAGCAACCCGTGGGCACCCAGATGGCTAGAGTAAGAGCTGTGTGGACATTTGGGACCGTGTGCTCCGGACAGCCGTTTGAGTTCTGATGGACCATTACCAGCAATGGGAATGGAACCTCCTGACTGAGCATTTCCTCTGAGCCTGGCCTTGGGCGAGGCATGCATCATTCATTCTCATTATCACCCTGTTGTGCTACAAGGGAATTACTGTTAAGAGTTTTAAAGAGAGGAATGGACTCACTCAAGGTCACAAGATTGGCAAGTGAAAAATCCAGTTCTTAACACGACAGCTGGGCTTGGGGCTGCTCACTAGCGCTCCACTTTATGTGCCCAGTTCTTTGCGTTTTGCTCTGGGGCATGGGACATGTACTGGGGGTTCTACATGACTTGACACAGAATTGGTGCTGTTTCTTCCTGGTAATGGTGTCAAGAAGCATGTTTCTTGAACCTTTGATTTCTCCCAGACACTCAGTTGTGCAACATGACCAGCTCTCCCTGCTGGGCATAGCCAAATGAGTCTCCCTGTGGTGTACATACGGGAGTCTTGATGATACATATTGAATTCATACCCTATCTTGGGCTTCCTGATTTCACTGGGATTTTATTTTTCTTTCTTTCTTTTTTTTTTTTTTTAAGATTTTATTTATTTACAGAGAGAGAGACAGCAAGAGAGGGAACACAAGCAGGGGGAGTGGGAGAGGGAGAAGCAGGCTTCCTGTGGAGCAGGGAGCCTGATTTGGGGCTTGATCCCAGGACGCTGGGATCATGACCTGAGCTGGAGGCAGACGCTTAACGACTGAGCCACCCAGGCGCCCCTGGGATTTTATTTTTCAATCACGTCTTGAATTTGTGATCCCATGGTAAGCCATTGTGTAAAGTATGTTGAGCAAAATGTGGTAGTTGAAAATATTTTGAGGTCACTTGGGCCAAAATGATTGAATCTTGATTCTTAAACCGTTTTGATTATGTGACCTTTTAATGACCTTTACCGTTCCTAATGCTTCATTTATAAAGGATCTGACGGGTGATGGAGATGGCGAGGGGGAAGATGGAGATGGCTCTGACACCCCAGTGATGCCCAAACTCTTCCGTGAAACCAGGACTCGGTCTGAAAGCCCAGCTGTAAGTCCCCCTCCCCTCAGCCAGGGCCCTTCCAACCACACGTAGGCCTGAATGAAAAAAAACCTGTCTTGGATCTTCCTTTCTCCTTGGAGCTTTGGAGAGCGAGGTGAACAAATGTTTTGAAATTGGAAAATGACAGCAAGGTTCGTGAACTATCGTTGTGAAAGCTTGCTTTCATGTGGCAGGTTTTCAGCTCCTTGGACATTCCTTGCTTTAAGTGCCCAAGAGTGGATAGTTTGTAGGTGGATGGCTCAACTGTCAGTTACCTTTGGGAGTCACTTCTGTGACTTACAGGGTGGGGTCTAGAAATAGGAAGGCAGTCTTCGCTAATGGTCACCCAGCCCGTTAGAGAGCAGGCAAACACTTGATGGCCATTGCAGGGCCAGCTTATAATCTCACCCAGCGTATGATGTATATCATGCCCTTCTTACAGATGAGAGAAGATTTCCAATAACTTACCCAAGCTTAAATAGTAGTTCTTTTTAAAATCTTTTTAATTTTTTTTAAGATTGATTGATTTATTTTAGAGAACGAGCAAACGGGGAGGGGCAGAGGGAGAGAGAATCCTGAAGCAGACTCCCTGTTGAGTGGAAAGCCTGATGTGGGGCTTGATCCCAGGACCCTGAGATCATGACCTGAGCCAAAAAATCCAGGTGGCTGCTCCACCGACTAGGCCATCCAGGTGCCCCATAAACAGTCATTCTTGCGTGCAGGATTTGAATAGAGATGTGCAACACCTAAATTCAAGCCATTTTGAGAAAGGAGCCTAAGGGCTTCTAATCTGTCTTGATGATCGAGTGCCTTCCTAAAGAAGGCAACAATTATTCCATCGCTGTGGGGGGGCGGTAAATGTTTGGTTTGGATTTTAGTTTTCCATTCAATCTGCAGGTGTCAGCCGCCTCGGCCAGGCAGCGTGGGATCTGCTGTGGACTGTTGGCAGGCCTGCTGACACCCTACCCCATTCTCCCACTAACTGGGGAGTTTCGGGGCGGGCGGGGGTCCACGTGACCCATCCAGAGTTCTTCCCTAACTTAACCACCTCGTTCCCTTTCATTGATGTGAGGCGACCTCTCAAGACCAGTCCTCTTGGCCCCCTGTCCGGAACGCCATGCCTGTGGTCACCAAAGGCCTCGTGCTTATCCTCTCTTGCTTCCAGGTCCGAACCCGAAATAACACCAGTGCCTCCAGCCGGGAGAGACCCAGGTCCTCCCCGCGTTCCACCCGAGGCCGGCAGGGCCGCAATCCCGTGGATGAGTCCCCCGTGGAGTTCTCAGCTACCAGGGTTGGTTCCCCGGATACCCCCAGTCTCTTTAAGCGGAAGATCGGTCTCTCTCGCTGTGCCACCCAAAGTGGCTGGTGTGCGACCTACATCCAATCTTCACTCTTATCACCTTTTCAGGGGCTTCCCTTACCTCTCTCTCCTGGTTGCCGGGTAAGCTTCTCTTAAGCCCGATGACTTCTCTCCTGGCCTGATCCTGGATGGAACTCGGGTGGGAATGAGTGAATTCCCTGCTGACTGGGTTCTTGCTCCTCCTCGGAATGAGTTCGAGTACTACTGACTCCAGAACTGTTTTGTCTCCCTGGTATCTTCTTTGACTGTCTTGAGGCAACCCCAGTGCTTTTCTCCACTCCTGTTGCAAGGCTGGGCACACAGTAAGCATTTAAGGAAACCAGCAGCCCTCTCTGAGCTTGGCTCTCAGAGCCTCTCGGCCTCCCTCATTATTCTGCCTTTGTCCTTGATTCTGTCTCTGTTCTGATGGAAGTTGCTTTTTATCCCACCGCTTGAGGGATACTGGTTCCCGGAAAACCGTCCTTGGTGGTCTCTGTTCTCTTCAACTTAACGTCTTCACTGTTTCTGCTTGCTTGGGAAGCAACTGGGGGTTCCACTGGTCTCTGGTCACCTACCTGGTTTGTCGTGGCCCAAGTTCCATGTCCTTCTGTCCACAGTCCCTGAGGCGGCGGACAGTATCCTTGGCAGGCACGCCGTGGCCGTCCCCAGCCAGCCCCTACCTCACCATTGACCTCACGGATGACGATGTGGTGCCCCAGAGCAGCAGTACCCCCTACACCCGCTTGGCCCAGGACAGCCAGCAGGATGGCCTCGAGTCCCCACAGGTGGATGCAGAGGGTAGAGATGCCGACAGCGCCGAGTATCAGGTACCCCAAGAATGGCCTAGATAATAGGGAAGAACAGACGCTTACCCAGCGGGGGCCATTCCTACCTTTTTGTGGGGGCCACTTCTATTGTAATATTTGAATTTCTTTAGCATATAGATTTTCCATATGCAACGTGTCCCTCCTTTATCCTGCTTCTCTGCCAGACATAATTCAAACACCTGATTAATGAATTTCCAAATGTCAAGTATTTGTACCTCCAAATATATGTGCCTCGTTTGTATATGTAATACGAGGTGTGATTCTGTTCATCATATTTTATGTACAGTTGTAGACTAGTTAACTTTATTTGTTGGGAGCTGGAATTGCCTCACGCTCACATCTTTTATCCACTGTCTTATATGATCCAGCTTCTGTATCGTTCATGATTAGCCAGTCGGGCTTGCTTCATTCCAGCACTGCTGCGTACATACGTATGTATGTGTAATTCTGTTGTGTAGACATCTTTTTTTCTATGTATATCAGACTGTACATCTATTTTTTTTTTAAAGATTTTATTTATTTATATGACAGAGAGAGACAAAAAGAGAGAGGGAACACAAGCAGGGGGAGTAGAAGAGGGAGAAGCAGGCTTCCCGCTGAGCAGGGAGCCCGATGTGGGGCTCGATCCCAGGACCCTGGGATCCTGACCTGAGCCAAAGGCAGACGCATAATGACTGAGCCACCCAGGTGCCCCTGTACATCTGTTTGAATAACTTGTTTTTTCATGGGCATTTTACATTTTATGGTAAGCTTTTTGAGGCCCGTGGTGGGAAAACCCAGGTGATTGTCATGAGGTAACTCTGATCTTATTTCCTGTGAGTTTTCAGTTGACATCTTTCATTCCCAGATAGAGGTTAAAGGTTACAGGTGAAATTTTACAAATCTAATAAATCCCATGTTCCTATCAAAAAACGAAACTGACCCCTTATATTCAAGGGGTTCTCACTCACATTTCTTATTTTTTTTAAAGTAATGCCCTAAGTTGTACGCTGGGGCAATGGCCCTTGGGGTTAGTGGGGTGGGCAGGATTTTTCCTTGGCCTAGGTGATCTGTCTCATTGGGATTCCTTCCATGTGTTTTTTTTTTTCCAGGATGGCAAGGAGTTTGGGATAGGGGACCTTGTGTGGGGAAAGATCAAGGGCTTCTCCTGGTGGCCTGCCATGGTGGTGTCATGGAAGGCCACCTCCAAGCGCCAGGCCATGTCCGGCATGCGGTGGGTCCAGTGGTTTGGTGACGGCAAGTTCTCTGAGGTGAGTCCAGGGCTAGGCAGGCTCTCATGGGCCACAGACCCATTTCCTGTGTTTTCTTCACTTCCTTTTATACTTGACTTTTTAATATGAGTGGCCTGTGACTGCTTTCTCCAGATGGGTGAGGCTCTTTGACTCCTTGTGCCTAGGAAGGACAAAAATTTCTTGTTAACTGGCTTAAACAGATATATAGGGTCTTACAGGCCCAGAGCTCAATCTATCTAGTCTTATAGGAGACAAAGAGCTGGAAAGTCCTCTGAAGCCATTTGTGGGCACTTGTGCTCTGTTGGTTTTTATTTCTCGGGGGAGAGTCACTAGGATGGATTCCTGGGCAGACACCCTCAAAGATTTTCCTTGGAGAAGCCAGGAAGAGATAGGAAGGGTGGTCTCTGCTTCTGAGAGGTGTGGGGAGGGGCATGGGAGGAGAGGTGGGCCTAGGGCCACCGCAGAGTACTGATTTCAGGCTTTGTTGGTTATTGGTGTTAACCTTTTTTTTAAAGATTTATTTATTTGAGACGGAGGGTAGGGGGGAAACAGAAGCTGAGTGCAGAGCGGGACACAGGGCTTAATCTCATGACCCTGCGATCATGACCTGAGCTGAAATCAAGAAGTCGGATGCTTAACAGACTACGCCACCCAGGTGTCCCAATCTTTGTGGTTTTTTTTTTTTTTTTTTAATGTTAACCATTTTTAGTTCCTCCTTGATGAGAGTCTGTGGGGTAAGAGCTCTGTTTGTTGGGCATGAATCCTGCAGTTCTGATTCTTAAACCCTGTCAAAGGCACATTCTGAGATCTTGGGTTGTGATGAGAACAGTGCAGGCAGTTCTTTGCCTGTGATGGTCTCTTTTCGAAATGTTAGTCCAGCCTTCACATCCAGAGGTTCGATGAGGAACAACAGCAAGCTGGGTTGGGATGGAGGCAGATGTGGGAATGGAGGACCATTCAGTACATCTGTGGGATTTGGTCTCAAATTGAGGTTCTTTTTTCCCCCCCATGATTTGGGATTTGCTGTAAACACACTGAAATTCCCAGAGGGCAAGATAAATAGGACCTGGAGTCTTCCCTGGAGGTAGAATGCATGTAGAAACTCTCTCTTTGGCCAGCAGAGGGAGCAGGATTACAAATGTGGGCCTTTGCTCTCCCTGAAGCATCTAACTGCAGGGATATGGGCCATGAGTTCTGTGAAATGAAGAAACATGGATTGTTTGTAATTACTTTGGCCCACTGAGACCTATAATGAGCTTTGCAAGACTGGGTCTGATGCTAATAAGATGAAGTGTGGGGCTGTTAGCATAGTAAGGGATTGCAACACAGGTCCTTGTGCTTGTGCTGCACACAGCACGAGAAGAGTTGGTGTTGGGATCAGCACCTGCATTTCTCTGTACAATCACACTGATCCCCAGTTTCTTATAAGTGGTGGCGACAGCCCCTCGTGGGAGGTCAAGATGAGAGGTGTAAAACGGAGGTTGGCATGAGAATGAGCATGCACTGTGTGGGGAAGGAGACGTCCCATGGTTCTCCGGGCTAATCAGAATCCCCGAACACCAGTTTCATCTCATCCCACCGGCAGCCTGATTTGTTCGTGCACGGCCAGGGGACTTGGGTGTGAGACTTGTGGACTGCAGGTATTTAGCCCCAATGTAAGGCACGTAGCAACAAATCACACTCTGTGCCAAGCACTATTCTCTAAACCTGCACATTAAATTAATTCTGTTAATAAAAGGCTGTATCACAGCTGTTTGTCATGGTCGTGAATGAGGGAAGAACATGTGCGAAAGCAGCAATGTTGGAGTATCCACTGTGAATGTCAAGACGGAGACGGGGCCCCCCACCAAGGACAGTGTGGGTCCGTTGTACTTAGAATTTACACAGTTACAGGGTGCATCTGGCTGTATCCATTTGGAGTATCCTACTTTCTCCCATTTGGAGTGTTGTGTTCGCCATGCTTCTGTCGGCAGGGTGTGTCAGAGGCTGTGCTCCCGTTTGTGTTTTCTGCTTTTCTCTTCCCTTCTTTTTAGTCTATAGCTTGATCCCCAGGAATAAGCCTGGGAGAGACACAGGACGCGCCAGACACCAGCGGTAAATGAATGTTGATGATGGCTTTCTCTTCCAGGTGTCTGCAGATAAGCTAGTGGCCCTGGGGCTGTTCAGCCAGCACTTTAACCTGGCGACCTTCAATAAGCTGGTCTCTTACAGGAAGGCCATGTACCATGCGTTGGAGGTAACATGGTAGTGGGTGGTGAGGGCCTGGCCTCGAAAACAGAGGTAAAGCAAGAGACTTCTAGAAGGCCAGCTCAGGCCACAGTGTGCCCAATAGCATGGAGGGGGCAGAGCCACCAGGAAGGAAGTGTATGCAAACATGACAGTAGCCCATTGACTGGGAAAGAAAAGGAGGGATTTGAGATTTCCCATGAGTTCCCAGGACTACCCACAGCTTCCATGCCTACTGACAGAGGGAAGAGGAGCCCTCAGGAGCAGGAGACAATATTCATATCTGTGAATAAGTTTTTGCAGAGCCTCAAAGCCTCTTTCCTTTGAGTGGTGTGGTTTGAGGTCCAGACTGGAGAACACCTGAGGCCAGCTGCCTCCTCTCCTTGTCTGTGGGGGATCCATCAGGCTCTGTCACTGGCCTTGGTCCAGCATTTATGAGCCAGGCTTTGTGCTTAATTAGACATGTAAAACTTCCTGGTGTCTTTGTAATAGGACTTAATACTTCCCCACTTCATTAGGGAAATAAAACAAGAAATCTGAAGCTTCTCAGATGCAGTGAGACATGCTGGCTGATGCTTCTTCTATATCTAAAAGTGACAGAGCTGATCCTCTGCCCTTTGAGAGGGAGCTGAGCACTCAGGTCCCTACAGGGGAGAGATCATATTTGGTATCTGCAGGGAGAGACTTAATTTCCCTCTCCATGGCCTCCTGCCTGTCTCCCTACACAGGCCCCTCCTCCCTGTCACATACCACTGCTCAGGACAGCTGCTGGGCTGTGAAAGGGACCAGTGTGAAAAGGAATGCAGGCCCCAGCGGGGGGAGTCCCTGGGTGTGGCCTGGCTAGCACCCACCCCTCCTGTTGATCATAGCCTCTTTTTCTCCACAGAAAGCCAGGGTGCGGGCTGGCAAAACCTTCCCCAGCAGTCCTGGAGACTCGTTGGAGGACCAGCTGAAGCCCATGTTAGAGTGGGCCCACGGGGGCTTTAAGCCCACTGGGATTGAGGGCCTCAAACCAAACAACAAGCAACCAGGTGGGACTGGGTCCCTGGGCAGCACCCACCGTCCACTGCTGCTGGGGACCCTCTTGGGAGATGTAGTCACCCCCTGCTGCCACCTACCCTACCCTGGCTTCCAGCAAGCTGTCAGGCCTGGAGCTCTGTCACCCTGTGAACCCCCAGGGAAGCTGGAAAAGCAAACAGCCCAGCCTTTTCCAGCCTCCCTAGTCACTTTTCCTGCTGAAGGTCAAGTACAAGTAATTGGAATTGAATCTGTTGTGAAAACTTGAGTAAATAGAAGGCCAAGATGGAATCTTCACTGGTGCCCTTTTTTTAAAGGAAAAAATAATTAAGCTATGCTCACTGGAGAAAACCTGGAAAGTGTTACCCCCCCCCCCGCACCGCCCCCAACCCCATAAGCCACCTCCGTTCAGAAGGAGGTATCTCCCATCCTAAGGGTTTGACCAATACCATAATTCCTCTAAAATAAGTGTTGTTTCCACATTGTCACTCAGGAAATCCCAGATGCCTGAAATCCAGGGTTTGTCTTAAGAATCCATACATTTAACATAGTATTTTCTGTTTTTGTTTTGTTTTCCTCCCCCCACAAATAAGTGGTTAATAAGTCGAAGGTGCGTCGTGCAGGCAGTGGGAACTTAGAATCAAGGAAATACGGTATTCCCTTCCCATATTTTGACTATGCACTATTTTCTCTGCACTTTCTTTCCATTTCTTGCATATACAGGGGTCACTGGGAAAGAATCCAATCTTTTAAAAAGTCAACCTGAGCCCTCACCCACCCCTTCACTCCCAACCCTCACAACCGCCCTCCAGGTTAACGTTGGGTGTGCACATCCTTCCAATTATTTCTGTACACTAGTTGGATTCTTGCTTTCCCTTCACTTCTCAATTATAATAGTGTATGCACTGTCAGATGTAATTTTGTCACCAAAGGGTCCTTATGATTTCTAATGGCTATATAGTTTTCTTTAACCATGTTTCTTATAGATGATATTTACAGATTGAATGAAAATATAACAGGAATTTATAGAAATATATAAACAATGGCCACATAATACAAATTTTTGTCTAGCAGCAACATTGGAAAAAGTACAAAAAAAGGGTGAAAGTAGTGTAAATCCAATATTTCCAGCATTTTACCATTTCTAACAATCTGTATAAAAATTAATGAGAATTTTACATTTTCTTTTAGAGCAGTTTTCAAAATCTATTATTTTGACGTGTCATATGATCTCTCAATTTTTATGCTACGTTGTCATTAGGAACATTAGATTTATATTTTTATAGATGTCCCAAGTTCCAAATGAGACAGTTGATTGGCTCCACTGGCGGCTTTTGAGTGTGCATCCAGATTAAGTGTAAAAAGCAGTCACTCAGTTACACAAGTAACATCTCAAGTGCACAGTCACTGCATGTGGCTATTAGCTCTCGAGGTGGGCATCCGAGACCAAGCTTTGTCTAATTTTCCTTGTGCTGGGTCTATGAGTTCTCTTGCACCCATTGCTGTTTAAACCCCGATAAATACATAGTGAGGGATTTTGAATTCTGTCTTCGTCCAAGTTATCCACAGATGGGCTGTAGGACACCCAGTATGGACCCATGTCATGGCCCAGATGCAGGTGGGCACCCGGGCATTGCATGGTTCTGTCCCAGGCCCCTTTCTCCCCGTATCTTGGCCCCGGCTGCCATCTCCTTACTTTTCACAGAGAACAAGACTCGAAGACGCACAGCTGACGACTCGGCCACCTCGGACTACTGCCCCCCACCCAAGCGCCTGAAGACCAACTGCTATAACAATGGCAAAGACCGAGGAGAGGAGGACCAGAGTCGAGGTGATCATGGGCCAGTGAGGAGGCTGGGGGAGCGATCTCACCCGCTGTCAGCTTTGGACTGTCAGGGGTGGGTGGCAGGAAGGGCCATTCAGCAAGGGACTGTGTCAGAGCTGATTGAGGAAGAGGCTCCCTGACTCCGTGTCACACTTTTCTCTTTTCTCAATAGAACAAATGGCTTTGGATGTTTGCAACAACAAGAGTAACCTGGAAGGTAATGTGCTTTTCCCTGTCTCCCCTTCACGCCCTGGGCAGTGCTCAAGGCCGACCTTAGCCTGCTTGCCTGCCCTGCTGGAATCTGACCCAGAGCCCCTGTGCCTTGGCCTCGGGTTGCGGTGGGCGCATCTTTGTTGCTACATTTAATAGAATGTGTTGCCTGATTTTCATGGAGGCTGATTCTGCCCCTGTGAGTGAGCAAGGAGGGTGGGGTTGGGGCAATTTGGCCCAGAGAACCCCAAACCTGAAACCGCTATCTGTGGCATCTTGAGCCTTCCCCAGACAAGAACTGGAACAGGCTTTGAGGTGCGAGGTGCCAGGTCACTCTCCAGTCAACTGGTCTGTTTATCCTGGCTGGGAATTAGCCAGCCACTGGAATTGAAACTCTGCCCAGAATGTATCTAACAGAATTCAGAATGTGTGAGGACAAATGGATTCTCCCTTGTTTCCTTAGCCTGATGTCCTTTATTTGACAAATATTTATTGAGTGGTTATCTCAATGCTACGTAGGGAAACAGCACAGCTCCTGACCCAGAACACCCTGGGGAAAGCTCAGGTTTGGAGCAATCCCTGTCAGTCCTGGAAACCTTGACCCATAATCCTCCCATTCCTCAAGACTCGGCACCCATCCGTGTTGCCTGGCTGGGGTTGCTTGGTCTCAGGCATTTTTTTTAAAGATTTATTTATTTATTTTAGAGAGACAAGAGCGTGCCAGCGAGTGGGTGGGAGGGGCAAAAGGAGAGGGAATCTCAAGCAGACTCTGCTGAGAGTGGAGCCCAATGCATGGCTCAATCTCATAACCCAGAGATGACTATGTGAAACGAAGAGTCGGATGCTTAACCCGACTACACCACCCTGCCTCCCAGGTCTTAGGCATCTTAATGGCCCTGCCCACATGATAAGTGCTGTGGATCAGTCCCGACTGCTGGTGTGACGGCAAGGCAGGATATCCAAAAGGAAGGTACCCGTGTTCTGAATAGTATCCATGGCTATGTTTAGGGTTGGTGTAGGCAACTCTTAATGAAGACAAAAGCAAATTGGAATCACCATAGATTACCCAAGTTTGTGTTTAAAGAGTCTCAAAGATTTTCATACCAGGCCCACCCAAGCAAGTCCCTGTGCTGGAGTGGACTTTGCTCCCTGTCCTGCCTCAGGTTTTCCTCCTGGGCCAGGCCTTTGCCTGTCTTTGGGACCGCCTGCTTGGGGCTCCCGTTCTGGCCTCTCCCCGTCTTTGGAATGGGGTTGGCAACTTCGAAGCATTGCTGAAAGGAACAAAACATGAGGAGTCCTTGTGATTTTTGCTAGTCTGGAGTAACTATTCAAAAGCCGTTAGACTCAAGGCTTCAGCCCTGGTGTTGTGGCCGTAATTGGTGCAAACTGCATTCCTATCTTATAGATAGCTGTTTGTCCTGTGGTCGGAGAAACCCCGTGTCCTTCCACCCTCTCTTTGAGGGTGGGCTCTGCCAGACGTGCCGGGTAAGTCCTATCCCCACCCTGGGCTTTCCTGCCCCTTCCCGCTACTCCCCTGTACTTCCCCCAGAAAAAAGCACCTGCGTGTCACTATAGGGAAGGCTCTAGCTGTCCCCTCTGAGGGTTGGCTGCTGCAGCAGCGGGGTCATCCTGCGGTGGCATGCAGACCCCAGCTGGTGGCCCTGGAAAGGACGCCAAGCCACCGGTGACCTCTTCTGTGGCTGCCTCCTAGGGCCTCAGCCAGCAAACAGGCGGGGGCCTGGGGGTCCCTGGTCCCTGGTCCCCGATTTCACTGGCGTTTCCGTCTGGCTGCCAGGACCGCTTCCTCGAGCTGTTCTACATGTACGACGACGATGGCTATCAGTCCTACTGCACCGTGTGCTGTGAGGGCCGCGAGCTGCTCCTCTGCAGCAATACGAGCTGCTGCCGGTGAGCGGGGCTGGGGGGGGCGGTGAGCGGGGGCCGGGGGCCGTGAGTGGGGGTGGGGGGGTGGGCCTGGGGGCCGTGAGTGGGGGGGGTGGGTGAGTGGGGGCCGGGGGCCGTAAGCGGGGCTGGGGGGGTGAGCGGGGGCTGTGGGCCGTGAACGGGGGCGGGGGGGTGGCGGCCAGGCCTGCAGCCCTGAGGGAGCCCCGGCAGCGGGCTGGGCCCAGGCCAGGAGGCCACAGGGCCGTGGTCCCCGTGTGCCTGAAGTAGAACTGGGGTGGAGGGATGGGCTTTAAAAAGCTAGGTCCCTGAGGGTAGGGAAGGCCCCCTGGAGATGGGCCGATTCTGGGGATGGGCCGGGGAACTTGGCTGTGCAGCAGCCTGTGGGGACTGAGGGTGCATGCATCGGTCTCCACGGAAGAGGTCCGTGCAGCCCAAATCCTGGCACCGTGCCTTCCAGCACATGGGGAAGAGCAACGGGGGCCCAAGAAGGTTCCAGGCAGCCTGTTGCCATCTCCAGGGGGCCGGTGGGGGGAGGCAGGGGAGCTGCCTGCTGACGAGGCCGTCCTTCTCCGTTGCTGGCGGGCGCAGGTGCTTCTGCGTGGAGTGCCTGGAGGTGCTGGTGGGCACGGGCACCGCAGCAGACGCGAAGCTGCAGGAGCCCTGGAGCTGCTACATGTGCCTCCCGCAGCGCTGTCATGGCGTCCTACGGCGCCGGAAGGACTGGAACGTGCGCCTGCAGGCCTTCTTCACCAGCGACACAGGGCTCGAATACGTAAGCCACAGGCTTCTTCCCCCCCGCTCCCTGCACCACCCACCCCCAGGGCTTCAGGGCTCTGGAGCACTCTGGAAGTCTGTTGGCGAGAGTTAATGGAAAAGATCCATTGTACAGATGAGCATCCGAGAGCCTCAGACGTCGTCCTCTGTACAGTTGTCAGCCTTCTCCAGCGTTCCTCCTCCCCTCCTTCCTGCCCTCTCACTATATGGATTTTCACGGGCCTGCTGAAGAAATGGTTACAGAACTAACCAAGCCTTAGCCTTAGTGGAACTGGAGAGGGAAGGGAGGCCTGTGACTTACTCTTCAATCACGTTGGGAGTGGATTTTCCTGGGCTCCTGCCTGCAGTTGATGGAGGGAGGGGAGGCCCCAGGTCTTCCCGGGGTAGGGAATGTGTTTCTGTGTGTGTGTGCCTCGGTATCAAAGTCGCATCTGTGTTCACGTCTAGGCTAGAGTGGCCGTTCGTGCTAGAGCTCTCCAGGGGATCCCAGCTAGGAAGTTGTAGAGCACAGGGTTTGTGACTCAGAGGAAGGTCAGCCCTCCCCTCCACCAGAGGCTGAGTCCTACCCCCTGCACCGTGACTTCCATGACCTCCTTCTTTAACCTGGCAGGAAGCCCCCAAGTTATACCCTGCGATTCCCGCAGCCCGAAGGCGGCCCATTCGAGTCTTATCCCTGTTTGATGGAATTGCAACAGGTGAGTTTGGAGTTCACCTAGGGACGCTCACCTGCTCCAGGTGTCCTGTCATCAGTGCCAAGAAAGACCGCTGGGATGACCTGTTGGTCACTTGTTCTGAGAAAACCACTGGCTCCTTGTTTCTCTCCTCAAACCTCTCTACCATTTCCCCTGCTGGGCCTTCTTTTGGGGCCTCTTTAAAGGCAGGTATATCTTAGCTGTGTTGGATTCTTTTATTATGTGCAGATATCTTAGAAAATTTTCCCCTTCCATAAGGCTAGATCTGTTGGAGCTGAAGTAGGCAGCCCCTAATACCTCCAGTCTTGGTTCCCTCCCATTTCCCTCCCGTTGCTCAGGTATAGATAGAGTAAGCATAGCCAAGGTGCATGCTGCCTCTGGCCGACGTGTCTGATCTAACTCATTCAGTTCAAAAAACTAGCCCGTGATGTATTACGAACATCTCTGTATTCCCAGAGAACGAAGCAGAGGACGGAGCTGCTATGCACTTTGCATCGTTTGTACTTAATGTGTGTACTTCGGTGTCCAGATTCTGAAATCACTGACAGCTTTTAGTGACACCCGCAGGTCACTACTCGTGCTTTGTTTTCCCCATTCTGTTTGGGTCTTAAAGACCTATTTGTGTTGGCGCAGACCACACCTAGTAGAACTGAGCCCTGGCCATGCCACCAAGCCTTGAGTTTCTCTAAACATGGTTTTGGTGAAGATTTGTGTCCGTGTGTCTGTGTTTGACTGTGCTAGGTGGTAGGTGCTGGGGCCTTGGCTACGTGCCTGTCCGTCCTGGTAGATCGTGCCGGTGGGCTCTACCAGTTACCCATATATTTTCTTCATGAAACTCCGCCATCCAGGGAGCCCGGGGTCACCAGCGTTAGGTTTCTGTGCCATCTGTGTGGGTTCCCTCGAGGTTGACCACGTCCCTGCTGGGTCTGGTCGGAGCTCTGGAGGTGGCTTAGTATCACTGGAGGGAGGGTGTCCTGGGAGGACAACCCTGATGCACTTTCTGTCCCCTGGCCCCCTACAGGGTACTTGGTCCTCAAAGAATTGGGCATCAAAGTGGAGAAGTACGTCGCCTCCGAAGTGTGTGAAGAATCCATCGCTGTTGGAACTGTGAAGCACGAGGGCAACATCAAATACGTGAACGACGTCAGGAACATCACGAAGAGAAATGTGAGGGCAGCCTGCACCCCTTCTGGGCTCTGCCCCACCCCCACTTCCTCCTCCACGCCCTGAGCCCCACACATCCTCATGCCCATGTGGTCCCCTTCCCCGTGCCCAGGGCTGTGGTAGAAGAGCGAACCTGGGGTTGCATCAAGCTGTAGGAAGACCCACAAGTTGGCAGATTATTCAGAAAGATTTAGATCTTAGGGAACCTGGGGCATTGGGTTGTCTTGGGTCAGAAGTGGAGTTGGGAAACTTTAGTGACCAAGTGAGATTCTAGAAGTGAGTTTTCTTTTTTTTTTCTTTAAAGTAGGCCTCACACCCAATATGGGGCTTAAACCCATAACCCTGAGATCAAGAAGTGTGTGCTCCACCAACTGAGCCAGGCAAGCACCCCTAGAAGTGGGTTTTCTTCATAGGTTA
Organism: Halichoerus grypus; assembly: GCF_964656455.1. Taxonomy (NCBI): domain Eukaryota; kingdom Metazoa; phylum Chordata; class Mammalia; order Carnivora; family Phocidae; genus Halichoerus; species Halichoerus grypus. The sequence goes on along the minus strand of NC_135721.1, from coordinate 111,462,419 downwards.
CCTGGCACCTAGGCTGTATTTGTCCATCCTCACCCCCACGAAGAGTGACTGTTTTTCCCTCACAGATTGAAGAATGGGGCCCCTTCGACTTGGTGATTGGTGGAAGCCCATGCAATGATCTCTCAAATGTGAACCCTGCCAGGAAAGGCCTGTACGGTGAGCATCCCTTCTTTCTGGTGGCCCTAAGAGACCCTCTGTCACCTGAGTGCTCTTGAGGAGGACTGTTTGTTTCTGGCCAGCTTTCCCATTGTACGTCCTGTCCCCAGAGATAGTACTGAATACTGGCCTGCTCGTGCCTGTGTCCTTAGTCATTCCAGAGGAGTGCAGGTGGAAGGCCTGCAGGGTGTGGCTGTAGGCAGGCAGTCACTGGGAACCCACTGGTGTCAGTGTGGAGGGTGGGCTGAGGGGTGTGAACCTGGCTCTGCCATCTTCTTGTGTGGCTCAGAGGGTACAGGCCGGCTCTTCTTTGAGTTCTACCACCTGCTGAATTACACGCGCCCCAAGGAGGGGGATGACCGGCCCTTCTTCTGGATGTTTGAGAATGTGGTAGCCATGAAGGTTGGCGACAAGAGGGACATCTCTCGGTTCCTGGAGGTGAGGGCACCTAGGGTCCTAATTGTCAAGACAACATGGGAGGGAAGGCCCTGTTGGCATTGGGAGGTGGTTGGGAGTGATTTCTGAGTTCTTAGTGGACACGGCTAAATCCAAAACTAACGGAGTCATGTGGGTCGATTCTTTTTTAGTGTGTGGAAAATATTTGATCTCTAACCTCACCCAGAACCCCCTGAAGTCAGATGATGAAATCCTCATCTACTTTTGGGGGCCTCAGAAGATTTGACTAAACTTGGTTTACTCTAGGGAGTTTTTTCTCCTCCCTGTTCTGAGAACTGCAGCTTTAGGGGCTATGGTCGGTTCAGTATGAAGCATTATCATCGAGCACTATAGTAAATGCTTTTCATACATTTCAATCCTTTTCTTCAAAACTTTACCACCTAAGTTTTGCTGGAGATGTTATAGAACTGGCTAGTTCCCTCACACTGTGTGAACCTGGCAGATGGGTGACAGAAGCCATGTTTTGTCAACACTGCATTCCTGCAACCAGGACTCCCAGCTTGGCCGATTTCAATTTTGAGCTGCGTTTCCTACCTGTACAAAGCACATTCTGTAATTATCTGTCAGGTCCGAGGGTGTATCTTCCTTCAGAACCTGCTGGTCCAATCTGGTCTCTCTCGCCACGTTTAGTGTATCAGGGCACTAGCTGTGTCTTCCAGCCAGATTCTTGATGGGGATTGGCCTGTCTTTTTGCTGGCAGGAACCATGCCTCCTCTATAGCAGGCTGAGGGGGGGGGGAGGCGCACCTTGTCACCTACCCAGGTCAAACCCCACTCTGGCTGGCTTCCGCATGAATTCTTACATGGGCTCCCAGCAGCTGTCCCTCTCTCTCTGCAGTGTAACCCGGTGATGATCGATGCCATCAAAGTGTCTGCTGCTCACAGGGCCCGCTACTTCTGGGGCAACCTGCCTGGAATGAACAGGTAACAAAGGGGCTCAAGGTGGGACAGGTAACAGCCAAGTTAAGTATAACTGACGATGGGAGCCCCAACTGTGAACTCTTGTGACTCAGAGACCCATTCATGCCTCCTAGAAAGCGCTGGCTCTGCCGAGAAACGGCCCCACTTAGGATTCAGACCAATCCCTGTTGTCATGTTGGAAGCCTTTTGGGAAGCTAGCCCCGACCTGGGAATCTGAGGCTAGGATTCCTTAGTCTTCTCTGACTTGTTCCCACTCTGCGCACGGGCCAGGTTCTTCAAAGTGCCTCGTGCTGGAACAGAGCAGACTGAGTGCTGATGCTTCCATACCCCACCTCTTCTTCCAGTTACTGTCCCACTGGGAAATGCAAGTAGATTGTTAGATGAAGTGATCCTTGGCCGTGAGACCTGTGGTGACCAGCCCAGTGGCATAGCTGAGATAACCTGTCCCCTTGGATTTTCTTAACCGAGGGCTTTTCCCAACTTTTTTTTTTTTTAAAGATTTTATTTATTTATTTGAGAGAGAGAATGAGATAGAGAGAGCATGAGAGGGGAGATGGTCAGAGGGAGAAGCAGACTCCCCGCTGAGCAGGGAGCCCGATGCGGGACTTGATCCTGGGACTCCAGGATCATGACCTGAGCCGAAGGCAGTCGCCCAACCAACTGAGCCACCCAGGCGCCCCTTTTCCCAACTTTTTATCAATCTTTTCATGTTGAAAGCCACAAAGTAAGTGGCTTTGCTGAGGATTCATTATCTCCTCCATGTGGTTTCCAGGGGAACAACCTGCTAATTAAGATACAAAATATGATGGTAATGTGACATCCCAGACTTGCAAATGAGTTAAGCTTAAAAAAAATTCTCTTTTAGAAGGAAGTGCTAGAAGCATAACTTTCAGGCATTTAGCAAAGTGTGAACAGAGGGGAGAAGTTGCTAGAATAGCTTGTAGGATTTCTGTTGGGTATGTTGCATTTTTATTTGGCTAATCAGCCAGTGAAATGGAGAATGTTCATGTCTGGATGAAGTGGGCTCTTCACTCAACACTCGAGCTCTCACACTGTGCCAGGCATTGTTGTACGTGCTGCTGGCTTAGTGGTGAACACATTAGATGTCAGTCTTGGCTCTTGTGGAGTTGACATGTAATGGGGGATGGGTAGAGAAGACAGTAAATAATTTCACCGTCCTGGCTGGAGGTGGGGGAATTGGAGGAATTGATGGGGAGGCTTCTCATTCCACCAGGGCCTTAAATGAAGGAATGAGGCCATGTAGTTAATTGAGGGAAGAATGAACATTCCAGGCAGAAGGAATAGGGAACGGGGTGATGCTGAACAGCGCATGGGAAGAGCAGCTCAGAGAACAGGGTTCCAGGGGCCAGAATGGCTGGGACAGTACGGCAAAGGACTCAGAAATATGGGCCAAATTATGTGGCATTTGTGAGTCATTGCATGGGAACTCATGAGCCATTCAAGCAGGTGAAAGGTATATCTCAGGTTCATGATAGTTGCTCATAGAGGGATAGACAATAGCAGGATGACGGCAGCAGTGGGGAGACCAGTGAGGGTGGGCATTCAGCGGAGGGCGCCATCCATACATACTCAACACAATGCAAGTGTGGCTCTGGGGGCTTGGCAGCTCAAGAGTTCTGTGGAACTTAACAGGAGGGATCAGATTATAGGTAATGTGAGAGTAGGGCTAACAGGATTTGCTGATGCCTTAGATGTAGGGTATCAGATGAAAGGAGAGAGTCTGCAGAGCCTCCAGAGCTTTCTGTCTGAGTTGTGAGAATAACAGTGTCTACAGCTGGGCCCTGCAAGGGTGGTGACCCAACCATCACCTGGTAGTCACAGACCCAAATCCAGCTGTCCGACCTAACACCTTGGTTATATAGATCTCAGTCCTACAGTCAGCACCAGGTGTGGCCGTAATGTGTCCCCCAACTCCCTTGGGTTCATGGAAGAGTAAAGATTGGGGGTAGGCAGCATTTAGCCCGTAAGGTGAGGTCAAGGAAATCTCTGACAGAATCTAGGGGAATGTTTTGTGTGATTCTGTGGCCTCTCTTGTGGGCATCATTCATTCCTACATCTGATTTCCTTTTGGCCTTGAAGTTCCTTACACAGAGGTTGCTGTGGTGTTCATCAGCTCTGTGCATTCAGACCTTTTGCTGGTTTTCTCCTCTGGAACGCTTAACCACTCCTCAAGTTCTAGCCCTCTGCCTTCTCAGGCATCTCTCTGCCTCTCTGCATTTGCAGGTTTCAGTGGTGAAAGTTACAAGGGTAATTGTTCCTATTGTCAACCATCTCCTGTCCTTCTTACCTGTACCTCCCGTTAGCCCTGAAACCGTCCCGAGTCGTCTTTGGTGTAAGCCACCAAATCATGGGTTTAATGTGCCATGTGCTAGTTGCAGCAGATCCACAAAGACCTAATCTAAGCTCCTGAGGCCCAGAGAGGTGGCCTGACTTGCTCAGGGTCACTCAGTGAGCAGTGGGGCTGGACTGGAGGGGTCTCCTGACTCCTTCCAGTTTGCTTTCCTTCATCCTGCTCTCTCGCAGGAAGGCTCTGATTAATACTAAAATTTGGAAAGGGGGAGCATTTGCTCCTGGACATTGGGCTGCCCCTTCAAGGGGCTAGTCTGTTTCTGGCTTTGGCACATAGTCTTGTGTTCTTGCCAGGCTCATTTTTTTTATCAGCTAATTGTAACAAGTTCACTGCCAGAGCACATTTTGCAGTCTTTGGCCCTCATTCCCACCTTGGGAAGCGCCTAGCCGAGGCCCCTTTATAGTTGGTAGAAAGTAATGGGTTTTGGATGTTCCCAGGCCCGTGATAGCATCAAAGAATGATAAACTCGAACTGCAGGACTGCTTGGAGTTCAATAGGACAGCAAAGGTAAGATGTGCTAACAAATGGTCTCTGGAAACGCACTTGGTGACCTCCAAGCGAGGACTTGACCTTGGTGTTCAGTTTATTCCTGCCCCTCCCTCCCACATGATTCCCTGGTGCTGGACCTCTTTCCCCACTTAATTGTTCTGTCCCATCTTAAAACAAAAGCACAGAGTAGGAGAGGCTCTTGATACACAAATAATCACTATGAGAAAAGGTGACTAGTTTGCGAATGCAAACTCTATAGAGACACAGATAATTTCAGCTCATCTTCCCAGTAGGAAATGAGTAATTTTTGTTTTGTCACAAAAATTGTCTACTGTTAAAATTATATTGAGATCTCCACAAACTTAATGTTTACATCAGGCTAGGTTCCATTCATTCAAAATCCAGTGGGCCATCCTCAAAATCTGGGTGGGTTTTTACTTTTGCTTAATCCTGCTTGATCAATAACTCTGGTGTTTTCTTGGCCCCCATGTGATCTCATTCATGGTCACTTTTTTATCTGTTGTTCTCTGAGGCTGGTCCTTCCTGTTCATTAACTTCTTGGTGTTCGTGGGAAGCACAAAATGTTCTCACCTTCCAACTCTCCTTTTCTCATTCCCTCTGTGAGCCCAACCCTGCCTCCCTCTCTCCCATGCCTGCCCTCCCTCCTCCAACTTCCCGAGGTGATTATGAGCTTTGACTTGACCCAGACCCTTCATCCTGTGCTCACTCCATGATGTCGTTTTGTTCTCCAGTTAAAGAAAGTACAGACAATAACCACCAAGTCGAACTCGATCAGACAGGGGAAAAACCAACTTTTCCCTGTTGTCATGAATGGCAAAGAAGATGTTTTGTGGTGCACTGAGCTAGAAAGGTGAGCAGGGCTGCACGTGAAGAGGGGAATCATGCAGGCAGAGAGAAAGGGGAAGAACATGTGGTCAAGGCAGGCAGCATAAATGGGCAGGTGTTTGCCTTAATTCTTCTGCATGGTCTCACTGACCTATGTTAGTGGGGCTGGGAGTGATGCCTTTTCAGAGTTAGTGCTGATTTTCCTGGTAGAAATGGCAGAAGGGTGGTGGTGGTAAGGAATCTGAAACATGAGGTCATTAGACCACACCATCTCTGTTTCTGCTGTGCTGCCCTGGCATTTAACTGCCCCAGCATGCTGGGCCTCCAGGGCATATGAGGAACCAGCCAAAGAAAACCCCACTGACTTGGCCATTGGTCTTTCTCAGATTCCCTCTGCCAATAAAGCTGGTTCCCACTTAGCCAAAGTCTGTCTTCTCCTTCCATTTATTTGGCTAAGTTGATCATTTAACTGTTTGGATTCAAAGAACCAGCTCTTGGATTTCAATTCTCCTTTTCTGGTTTCTTTTTGTTACTTTTTTTCCCCCTGTTTATTTTGTTCTTATTGTTGTTAGAAATGAAGGAAGGGCTATGAATATTCCTCTTTACATTTTTGGCTGCATCTCAGAGGATTTGATAAGAGTATTTTCATTTCAGATATTTCAGTCCTACAACTGGTTTTATTTCTTTACCAATTGTTTTCTTAGCCTAAAATTAAGTTCTGATTCATAGAAAGAAACTGGCTGGTAACCTTGCCCATTCATCTGTGGGTTATTTTGTATTTTGAGAGCTAAGCCTTACATGCTGAGCTGGCCCTGTGATACTAGATGGATGCAGATGATACTAGGTAGGTGCCTATATACTTGGGTATAGGCACTTATAAAGGCACTATATAGGCCTACAGTGTTACATCTTTGGCACATTGCTTAACACCCATTGGTGTGCTTTTTAGTATTAGATTGTAAACCCAGGAAAGACTGAGGTCTAGTGTATCTGTAGCCTCTTCCCAGGCCTGGTAGAATCTCATAGAGGAAGCTCTTGGTATATTTGGTTGCCATCTGCCATTAAGTCCAGCTTGGCCCTTGATCTAACAACTGGTTTTTTTTTTTAAGAGGGAGAGAAAATGCAGGATACTTCCGTGTACTTATGGTTAATTATCTGAGCATCTGATGATCTATTTCTGCAAGTGTCCTTAATTCTTATTAAGGAAATTTCCCTTTCCTCCTCTTGTGATTTGAAGGCAGATACATGTCTGTTTGCTTGCTGTCTGGCTCTCTTGGCATTCATTCATTCATTCATTCATTAACATGGGAAAGGTCCACTGAGCACCAGCTATGTGCCCGGAGCACAGCGCTAGTGCTTAGGGATGCACGCAACAGGCCTCCTTCTAGAGGAACTGTGCCCTCTGGACCGTTATTTGTGTTCTGTAGAACCGGTTGATCTGGCCTCTGGGGTTCAACGAGGGCTCATGTGAAGGCCCGGTCGGCCTGATGGAAAGGATGGGACAAAGGGCAGAAAGAGCAGTGCCATGCTCTTCGTGTGAGGATCTCCCAGAAGTAGTAAGCATGCTGGAAGGGGCACTTCTGACTCCCTGTCTTTTTATTCTGGTGCCCCCGCCCCCCCCCCCCAGGATCTTCGGCTTTCCTGTACACTACACGGATGTGTCCAACATGGGCCGTGGTGCCCGCCAGAAGCTGCTTGGGAGGTCCTGGAGTGTGCCTGTCATCCGACACCTCTTCGCCCCCCTGAAAGACTACTTTGCCTGTGAATAGCCCTCCCAGGCACCCTGAGCCCAGGAGCACTGGGGCATGTGGGGCAGAGCCAGGACCTAGTAGGTACAGCCCCAGCTCTGCCCTTCCTCTGCCCAGCATTGTGGGGTCATGCCACATAACCTTGGCAGGAGTAGAGCTGAGTGTGACCCACTCCTGGCAGGGGGAGCCCAAGGTGCCACCTCCTTGTGCACAATTCAGACCTGGCCGCTAGAAGCGGCCAAAGACGGTGCTCATTTTGTCTTCTCTGAAAACTTAAAACTTGAAGTAGGTAGTAAGATGGCTTTTTTTTCCCTCCTGGGTTTACTCCTCAGAGAAACAATGGCTAAGATACCAAAACCACAGTGCCGACAGCTCTCTAATACTCAGGTTAAAGCTGAAAAATCACCCAAGACAGTTATTGCAAGACTTTGATTTTTTTTTTTTTTTTTTAACATCTGCAGCCCCTCATTTCCAGGAGCATGCAGTGGTAGACATGTAGCTAAGGGACATTTTAAGAGCCCTGGGTGTTTTTTTTCTCTGGGGCTAGCAGAAGAGGAAAGGATGCCTGTCTTTCTTGAATTTTACCCAGCACGTTCCCCTGGCCTCAGTGTAAAGGGCTGGGACCTGCTGTCGGTGTCCGTGTAGAGTATTTTCCATAACGATGATGATTTCAGCAGGGATGACCTCATCATCACATTCAGGGCTATTCCTCCCCCCCTCCCCAAACAAACCCAAGGGGACAGCTACCCTTAGCTAAATGCCCTCCCAATGACTGCAATAGAACCCTCAGGGGAGCTCAGGAAGGGGTGGGCTGGGTTATCCGCTGCTGGATATTATGCAGACAGGTGTGGTTTCTCTCGGTCTCCCTCTTCCCCATGTCAAGGGAGCAAAGGAGGAGGCTTAGGGAAGGCATCCCCCTCCACCCCCAAAATGCACCCTCCAGACTACTCTGCAGGCACAGGTCCCCACATGAGAGGACACCCCGAATCCTCAGCCTTTTCCTAAACTGAATAGCAGTGACAGCAGGGCAGACGCACATTCCCCGCCCTTTCCCCTCATCTAAGAGATTGCAGGGGGAAAACTGCAATAAAAAGCTCGACCCTCCCTCCAGAGATTTTAAAGTCCTTTTGTATCCCACGAGAAGTTTTTAGGGGGAACGGGAGGTCGGGAAAGCTGCATTTCAGAAATGCTGTCCTAATGGTTTTTAACAACTTTTACTCTTCTTATTGGTGCTATTTTGTAGAATCAGGAACAACATTGACAGGTTTTGTGGGAATTTTTTATACACTTTTTTTTTAATCACAGACTTCTATTTTTATGTTTTAACATTTTCATAAATTTTTTTTTTGTAACTGGAGCCACGTAACAAATATGGGGAAAAATTGTGCCTTGTTTCAACAGTTTTGCTAATTTTTAGGCTGAAAGATGACAGATGCCTAGAGTTTACCTTATGTTGAATTAAAATCAGTATTTCTCTAACAGTCTGGTGTCCCTTTCCTTCTTTGCAGGTCAGATGGGTGGGACTTTGGGAGGGCCTGGTTAAAGCGGAGTGGTGGGAGTTCCAGTTGGTCATTGGTTTATGCAGCAAGCACAGTGCAGGAATACCAGTTGACCCCATGGAGTGGTCTAGAACACTGGTCCCCAAACTCCAGGGTACCAGCCTCCCCTGTGAGGCTCATTAAAGTGGAGATTTCTTGGCGCCAACTTGAGTTTCTGATTGATTCACTGTCTCAAGTAGAGCCCGAGAATTCTATGCTGCTGGTCCGGGGACCACACTGGGCTAGTGAATGAGTTTCTAAACCTTGGTTCTCAAAACAAGGGACTGGAGCCTTTGAGTTCATTTAAAGGCTTGAGGTCTGGAAAAGCCATCTGACATGCTCTTGGGGAGCTGATCAAGGTGATTGACTCAAGAATCCCAGAGCTGCTTCTCCAAGTTGTCCATGCCTTTGTTGGATTCCCTTGCACCTGGTTGCACTGCTCCCAAGTTGTCTGTTTCAGTCCAGTCACTGGACCGGTTGGGAATGGCCCCATGATTCCAACCTAACTGCCTGTGGCCACAGCTCCTGGGGTGGAGCGTGTACCCATTGCTCTGCAGTTTACCTGGGCCAGCTAGCCCGGTGTCCCAATCCCCCAGCCCATCCTGCCATAGTCCCATCACTAGATCTAGCTATTGGTCAGGGAGCAGGAGCCGATGAAGATCTCCGTGCCTCTCCAGAGGTTCATTTTGGTCAGCTGGTGCATGTGGAGGGAAAATGGTGTGGAAAAAGGATGCACATGCAATGGATCAGTTGGAGTTCAATTGGATGTGGCAACTGTATGAGCCTCTCAGTTCCTTCAAATGTTAAGAAAGGCTCTAATCCTGGCCACCTCCATGACTAGAGTTGTATGCCTTATTAAGGTAAATGTTGGAGTGGAGGATGAGAAGTGTTGCCATGGTGAGACTGTTGGCAATTAACAAATGGGCTGGCACTCCTCTGAGGTGTTGGGGCCCCAGGGGCCTCGGCTTCCCTATTAAGCCATCTTGTATACAGTGCTGCACCAAATACCAGGACAGGATGAAGCAAAATAAACAGACCCGGTCTCGAAACCCCAAGGGAGGAGGTGGACTATCCCACCAGGTGAGGGTCTCTTGGGTTGGCCCAGTCTGTGGGGCAGGCTGGGGGTTGGCTTTGGAGGGGCTGTCGGGGCAGCTATTTGTTTAAGCTAAAGATGGGGGTTATGTTTGGATCTCCACGATCCCAGGCACAATGGCAAGGGGAGTATGTGAACATTCTGATCTTGGGGATGAGGTTAGACCTTGTAGGCGTTTTCTGAAGCAATCTTCCAGTTGCCTGGGGCTTTAGCCGGGGAGATTTGCATCTCTAACAGGTAAGGACGATAAATCCTGACTACTTCCTCGGGCTGCTATCAGGGTTCAAGGGCATGATGTGTGCATGCAGAAGCCCTCACACGTCCTGGATGGCATTGTGATAACAAAAGCCATTAGTCAATACAGTGTTAATGCCTGGGGGCTGGTAGTGATGTTGACATACGATATTTATTCATGTTTAATAAAAAAAAAAGGAAGGGCAGGGCAGTGATCTCCCAGGGGTTTCCCAGTAGCTGGGCTGATGATGCGAACTGTAGCAACAATAGTATCTGGTGTGTTCATCACCAGCCCCCACATCATGTTGGGGTCCCCTTGGTCCTTGTTAGGGAGAGCGGATGGGGGTGGCTTTGGCATCTGCCACCCCAGAGGCCTGCGGAAGGGATCTTGCAGGGACCGGTCCATAGCTGTTTGGTGGGGGGGGAGGAGGACAGTGCCAGGTGGACAGGGTCTCTTACCCACCCTCAGTCCCTCTGGTTTTCCAGCCAACTTCTTGAATGATCCTGTGTTCAAGGCCTGCACCTGGTTCTTGATGACTGCAGTGCAACTGGGTGTCTGCCCTGTCTTCACCCACTCCTAACTTGTGACCTTGGGGGTGCTCCATATCCTCTCGGTGCCTCAGTTTGCCCAAGCGTGAAACAGGATAATAATCAACCTTCTAAGGCTGGTTTGTGGATCAAATGATTCAAGGCATGTGAAGCATGTGGGAGAGTGCTTGTGGGTAGCAAGCATTGGGTAAATGGCAGCTGCTTCGTTGTTCCTGTTGGAGAAGCTTCCTAGCAACCCCAAAGTGAGGCCCTGATTACCACGATTACCCGGAAGGGAACTAAGACTCAGAGGTCCCATAACTGACCCAAGGCCACATAGCCAGAGGCAAAGGAGTTTTGAGTTGGAATCTGTTCTGTGAAGCCAAAGTAGTCTGCTATCTCTTCTTGGTCCCACCTGCACCTGTTTATTTTTGGTGTGTGTGTTTGTCTGTGTTTTGTTTGTTTGTTGTTCTGCTGGAGCTTGAAATTATCTGCTGCCCTTTGCAGCCTGGAGTACAATTTTCCTGCCTTCCTTGTTTCTTTCCCTAATTACCTTCTTCCAGCCTACCCCCTCTATCCCTTTCTTCCCTCCTTTCTGCCTTCTCTCCTTTCTTCCTTCTGTTTAGCTTTATTGATTTCTTAAAATTTTTATGTAAAATTTCAGATATACAGAAAAGTTGCAAGAATAGTACAAAGAATTCCTAAATACCTACCACTCAGATTCCTCAAATGCTAACATTTTGCCATGTGTTTTGTCATCCTCTCTCTACATTGTTTTTTTCTGAATCATTCGAGAGTAAGTTACAGAGATGATGTCTCTTTACCCTTAAATCTTTCAGTGTGTATTTCCTAAGAACATTTTCTTAACATAACTACAGTACATCATAATAATAATCAGGAAATGAACATTCGTTTACTTCCTTATCTAATCTATAGACCTTATTTAGATTTTGCCAGTTGCTGCAAAATGTCTTTATCGAGGAAGATAAATAAACATATATTTTCTGGTCTGGTATCCATTCCAGAACCACGCATTGCACTTGGTTATTTTTTATTTTTAAAACTTAACTGTGAAATATACCAAGAGGGCTGTGCATAAATCCTGGTATTTCAGGCCTTATAACCTACCTGTGCTCTATGAGCTTTGGTTCATCCTGAGGTCTCAGCATTGCAGAAAGGGTATAGAGGCTGGCATTACTGGAGCTGATGATTGCTTACTCTTGAGTCTTTGCACATGCTGTTCTCCGCCTGGAACAGCCTCCTTCTTTCCAGACTCGTCCTCCAGTTCTCACCTCTTCCAGAAAGGCTTCTTTGCCTCTACTCTAGGCAGGATTAGGAGCCATTCCCTAATCTGAGTCCCCCTTCCCTGTGGATATAGAATCTATCTCAGCACAAAACACTCCGTATTAGAATTTATTTTTGTAGTTGTCTCCCCCTTGCGCTGGTCAGGTCCCTAAGGCAGCTGAGACCTCCCAACACCGTTTTTCCGTCCCGTAAACTTGTCATACATGTGGAAAACTTAGGCCTTGACGTCATAGTTTTTTGTTATGTTTTGTTTTTGGAGAGGGGATTCACAATTTCTACCTGTGATAATGAGATCACCTCCATGTTAAAACAGTTGCTTAAAGACACATATTAAAGTCTCCACAGCTATTTCTCCTTATGGGTAGAAACCGTTTTTCTTATTACTCTCCAGCCTTTTGCAGTCAAGGCTTAATCTGACCCAGATAACCTTGGCTAGCCCTGTCCTGAGGGAGGAAAGTAGACTCTAAGCAGATCACGTGCCCCTTTCCCATCTCTTTGGGAGCAGATCCTGGGAGGGAAATAAGTTTTATTTTGGAGGCTTTTTTTTTTTTTTTTTTTAAGATTTTATTTATTTATTTGACAGAGAAAGACACAGCGAGAGAGGGAACACAAGCAGGGGGAGTGGGAGAGGGAGAAGCAGGCCTCCCGCCGAGCAGGGAGCCCGATGCGGGGCTCGATCCCAGGACCCTGGGATCATGACCTGAGCTGAAGGCAGATGCCTAACGACTGAGCCACCCAGGCGCCCCTATTTTGGAGGCTCTTGCTCAGAAAATTTAGGGGATGCCCTGCGTCCCCAGAATCAGGTCCAAACTCTAGTCTCGCACTTAGGCTCTTCTTGACCTGGCTGTCTACTTGTCTCATCCCCCACACTAATGCCCTCCCCCAACCAAAGTGGCCTTTAGGTAATGCTGACAACTAATTGACATTAATGAAATGTTGACATTAATCAAAAGGGACTCAGAAACCACTAACATTACTGAGCACCTACTATGTGCTAGGAGTGGTCTAAGAGCTTTACACACATGTGATTCTAACTCTTAGCAGGGTTAGGATTTGAACTTTGTTACTTATGAAATTCACTTATCCTGTTGAAAACTTCATGTCCTCGTGTATAAAATGGGGGTGATTTATGTTGCTCCACAGCACTTGTGAATGTTTTTGCTCAATTATCCATGCTTCCTATCAACTCCCTATGATGCTAATATTACCATTATTGCTATAATCATTTGACCACAGGGCTCTTTGCTGTATCCTCTTGTTCGCCCTTACCTACTTCAGACCTTTTGCTAGGTTAACGTTTCATCTTTTAGGGCAAGTATCATCTCTGGGAAGCCTTCCCACACTGCTCGGGTGAGGTCAGGCCTCCTTGTGATGTACTCTTGGAGTGCTGCATTCGGGGGAGACAACTAGTAGTTCTGGTGGTTAAAATACTGAAATGCCTTCAGACCAGTTGATAAATGGTTCCTGCCCCAGCTCCCTGCGGACTTTGGCAACTAATTGGGTAAGACTTCACCCAGAAGGAGGCTTCCAGGACCCTACTTCATTCAATGTAGGTGCTGTCACCCTTGCTACACACTACGTCTGGTTCGTAATTAAACAGTGATTTGAGCCATTGGTCTTGTCCTCTGCCTCTCCTACCAGACAGGAAACTTTTATTTATTTATTTTTAATTTACTATTTTTTAAGATTATTATTTTTGGGTAATCTCTACACTCAACATAGGGCTTGAACTTACAACCCTGAGATCAAGAGTTGCAGGCCATATTAATTGAGCCAGCCGGGCACCCCCTAGACTGGAAACTTTTTTTTTTTTTAAGATTTTATTTAGTTATTTATTTGACAGAGACACAGCGGGAGAGGGAACACAAGTGGGGGAGAGAGAGAAGCAGGCTTCTCGCTAAGCAGGGAGCCCGATGTGGGGCTCAATCCTAGGACCCCGGGACCATGACCCCAGCCAAGGCAAACGCTTAACAACTGAGCCACCCAGGCGCCCCTAGACTGGAAACTTTTAAAAGCTCAGAGGCTAGGGGCGCTTGGTTGGCTCAGTTGTTAAAGCATGTGACTTTTGATCTCAGGTGGTGAGAGGGTGGTAAGACTGACGTTTGGCATAGAGCTTACTTAAAACACACACACATATAAAAGCTCAGAGCCTATGTCTGGTTTTTGCTCACTATCAAATCCCTTAGGACCTGATTGATCAGGAAAAATAAATATTTGTGGAGCACATGAATAAGTGATATCTTGACAAAAACCCAGCTCAAAACCTGGGTCAGCTTCTGTGATGCTGGGCAAGTCAATTGACCTCTCTGAGCCTCAGCTTCCTTTTCTATAAGTGGGTTTAATTCATTCTTTCAGCAAGTCAGGCACTGGTACACAGGACTGAGAAGATCCTTGCTTCTGTGGAGCTTAAGGAAAGGCAGACAATAAAGGCATAAACGAAAAAACAAGATGATTTCACAGGTGCTAAGAGGAAAATAAACGGATGATGAGATTACAGGGTCATTACAGAGTAGTCACAGAATGTGTCTCTGAGGTGGCTTTTAAGTCTTTCCTCAAAGCGCCTATCAAGTATCTTTCTTACCAAATAACCCATTTTTGTAGAAATTCATTGGAAAACCAATTCTTCTGGCTCCTGAGGTGGAGAATTTGTAACTGAATCCCGCCTTCTAGGCGGAGTCACACCCGGCCTGTGGCGGGCTCTCATTGGCTTCGTCAGACCACGTGGTTGGGCAATCCGGCAGCCGGCGCCCCGCCCCTTGCGCACCTCAGCCGTCGATCACTGACCGGGCCCCGCCCCCGGCGCGCGGCCGAGTCCCTCTCTATAAAAGGAGCCGGCGCGCAATGACGAGCCTGTACGTCGGCGCGTAACGGGGGGGGGTGCGTGTGAGGTCATCGCGCGGGTGGGCGGGCGGGGTCGGGCGGTTTGAACAAGACGAAGACGGAACCGAAGCCGGGCACAGGCCGTGGACGCGGTCCCGCCGAGAGCCGGTGAGGCGGCTAGCGGGCACGGGGCGGTGGCCGGGGAACGGCCGGGTGGGCCTCGGGCCGGGCAGGAGCCGGCGGGCCCTGCGGGCGGTGCCTGGGCCGCTCCCCACGGTGGTGCAGATCGGGCCGGGTGGGGGAAGGGCGGGGCCGTGACCCGGCGCGCGCGGGCTGGGCTGGGGGCGCGCGCTCAGCTCTGCCAGGGGCGGGGCCTCAGGCCGGAAGTGGGGGCTGCCCCTCGGCAGTATGGGGGCTTCTGGGCCGCGGCCTAGGTGTGGGGACTCGGACAGCCGTGGCGAGAGGTTCCGGGTTAGTTGGGCCCGGGTAGGGGGTGTGTGTGGTTATAAGTGAATCCTGCTGGGAGTTCTGGGGACCCCCACTGTAGGAGGCGGTGTCGCCTGATGGTCAAGAGTTCGGTTTTGAATTCAGACGTGGGTTCCATTTCCTGCCGTGCGACCTTGGGCAGGTGCCTGAACCTCTTGGCCTCAGTTTCCTCATCTGTAAAGCGGGGACAACGATAAGACCGCGGAAAGCTCTTATCACAGCACGTGGCAGAAAGTAAGCCAGCTCAGTGGTCTCCTTTCTTCACGGGGTATTTGTTGAGCGCCTAAGTGCTGGGCGCTGTGCTGAGCAAAGGCCTGCTCTCCAGGCGTCTGCACTGGGGAGACAGATAGGAACTAAGAAAATGAATACATGGACAAGATAATTTCATATAATTACTACGAAGACAGTATAACAGGGTGATATGAACAGTGCTTTTCCAGCCCCTGCTTCACAGCTGCCCTGAGGTGCTTCAGGACAGAGTTTGGCCTCTCCCCCATTTTGAGGATGAGGATCCTGAGGCCCATTGAAGGGAACATAGACCAGGCCTGGCATTCACTTCCCTCTTGGGGTGCTGTAAGATAATAATAGCACTCTTTGCTAATTGGGCACTTGCTGTGTGCCAGGCATTGTGTTAAGTGCTTGATGTGGCCTTGTATCATTTAATACCATACTATCTCTAAGAGATCCTGCCTTCATTTTACAAATGAAGGACTGAGACTCGGAGAGGTCAAACGATTTACTTTATGCTGTCCAGCAGTTGGCTGAAGCCGCATCTGTGATCATGAGTCCAGGCTTTTAACCTCTATATTATGCTGCCCGCCTGAGAGCTAGTGTGTTTTATACCAATTTGCCCTTGGTGGTGGTGTGTCAAAGTGCCTAACACAGTTTCTGGCACAAAGAGAAGCTTAAGACATGATGTTCTTTTCACTGAAGTGTTTTCACTAGATTCTCATTTACTCCTCACCACCACCTTGTGCAGAATATGTTGTTCATCTTTTACAGGTGAGCCATTTGTGATCCAGAAAGGCGAGGTGTTTACTCAGGGTCACATGGCTGTTTTCTGGCAGTACCTCCCTTCCTCTCTTTCCATAGGGCTCAGTATGGTGCCTTTGAAAGTAATAGGGTGCCCTTCAGCCAGCATCCAATCAGAATGGGTTTGAGAACATGCTAGGAGAACTGCTGAGGGAGGAGAGATACCTGGGGAGGTAAGAGAGGTTTTTCAAAGCAGTTGAAACCTGGATCACGGAGCGTTTTAAAGGTGAGGCTGGCACAGTGGTTGTGGGGTTTTCCGTTGAGGCCAAAGCAATGGAATCCTTATGGAGGAAGAGTAAGCTGTAGCTAGCTGTAGCCATAGCTCTGAGAACTAGACTCTGTTTTGACTGCCTGGAAGAGCCAATTAATTGGTTGAGTCAGTGGATGTTTATTGTATATCCACAGGGTGCCTAACCCCATGTATTTAGTGGCTGCAGAGTTTGCGGAGCACATGGGACTAGGTATTAATGTACTGCTAATGAAAGCGTTTTAAATTATATGATGATGAAAGGCCGTTAACGTTTTCTGAGCTGGGGTGTGGTCAGGAGACACACGTGGCTTAACCAGCTGCTTACATTTTATGGTAGCATGACCCGTACATTACCCATTGTATGTATGAATGTCGCCAAAATAGATTACAAGTGCTTAGCCTGGAACTGTTTTTTGTTTGGATGTGTCTCTCCTTGGTACCTGGTAATAGTATTTTGCACACAATATGCATTTCATTTATTCATTCAGGGATTTTAAATAGGGAAGACACTTGATCTGATTTGTGATTCAGGAAATTTGTTGTGGTTGCTGTATAAGGACAGATTAAAGCAGGGGGACTAATTTGAAGGCTGTTGCAGTGGATCCGGATGAGAGATGGTAGCAGGTCTTGGGCACTGTTTTTGGCACTGGAGGTAGGAGGATGAGTGGGACTAGGTCCATCCCTACCCTGGATCTTTTTTTTTTTTTTTTTTTTTAAAGATTTTATTTATTTATTTGACAGAGAGAGACACAGCGAGAGAGGGAACACAAGCAGGGGGAGGGGGAGAGGGAGAAGCAGGCTTCCCGCTGAGCAGGGAGCCCGATGCGGGGCTCGATCCCAGGACCCTGGGATCATGACCTGAGCCGAAGGCAGACACTTAACGACTGAGCCACCCAGGCGCCCCCATCCCTACCCTGGATCTTGTTTGTTTAATACCTGTTACGTTGTCAGATGCCATGCCAAGCATTTTATGTACCTTATCTCATTTAAACCTCACCTTGTAATTTTTAGGTAGGTGGCATTAACTTATAAGATAACTAAGGTGTACTGAAGTTGAGTAACTTGCCCAGGGTCATACACCAAAAGAGTGATGGCCTCACACTCAAACCCAGGTTTTCTTGGCTTGAAATCCTCACGTCTTTTCATAGAGCAAATTGCCTCCTGGTGCAAATCTGGTCTGGGAATGATTCAGAAACGAGAGATAATGACAATCCAGTGTGATAATGCCTATCATAGAGGTTTGAATGAAGTGCTGTGGGAACAGGAATTAATTTCCCAGTGGAGTTAGGAACTTAATTGTGTTGGCTTCTTATATTTATAAAATGGTTTTATCATCTGAGTTTAAAAATGTAAGAGTGTTGATGGTTTCCTTTCTGAAAAAAGTTTATATAGATACAGTTTTCTGTGTTTGACACTGTCCTGCCAACCTGAAAACAAATAGCATTTACTGAGTGCTGTGTGCGAGGCACTGTGCCAAGTGCTGTGGAGGATGGGTGAATGTGGGATGTGAGGGCACAGACCTGATAAGTTATTTATCTTGCCAGCTCTCAGTCACCCAGCTTATAAAAAGGCGATTAGTTGGGTAGATCTCTGTTTCTTCCAGCCCTCATATTGTGTAGCTGTATGACTCATGAGGCTTGCAGGAGACTGGTTTAGGAAGACCAACTCACTAGGCACTAGGTGGATGGAAAGAAGTGCCACAAGAGATCATGGGCTCTCATGATGGTTCCAAATTTGCTCTGAGTTTTTACTCTTCATTGGTAATATTGGTGTCTCAGGATATGAGGGAAATTATGTCAAGGTCACTATGAAATCTGGTGCTTTATAGTTAGTTGTGTGTCTTCATGGTAATTGACCAGGGATTTCATTAGGTCTGGATCAACCTGCCCTTCCCTCATTGCTTGAGTTTTCCTTTCCCACGGTCCTCTACCAGCAGTCGGGTGATCTTTTTCATATGTTGGGGAGAAAGAATTCCTGTCTGCTCCAAGGTTCTTCTAGCTGAACTGAGAATCAAATTGACATGAGACAGATTAGCAGCAGAAAATAAAATTTAATAGGTGTATATACGGGAAATCCGCATAGATGGGAATGCCAAAGACAGGCAAAATGAGGTCTATATGTTACTCTCAGGAGAAGCAGGTAGAGGTCTGGGATTTCAGAGGAAAGGAATGCATTTCACAGGGCAATAAGAGCAGGTGTTTGGCAATTAGATGTTTGCCCTACCGTACAGATGGGTCACTCAGATAAAATTTATCTCTGCTAACACCCCTTAGTCTGGAAAGACCCTCCCAGTTTAGATTCTTCTGTGTGGTTACGGGAGGGACAAAAGTTTTTCAGCTCAACAGGGTCTCAAGTGCCTTAACTCAAAATAATCCACTTGCCAAAGTGGCACATTCTGGGAGGGGGGTGTCCTGAACCCCTTCACAAATTTAAAGGAGGGTGTGATTCTACCCTGTTTAAATCCCCACAATGGATTCCTTAGCAATTACAGAATAAAATCGAAACTCTTTACCATGGCCTGCCGAGTCCTAACATGATCTGGCTTCTTCGCTTCTTTTCCCACTTCTGTTCCTGCTCTCCCTCTTGCTTATTGGGTTACAACCACCTTTCACATCTCCATGTGACTGCTTCCTTCTGATTGTTAAGCTCAGATGTCACCTCAGGGAGACTTTCCCTGACCACATTCCCCACCACCCCTATTTCCTGAATGGTCGATATGAAATGACATTTGTTTGTGTATTTGGTCTGTGTTAGACTTCCACTACTAGAACATGAACTACCTGTGGACAGGCAACTTGTCTCTCTCGCTTATCTGTTTCCTTGGCCTTAGAACAGTGCTTGGTAAACATTTGTTCACGTTTAATACCATTTTAAGTTACTGTGTTTCTGTGTTGTTGTTTTGAATTTGAAAGCCTAGCAGAACAGTGAGGGGCAGCGTTTTCTAGTGGCAGGGAAAGAATGTGGCTGGTGGGGCTGGGCAGGTTTGGCTACCAGTTCCCAGGGCTTCTAGGTTGAGCCTCTCTTTCCTCATCTGTAAAATGAGGAGAATGAGGTGACCCTTTTGGGCAGTTGTAAGGGTAAATGACAAGTATCTGTGAAGCTCCTCAGATGTCTTCCTGTCCTCAGGTGGTTCAGGAGAGTATTAGTACCAAGGACCCTTCACTGTAAGGTCATTTCCCATCACATTTGTAGTATGTAGGTTTTTGAAAAGTTTATTTACTATTTTGATTATAAAAAATGGGCATAGTCTTTATTTTTTTGTTTTTTTAAAAGATTTTATTTCTTTATTTGACAGAGAGAGACACAGCGAGAGAGGGAACACAAGCAGGGGGAGTGGGAGAAGCAAGGCTTCCCACGGTGCAGGGAGCCCGATGTGGGCTCGATCCCAGGACCCTGGGATCATGATCTGAGCCAAAGGCAGATGCTTACCAACTGAGTCACCCAGGCGCCCCTGGGTATAGTCTTTAAAGAAAAGTTGGAAAATTATGAAAACTATAAAGAGGAATTAACAAAGGCCCACCATCTGAAGGAAACTGCTGTGAACATTTTAATGTTAATGGATAAGTTTTCTGAACAGAGAACGTTGTTTGTACATCAGCCTCTTTCATAGAGCATTTATTTTTATTTATTTTTAAGATTTTATTTATGAGAGAGTGTGAGAGAGAGAGCGAGAGAGAGCATGAGTGGGGGGAGGGGCAGAGGGAGAAGCCAGCTCTCTGCTGAGCAAGGAGCCCTATATGGGGCTCTATCTATCCCAGGACCCTGGGATCATGATGTGAGCTGAAGGCAGATGCCTGACTGACTGAGCCACCCAGGCGCCCCCTTCATAGAGCATTTAATCATCTCTTTACTTAGTGTCTCTGGTTCCTTAAAATTTAATACTAATCACATTAGAATGGGGCCTAACTTTTAGGCTGGCAGGGGTTGGGCAGTTCATTTAGGGTTATGCTTATGTGTAGCAATCCAAGTTCATTTCTGGAATCCTAGTGTCTGATTTGGCCTCTTAGGGAAGAAGGCGAGGCTTAAAAATTGAGTCTACTACAGGTCTGCTCTGGGTGACTGACTCTTCAGGAAATGCTTAATCTCTCTTGCATGCCTAATAATGTAAGCCCTTCTCTTTTCCTCACATGCTGTAGAAGATGGCAGTGAACGTATATTCAACATCAGTCACCAGTGATAACCTAAGTCGACATGACATGCTGGCCTGGATCAATGAGTCTCTGCAGCTGAATCTGACGAAGATCGAACAGTTGTGCTCAGGTAAGAGAAATCCACTAGACCATTTTTCCAGGGAAGCCTGCAGGTCCTTCAGGAATGGACTGGCCTGTATCTGACTGCAGAGGCCACAGGTTCAGGTTCTGTGTCAGGCTGCCCTGTTTCTTCCTTTCAGCCCACCCCAGTTCCACTTCTGGAAGGAACTGTGCTGCGAGAGAGTGTGCTTCTGTGCCACCATCTTTACATTCCGACGCCTCCACTTAGCCCAGCTTCTCCGTCTGCACTCTTGTGCATCCAGATTTGAAATGTTCTCTTTGAAGATGACAGTTGTAACTGTTCTAGCTTTATATTAGTTTTATCAGTGGCATGTCTTATTCTCAGGCAGCACAAGACCAAAGTCAGGCAAACGCCATTTCAGCCACAATTTTATTGAACTGTTGTTTAATAAGGATTTTACGGAGAGGTAATGATTTAAAACGAGAATAGAAGCATGGTGTTTTTTTTTTTTCTCTGTGTATACTAATTGACATTTAAAGAACTAGAAAGAAGAAAATAAAAAATGTTGGTAGTTCCATTATTCAGAGAAAGCCACTGTTGGGATATTTTCTTTCACTTTTCTGTGCACATATATATTTGTGTATATCCCAGCTTTTTTCACGTAACTGTATTGAGGACATTCTCTAGTGTCATTCACTATCATAAAAATAACTTATTTTTAATGGCTGTGTGCTATTTCTGTGGATATGCTAGAGTTGTTTTATATCTTCCTGATTTGGGAACATTTAGGTGGTTTCTAATTTTTCCATAGTGAATCCTAGGAATGGAATTACTAGATCAAAGAGTATGAACTCTACGCTCTTGGTAATTATTTTTCATGAAGATGTTATTTGTTTATACTTCCTCTAAAGACTTCCTGTCTCACCTTTGGGGGTTCTACTGACTGTCCTTGACTGTCCTCACATGGTATGGATTGTGTTGGGATTACCAAAACTGGGTCTACCAAAGATAAGGTGGGGTTAAGAATAAGCCAGAAGGATGAGATGTACACCTTGCTGCTACTTCAATTCTTGTCTTATTTGTGGGAGAGAAGTAGAATTATTCCTGGGTGTAACAACAACAGTCATTTAATTGAACACTTAATGTGCCAGGGTCATGTAAATGCTTTTCCGATATCTCTTCATGCAGTTCTCACTATAGCTCCCGTGAGGTAGAGATGTTTATTAACCCCAGTTTACAGATGAGGAAGCGGCTTAGAGAAACTGAGTAACAAGTCCCGGGTTATACAGCCAAGAACAGAATTGAGACTTGAATCTTTGTTCAAATCAAGAGCCGATGTTTTTCAATCCCCATGCCCTACTCACTCTTCAGACTTTTCCTTTACCGGTGCCATTTGGATTTATTTATTTATTTATTTATGATTTTATTTTTAATTAATATCTATATCCAGCGTGGGGCTTGAACTTGGCAACCCCGAGA
Organism: Halichoerus grypus; assembly: GCF_964656455.1. NCBI lineage: Eukaryota > Metazoa > Chordata > Mammalia > Carnivora > Phocidae > Halichoerus > Halichoerus grypus. The sequence continues at coordinate 111,440,456 of NC_135721.1, read as the reverse complement.
TCAAGAGCACATACTCCACCGACTGAGCCAGCCAGGCGCCCCCATTTGGATTGGTTTAAAATTACTGCCTTCAGGGCGCCTGGGTGGCTCAGTTGGTTGCATGTCTGACTCGTGATTTCATCTCATGGCAGGATCTCAGGGTCATGGGAATGAGCCCTGCTTCGGGCTCTGCGCTCAGTGGGGAGTCTGCTTGAGAGTGTCTCTCTTTCTCTTTCTACCCCTCCCCCTGCTTGTGCATGCT